>NC_031967.2:22442648-23042648 GCF_001858045.2 Oreochromis niloticus
TGTCTCTGTGGCGATCCCTGCGCTTTTTCTTTCATGTTTTTGTTACAAGACAAGCAAACACGGGAAACTAACAATGGAGGAACGCCACAAGCGCACAACTGAGGGGGATGGGCAGCAGAAGAAAGGAAAGCAGGAGACTGCAGTTTCTCTGTACTTACCTTTCAAATTTAAAACTGGCAATTCACACTGGATAGTAAAAGCAGAAACACAGTATTTCTGCTTATACTACAAAAGAGTAATGTTCTTTATTGTGAATAATGTTTTACAAGGGGGGAAAGGGGTGGGGCGTCAGAAATCAGTATAAAGCTTTGTAAAGTTGCATTATCCCAAAGACATGAAGAAGAAAGGTAAAAAAAAAAAAGACAGGTCGTCCCTGGGTGGGCTCGAACCACCAACCTTTCGGTTAACAGCCGAACGCGCTAACCGATTGCGCCACAGAGACTACATGGAAACAAGTGAGGGAGGTCCTGTTTTTGAAAGTTATAACGGGGATGCGGCCGTGTGTTTTTAGTGTTTTTGTTTTTTAAATATGGAAGGCAGATTGTGGGGTCACTGAAAAAAAAATTCAGGTGATGATACATAGGATTAAAACGAGAGCGCCCAACGTGGGGCTCGAACCCACGACCCTGAGATTAAGAGTCTCATGCTCTACCGACTGAGCTAGCCGGGCTGATGACGAAACTCCAAGATATTCTTTAAGAACAAGCACTCCTCTCATTGCGAGGGCTTGGATCATAGGAAGTATTTGGTTCTTAAGTATCAAAAGAGTAATAACTAAACAAAGTATTATGATTTTGATTTTACGATTATGATTTTATTCATCATTAACACATGATAAATAAAAAAGTGGACACTCTTGTCTACTTTTGAAAACCTAAACATACAGGTAGCAAGCCAACAGGATACAAGGCGACCACCACCATCACCCCTGCCCACCACCTCTCACTTAGAGCAACTACAGGCTGGAACAGAGTACAGCCCGTCTCCAGAAGAATTGTTCCAGAGCCCAAGCGTGCGTTGAGGTGTTTCGCTTAATGCACCTTATAATCCGAAAAATATGGTAACTTCTACCTTCCTTTAGCATGTCCAGAAGTCCAACTCCTTGTGCGATGGTTAGCATCTTCCTCTGCCTTTTGGGTGCTACTGCCTTTGACGGTGCAAAATGGTTCATCTACATTGTTGTGTTTGTTGGGGAGAAAACTTACAAACATACAGTTCAGCACTTCAGTCACACTGCTAGCATAGATTTATTAAGATTTATGTAAATTTAACAAGCTGAACACATTCTGTACTGTACAGGAGACACGGCATGGAGGCGATTGATTGATCTACAGCCAATCAGGACACAGAACACAACGTGCTGTAAAAGAAAAAGAAAAAAAGCACAAAAAAATCCACAAAATACGAGGCCGCGTAAGGTGAACCACGTTATAGCGACGGACCACTGTAATCCGTTAAAATCTTTTGCAGTGACATGTTTTCAAATCATATTTATCAGTGTTTTTCTTCTTCCTTGTTTGTTTTGATTTAACGTGTAATATTATGTAAGATGCAAAGTGCCTTAAGCCATGATTCTTCATTAAAGAATATGATCAATGCTTTCAAATGCCTTTGTTATTAGTTTTTGACGTTTTCCATTAATCTGTTCTCACATTTAACACAATACTTGAGTGTTTCTTAGTTTTAGACTAGTAAATTAATCTAAATTTATCCCAAGGTTAGTCGAGTATGAAATAAGTCGCTAAGAACATGTAAGCATGTAAGAACATCCCTGGTAATAAGAGAGGAAACCATCAATTAGTATTCACCAACACACACAAAAAGTGCACCATTAACCATGTGATAATCTGAATTCAGGGTTATCTACTGCTGACCAGCAACTCCCATTTAGTCTGGTATTTACCAAAAGGTTTTCACAACACTTTTAAAACACACCAAGCCCTCGACTTACACGCGTCAAAGGTCAAATTTTAGTGCATCACGCCAATTTAACGTGACTTTAAAAGCTAGCTAAAACTGCAAGTTTACGGTGTCGCATCGACGCAGCAGCCCTCAGTCACACAGTTATTACCCTGACATTAACATTAGCATTGTTTTCCAACAAACTCTAAACAGTTTAACTGAAACACATCACTAAATTCTTCTATGTTAGCCATAATCTTATCTTAAGGTGGGTTTGATGTTACAAGCTAACTCCACTAGCTGGCTGAAAACTCAAACTTGAGTTTACCGACTTTCACGCGCTCGGTGCGGGTGTTTATTTGCCATAAACGAAATAAACAACAAGTACAATAATAATAATAAAAGAAAGATAGGGGGAAGCAATTTCACCTTGGTTAATAATTTAACGTCGTTTAACAAGGTTTACCGACACTTAAGAACAGAATGACACCTTCTCGTCAAGCACGTTTTAATGGATTAATGGAGGATTAATGCAAGGGAGGTGCAGCATGGCTAAAAAAGAGTCCTAAACCACGTCTTTTGCAAAATATTGCCCGGGGACTAGAACCGGCCAGAGGGCCACTTTGGATCCGCCCGGTCATGTCATAAATAAAAGCAGCATAATGTTATTGAATGACAAAGCAAATGACTGCACGTTCGCACCAAGGTTTAACTTGTTTACCACAGAGAGTGTGCAACATGTCACGAATCCTCTGTGCATCAGCTAAGCATGTTTTCTTTGTGGTGTGCATTTTAATTATCTGTAATCCTGTCTGCGCCTTTTAACATAAGTCCAGTGACTAAATGGTGTTGGGGAGATGACCTTCTCTGATGGTCCCCATGAAGCATACAGGACCAATACAATGCAGTGAAATAAAGTAGTATAAGTATAAAATAGTGCTAATAAAATGGGGTTTAAAGACAGTGGGTCAGTACTCCTAACAAACATTTCTTTGTCTGGTTTAAGTTTGGCCGGCAGCTGTGATGTTTGAAAACTCATCTTTTAATAAAACTAAGTTAAATCAAGCGATGTAATGTGTCTCTGCAATAAAAACACATTATCTTCAGAGTCAGGGACAGAACTTCATGTAGAGTTTGCCCATGCGCAGAAAGCACCGCCAGATGGCGCTATCCGCTACAGTAAACCGTGAGGATGAAAGAGGAGACTGGGGGTGTTTCACAGCCAGCTTTGACTGTCACTCTACTGCAGCACAGAGAGTAGAGAGGAGCGGTTCTGCTTTTGCACCACCGCCTTTTTCGCGTTTGTAAAATATAGACTTGGAAGCGCAACACCCGGAGCCGCAGCCGCACCACGTGACCAAATGCGGAAATCGTCCGACTGAGGAAAGTAGAACCGGAGGCGAGAGGTGAGGGTTTGGTGCCCGCCTGATTTTCTGAGAGGCTGTTGCTCCTGCTGCTGCTGCTACATATTTCGGAGAAGGTTTTCGCTTCCACTTGTCCGCACGGTTAAATGTACGACTTCCGTGTGCTGTGAGTAAAGGTAAGCAACAAGGAAGCAAAACAATAGAAAGCATCGACCGTTTGTGAAACGCGGTAACTTTTTAAGAGGGAAGCAACAAACCACCTGGCTGGTTGGCTGGATGAGGAGGGAGTCTTTGTGTAGACAGACGTGTAATTGTAGTGATTGTCGATGCTGCACGCTTTACTCACTGTGACGACTGGGTGATAATTCTAGTGTTACTACAAAGAAGTGTACCAGATGAACTAACAGAGCCCTTTATTTGTGACCTCACCTCTGCACATTTTTAATCCTAATGCTTCATGTTTTGTGCAAAAGTAATTCTTGCTTCTTCTTCCACTTGTACTTTCTTTGTTGCTCTGCAGGAAAAGCTCGGGGAAAACCAGCATGGCTGTGTAAGAGTTTTAATGGTCTGCTGTGCATTTAAAGCTGTATTCGTAAAGCAACATAAAATCCATCAGTACAAATTTAGTTGCAAGTGGTGCCTTTAAAAGTGATTAAATGAGACTTGACAGAGTCTTTCAAAACTTCTGAGAGGTTTAAAAAAGAAGAAGAAGAGAGTAGTCCTTTGAATAACTCGTACAAACACATAAAAGCTTAAGAAAATATCACTCACTGCCAGCTAAGCTGTCTCATATTTCAAATGCCAATGTGGATTTGGCAAAAATAAAAACAAAAACAAACCAAAACAAACAAACAAACTTTTTCTTTCCCTGTGATAGGCAAAGGAGAGGAAACCAGTACCTAGATGTTCCCTCAATCAAGCGTACATTCACTTGGACCATATGGCAACCTGAACCCAGCTCCCGTTTACTTTTATATCCCCATTAAGGTCTTCACACAACACACTTAAAACAAATGAAGCTAATGATGTAGTAAAAACTGTTGCTTTTGTTGCTCTATGCATTGTTAATATGCTGTTGCACCTTTTTCAGTGCAATGCAATTTTATTTATATACCAGCAAATCAGAACGGGATTTGCCTCAAGGTGCTTTATATTGTATGAAAAAGACCCTAAAAATAATAAAAAAGAACACCCCCAACAATTAGATGACCCCCTATGAACAAGCACTTGGCGACATTGGGAGAGAAAAACTCCCTTTTAACAGGAAGAAACGTCCGTCAGAACCAAGTTCAGGGAGAGGCAGCCATCTGCTGCGACTGGTTGAGGGTGAGGGGAGAAGACAGGAAAAGAAGCCTAGGCCTATTGCAGCGTGATAAAGGGAGGAGTCAGGCTCACCTGACGCAGCCCTAACTGTAGACTTTGACAAAAAGGAAAATTTCAAGCCTAATTTTAAAAGTAGAGCGGGTGTCTGTCTCCTGAATCCAAACTGGAAGCAGAAGCAAAACAGAAGATGGGCCTGAAAGCTGAAGGCACTGCATCCCATTCTACTTCTAAATTATCCTAGGAACCACAAGTAAGCTCACAGTCACAGCACTGTTCTGTTCTAAAGCTGGATTTAGACTTCTGTGGGAAATCTACGTCATAACTTGTGACGTAACCGGAAACCCCTCTTTAATCCTATACTGCAACCTTTAACGCCATTCAAGTCATTGCAGGCTGCAATGGTCACGTTGAGTCACGTGGGAGGTCATGGTGTCGTAGGGTTAAAAGAAGTTTCCGGTTATGTTGTAAATTACAATGTAGATTTCCAGCTGAAGCATAATTCATGCATCAGAGTGATTTTGTGCTGTGGTGGCTTCCACGTGCAACAAAAAGTGTGAGCGAGGGCCACAACTTCGGTCACGTAATAGTGTAGTCAGGTCATGTTAACTATAAATATGTTATGGTTCCTGTTGCTGCCAGTTTGTGCCTGTTTTACAGGGAGCAAATCACCTCCTTAAAATAACAAATACCTGTAGCTGCTCTCTGTGGCATCTGCAGTTTTAATTTATGGGCCGTGGTGCAGAGCTGTGACAACGCCTCGCTGGGCTTCGTGGTTTAAGTGAGGGGTCATGCATATAAATGAGGTTTGCCCTTTGAAGAAACAAGGCCTTGCAGTTTCACAGGTTGAGTCAGCTTGGAAATACAGCAACAGGTGATGAGCCACAACATTAAAACTGCTGAAGCAAATGGCATTGATTATGTTATTGCAAGACAGCGTTTTGCAATAACGTCTGAAAACGCTCCGCGTCCACACTAGCGTTTTCAAAGAGTTGCGCGTCCACACTAAAACGGCCGAAAACGCTGACGCATCTGCGCATGCGTGAAACGCAAGACGACTCAACTACCAAAATTGTGAGCAAACAAAACAACTGCTGTCCGATGCCGTCCGCCATCTTGGTTTAAGTGGTCACATGACTGCATCATATGACCAACATGCGTCATCGTTTTCGAAAGTCTGCATTTTCAAGTGTCCACACTGCGACGGGACAGCTCCGTTTTGAAATGTATGCGTTTTCGAGAGCGTTTTCAAAACGCTGCGTTTTTCCTTGTGGAAAACGCCGTCTCAGTGTGGACGGGATTCCAAAACGTTATCAAACGAAAACGCATTAGTGTGGACGTAGCCTTAGTAACTTTGTGTAATTAACAGTGACATTTGTTTTCTTGGCCCCACCTGCCATGAATGCGTGACATTGTATAGCATTGCATTGTCCTACTTGCCTTGCTTAGTAACACATTTATACAGAATCCAGTACCCCCAAGTTTCAAGCGAATAGCAGTAACTCTTTAGTAGCTCTCTTCGAAATCCCAGCGTATTGCAGAAGAAAAAATCATCTAATTTGTTGCAACCTGGGATCTGTTTTTGCAGGTTTTAACAAAATGACTGTGAGCGTAACAAAATTATATACTAGTCAAATTAAAACTTGTGAACTTTGTGATTGCATAACAGTGACGTGAAACAGTGCAAAAAATGCAGCGTTAGTCATATGGTCTGACACGTTGTGACCAAGCCAACAGTCACATTATCTGAAACTTGTCACAGCAGGATGTCCTTAATAATTAGTCATTAGGCAGGAAAACTATGCACGGTTTGCCAGTACAGTAGGTCAAACTGGAGTAAAGAAGTTGCTCTGAAAGCTTACAGATATTAACAACAGTCTTATAGCAGGTTAAAGAATAATCTGACCATTCACATTTTTTTCCTGTGCTTTGTTTAAAACCTGCCAAGTGGTGTTCCACCACAACAAAAACACAAGTATAAACCTAGAATAAGCTATATGTAGTGGTATTTTACGTATTACAGAGAACCCGACACATCTATGCAAACACTTTTTAAGCTTGTAAAATTTTGTGCTTCTATCCAATCATATATCTAATGTGTCACCCCCCTGATTCTACAGCTCGAAGTGTGCACATTTGAATCCCATCAGCGTCTTTCTAATCTTAGCGACCCATTTAGGTGCTTGAAACAGGACTGGTATTTTGCACCACTAAAAGTGGATCATTGTCTGATTTCTGCAGCGCTCTCAGTGGATGTGACACTGTAAAATTTCTCTTCCAGGCTGTTACACCCTTACCTCCCCATTTGCAGCAAAACAAAGTGACGAGTCTGGCATTGGTCCTCACTTGGTTCACTTTCATTTCTCCTTTTGACTAAAAAACCAGGACAAGTGGGATTCTTGGGGGTTTGTCTCACAGACCTCGTCGGGTCCTTTAAAAATTATTTAAAGGGATTTGGTGACTTCTAAGAACAAGGTCAGACTTGGCAAATCTTTTATTTTGGACAGGTACCTATATTACGGCTGATGTAAGGTCAGCAGCATTTGTTTTTTGACAATTCCTAACAGGGATACAATTTTTTTCTGTTAAACATGGGCAAAAGAACAAATGCATTTAACATGCATGTGAGCTGCATGCATGTGAGTCATTTTTCTGTCTGAGCTGAGATTAGGTATTATCGTGACATAAAGAGTCTCAAATTAATGAGCTTAAATTTTCTTGCAGCCTGGCAGAACCAACCTGTGGACCATCTCAACTGACCCCTGATGTCTTAGAAGTAAAACTTCTAAAAAAATGAATAAAAGCTGTAGCTTCAGCAGGGCGCTCTGTAAACAAATCATGCTAAATGTCACCTGTTACTGCACTTTGTGATGGTACTCCTAATTCTGTTCTGGAGCTTTAAGAAGTTAACAGTGTAATTCAATTCAATTCAATTTTATTTATATAGCACCAAATCACAACAACAGTCGCCTCAAGGCGCTTTATATTGTAAGGCAGACCCTACTACAATAATACATACAGAGAAAAAACCCAACAATCAAATGACCTCCTTTGAGCAAGCACTTTGGCGACAGTGGGAAGGAAAAACTCCCTTTTAACAGGAAGAAACCTCCAGCAGAACCAGGCTCAGGGAGGGGCGGGGCCATCTGCTGCGACCCGTTGGGGTGAGAGAAGGAAATTGGCAGCACAAGAGCCAGTTTTCAACCAGCTTCGGGCTCGAGTTACCCTCCAGCTCACAGAAGGTCTTCAGAGCAGATTAGCAAGTACAGTTCACTGCACAATCGGATATCTTGGTGTTTCGATTATCATAATTAATCTTGGTCCAGGTTCAACTTTGCAAGTGACCAGTCACATTGCTGTGATGTCATAGTTGCTGAATATGGAAACACCACCACAGCAAACACTAACCTTGACCCTGTTGGTGTTTGTTTTTTCCTGAGTAGACATTGGCAGGTTTCTTTCCACGTCACAATACTGTGACATCACAACAATGTGATTGATTTCTGGCCGTGTTGAGCCTGGACCAACATTAATTACGATGATCCAGGAACAACACCAATACCAATCAGCACACCTACTATCACCAGCTGCAGCACAAGACTCGAGCTGTGGCTTGAGCCTTGAAACACCGTCCCGATGAGCCTTCTTGTCGAGAGACAGGAAGAGCCAGTGTTATCTGGTAAGCGGTAGTTGAACCTTCAAAATAAGAGCACAGGGCTTGTCCGATAGTTTGATTGTGTCACCTCAGACAGATGAAAGCAAATTATACTTGGTGGTATTATGGGTAATGCTATATGTATGTACAAAAATGTGCACGTTCATTTCAACATTTCTTTCTATTTAGTTGCTTTACTGTTTACTGTACCAAAGTCAGTGTTGCCCTACCCTGCTCTGAACTTACTACAGTAAAAATAAAACATGTTCACTGTCACCAGCAACAAGCAGGAGGATAAAGCTATTTAATGTTGAGAAAACTCATCAAGTTTTGTGCTCACAGGGGGAAAAAAACCTCTTCCAAGTCCTCTCTTGAAATATAAAGAGAAAAAAGTTTTAAAATGATGTATGAAGATGTGCGTGGGTGTGAGGGAGAATATTTTTTGTATAATGACAATAAAGACTTTCAATTCAATTTCAATTTATTTTTTTTCTGTCACGTAGGCCTAAAAAGACAAAGTGTTAAAGCAATGGGGGAACTTGTTTTAGCATTGTTATTTTTTTTTAAAGTGGCACTCACGTGCTTCCATACTTTTCATAAAACACCCTTTTGTACTAATAATAGCATTAGCTGCTCCAAATCTTAAGACCTGACTTAACTTAAAAATTGTGTCACCAGAGCAAATAATTGGATGCACTACAAATGCCACTTCTAAAAACTTTCTATAGCAATGTCACGAGTTCTTGCACCTGTTGGTTAAAATTATTTAAAGCTGCTGCTTGTTGAACTCTGTCAGACCTGTTGGTTATTGTTGTATAACAGCAGTACTGCCTGAAAATAAGACTGCTATCTTTGAGTGTTATTGTAGTAGTATATTAAATAGACCTGCGTGCTTTCATGTACTGGCTATGACTACCTTGTGCTGCACTATACTTTGCATAAATATAGTTAAAGTTTCTCCGTGCTTATAAGAAGAGTAGCGATGAACATTTTCCATCTGTGCGAAGCCCACTAGCAGCAGCAGCCTCAGCCCCTATAGCTAATCCTCTTAGACTGTTTTGTTGTTTTCCTTTAATTGAAGTCTCTGTCGGGAGTCTCTGGCTCTCCTGGCTTGACTAGTACAGGACAGCTGTGCTCTCAGCTGAAATACACACTAACAGGGAGTTGAGGATTTAGGAACAAGCACAGGGAGTCCAGCCATTATTTCAGTGTTTTTACTTTTCTCTCATGTAAATCTTTGTTCTTATCATTCAGTGTTTATTTCCTCTTGTTTTCTGTTGTCACCCCCTTGTGTGATTGCCTCCTAACTTCTTAACTTTTTTTTTTTTTTGCAGAGTTGCTTTGAGGTCGGACTGCTGAGATGACAAGGCTGTGACAGTGTGCGACTAAGTGTGTCTGTATCGGACTCATTCCTGTGAGATGGCTACTGCAAAGAAAAGTGAGTGTATGTTGCTGTATGCGTTCTTTAAAAGTACTTCTATGTCATTCTGCAGTAATGTGCCAGATGATGGTGTGATTGCCTGGAATTTTTAGAAACAGGAAATGCCCACTTTAAGCTAGTGAGACAGACAAACAGCAACGGCTGAATTCTGAGTTCTATTGAATAACTCAGTCAGGTGGCAACAGACTGCAAAAATAATTTGCATAAAGTTATTTGGGAAGGGGGGAGGTACTGAAAAAGGAAACCAGTTTGCTGATACATTTGGTACAGGAAATCACGCACAGTCATGTGAAAAAGTGAGTACACACAAGTTGTAAGTTGTAGATTTGCTGCTGTACGTGTCGTTTGACCCACTTTGGGCTAAGCGTTAGCTGTCACACAGATGGCCTCACATTTTGTTCTAGAATACGTTGGTATATAGAGAAGTGCATGGTCGACTCAGTGATTGCAAGGTATCCAGGTCCTGTGACTGAAAATCAATCCCAAATCATTATGCCTCCACCACCGTGCTGACATTTGGTGTGAGGTGTTTGTGCTGTGTGTGTTTGGTTTTCTCCTAACGTGGAGCTGTGCATTATGGCCAAACACTTTCACTTTTTCATATCTGTCCAAAGCACATTTTTCTGTAAGTCCTGTTCAGATGCTACAGCCGAGTTGGCTTATTCTTTTTAGAGAGAGAAGATGCTTTTTCTAGCTAACCCCTGTAAACAAGCCATACTTGTTAAGTCTTTGTCTAATATGACAAACTTTAACTTTTTCATGCACTTTAACATTTAACATGCCACTGAGGCCTGTAATGTTTGAGATGTAGCGCTTGTTTTTTTTCTGAGCAGGTTCTCTGAGCATTGCATGGTCTGACCGTGAGGCTAATTTGCTTACATTGTGGCTTTTTGTTAACATACACCTGAATGCTCCAGACCAGCAGACTGCCAAAACTTCTGCTTTTATAGAGGCGCTGACGGTTGCTGATGATCAGTTAATCAAACAGATTTGATTAGGAGTATCTAAACTGCTACTTACCCTCTTAAGTAAGTAAGGGGTAAGTAAGGGTTTGTTTTTCACAGGATAGGATAGGAAAGGAAATGATGAGTAGTCGTGTGAAACTTTCATTTTCACATTACTATATATAGATATGTAAAAAAAACAGTTTTACTCATCTGGGAAATGAGCTACAGTTTTAGATGCTTCAGATTTGGCTAACTGAAGTGGCACTTCTTCTGCATTCATTGTTTATTAGAAGGTAAATGAAAGGAGAAAAAAAGGGAGTAACTAATTTCTTATTAGAATTCATGATGACTCATAACCACAGATTAACTATTTCAGCCATGAGACAGCCTGACTTAAATTGAAAACATGGTTTATGGTAGATTTTTTTTGATTGAAAAGCAGAAATGGTATAGTGAGGCATGCCGGGAACAATGACTATGTGTTTATCTCTATGAATAAACTTATTCGCCGTCCCAGTAGTTATAGATACTTGTTGCCTTCACAGACCACTTTGCAGACCTTTGTTAGGTTCACTGATGACTGGTGCTTCTCTACTGATGTCCCGAGCGTGACATTTTACAGGGTTTGGGATTGGCTCAGATATCACAGGAAGAGTGTCTCTTATAAGTTGTTGCCTTTGGTACAATAAAAGTATTTTGCAATAAGCTGTAAAAATGTTACTGTGGAGATTTCAGTCATTTCCTTTTGTCCTTTGAACACTGGCGTGTGCGAGTAACTGTAATAATCCGTAACACGCACAATTATATTGTTGTTGTTTGTTTTTTAAAAACCTCTTCCCAGGTGCATTTTGTAAATTACTGTGCGCTTTCATCTGCTGTATATCAGCTGTATCACTCTCCCTCAGTTGTCTTCATGTGAAGTTTTATATACAGGAAGACATAGATGAGCGTGTGTGATCTCGCTTTAACCATGCCCAGCAGTGTGCTGAAAGCAAAATTGAAGTTTTTCTTTTTTTGTCTCCCCACAAAGAGTGCTGTTAAATGAGGTAATATAACCAAATGTGAGAGTCTCAGGTGGGTCTTTTCAGAGTTGTTACCAAATATTGAAGCTTGCAGTTTGTTGGTGTGATGTTAATAGTAGACACTGGTGATATTTTTTTTAATCTTTTTATTGATTGCAGTTTTTTTCAATAATAACAGCTGATTGTTTTTTGTGTAACTTATGGAGTTAATGATATTTTATGTCCAGTCTGCAATCACTGCACTTGAGTCCTAAACCCACCAGGATTAGACTGATAGGCTAACAGACTACTGTAATATTCAGCAGAGCAGAAAGGGATACGCTGACAGGCAGATTAGTGGAAGGACATAAGTAGATGTATATTAATCTGAAATAAGCCAGTTGAGCAGGGCTGCGTGTTAATTTGTGTGTACACATTCTTTTTTGTGCTAACTCGGGGTTATGAGACCAGTCTAAACAGTGTCAGCTCTCAGTATTGTGATAATGATAGGGTTAGGGTTTGGCTCAGATCTGCACCTATGATGCAGCTCTTGTATGTGAAAGTACCTCAAATACACATGAAATGCTTGTGTTAAAGAGGTTTTCAGTAAACTTAAATAAATAAAATCAAAGGTTAATTTATTAAAATAATTCATCATTAAGAAAAATGTGCTTGGTATAAACTGGGTGTATACCAGATTAAATTAAATGTAAGTATATTGTACTTATGTAACAAAAATTATATGGGGAATAACTTAAAGTCGGCAATCTGGGCAGATATAGTTTTTTGAGTCTGTCTTTAAGAAAGAATTGCCTTTGTTGTTCTTGGTGAGTGGATTCATTAGTGAAAGAAATTACCGCCAAGTCTGTCTGGAGGAGTAGATCTTTAGCATTCATAGGAGCATGGCACCAGATGAATGATAAAACTGAACAGTGTTTATGAATGCAGTTTTAAATCAGCAATGGAGGTGATGGATGGCTGCAGCATTTCTTTTGGCATGAGTGGGTCAGCCTTTTGAAGAAGATTAGCATTTTAGAGGGTTATAAAATCTTTTTTGATAAAAATCTAGACGCCTGTTTACATAAAAACACGAGTAAACACGTTAGCTGTGAGCTACAGAGGCATTTTTGGTATGATCCAGGGGTTAAAGCAGGATTTGGACAGCTCTAACAGCAGCTCAGATAACGACCATAGATATATATTTGTTTGTCTTGGTGGCTTTGTTAGATTTGTTTTGTTTGTGTAGAGGCTGTGTGATCTGCTGACCTTCTTTTGCTGCTGTGGCTCTGAGGTTTATGGATCTTTGTGGATTTAGGCAGCTGCATTGTATAATATATCAGCAGATATTACTCAGGCTGGGACTCTAGCTTGAGTGATATCTGCCTAGCTGTAGTATGAAATTGGAATTTGGCAACAGATAGTGAAGAACATCAGCTTAAATTCAAATGAATGAGTGAAAACCCTGACCTAACCAAACAGTGAGCATGGTTACTACTGCAAATAAAAAAAACTTTAACAGGCTTCATGTATAATGTTTACCCCACATAGCCTGTACTTAGGTGTGCTGGCCAAGTGTACTAACAGCTAGTCAAATTTCAATGACTCATTTTTTTTCCATCTGTGAGAACAGTGTCACCCGTGATTGATTTCTTTGTGTAAAAACCTCTGGTTCTTTCTTTGAACTCCTAACTGGCTAGCCAGCTAGTGGCAAACCTCATCTTTATCCATCCTTCTTTAAAAATAAAAAATAAAATAACTTATGACTTATTTATTACTAATTCTATTTATTACAGCTTTCAGTTTCTTTAAGATGATAGTATTTAATTTGCTGAGCAGTCATTGCCGTTTTAAAAGTCTTCTTCAATCATCCCCTTGTGTCATTTGAACTCGGCCGGTCTGCTCTTTCAATGAATTGTCTTTCTAATTATTGTTCTGTATTTACATTTTGCATTTGTGAGACCATGTTTCACACCCCCAGAATATTAGTAGGGTCATAAAAATATGAGTGGTAAATCCTAACTGTTGTAACAACTAAGACTGGGCCATATCATATGGTCAGTGATAATAATGGTATAAATATAATATAAAAATGTCATATAATTGCTATAGCAATGCTATACAAGCCTGGGCGTGTCTGAAAACACTGTGCCAGGCTCCAACCATTTAGTATCTAAAACTGAAGGTACTCTAGAAACCTCCAACAAAGCAGAGTACTTCAAAATAGATAAGAAAACTGACACTTGTTTTACCACACCGCTGAGTGAAACCAGGCTATAAAAACAGCAAACACTAGCAGCATGTTTAAAGTCACTTTTATTCCTTATTGTGAAGCTCAATTTGAACTTCAGCAAGTCATTATTAGCCTGTATAAATGCCTAAATGCATCGAGTTGCTGCAAAATAATTGGCTGATTACATATTTACAATACTGAGCAGTTGAACAAATGTACCTTATAAAGTGGCCAGCGAGTGGATCTGTAAATACACATGTAGCATCATGGTCATTTGTTAGTTTCTGAGGCATACCTACTTTTTGAGCAAACACATTAAAGCTGTTAGATTTACAACTCAAGCCATTATTTTTTTTCCTTAAACTGATCATTTTTCACATTGAGTCAAAGTTCAGGTAGAGTCGCTGTAGATAAAAACACATTTCTTCACTTTTCAAGCTATAGCGTATCTTTTTGACTTTGAAAGGCTGCCTTACTGCAAAAAGTCTGCCTTTGCATGAGTAATTACTCTGCCATGAAGCCCTACTGTATGAACTTCAAGGCTTCACTCAAAAAGCCTTGTAGCAGGGTGAAAAACTGTAAGTAAGCGCTCTCATCATGTGATTTAGATGATTATAGTAAAGCTTAATATTGATAGAGAGCTACATCTTCTCAGAAAGAAAGAAAAAATGCATCCATATTATTGCTGAATTTATATGTGGTGATCATTATATCGTTGTATCCATTCACCTTCCATTTGAATAAAAAAGGAAAAAGAGAGCCCTAGGCTCTAATTTTCAAATGTTATTGATTTTCCCACACATATTGGTACTCTATACTCCAAAATAAGATACAAGAAATGTCTAGTAGGTGTTAAAAGAGTTGCCCTTGATGGATGAGCTGATGAATTGAAGCTTATAGCTGATTCAGAAATGCATTTGTAATGGTTCTATAAAACAAATGATGATATCAGATAAAAGCTCTTTGACTTCTGGGTGTCTTCAATAAAGGTAAAAAGAAAATGTGCAGATAGATTATTAAGTGATTAAATTATTAAAAGGTTTTTGTAATGATTAAAAAAAACCTCTGTACCAAAAAACAGGTTTAATAATGTAGACTCACCTAAATCCTGATGAAATCACAAAAACTCAAAGTCCATCACTCAGAAGTTATTCAGTGTCTTGCATTTGGACCTGCTACACCACTTTTTCTTTTGGTTTATTTATTTTTTGTAGATATGGGTTTCATGTGTGTATTGTTAATCATTATAAATGATGGTTTATCTCAATTTGGTCTTCATTGTCAATTGAGACAATCCCAGTAGCTGCACACAGTCCTATGAACTGCTTCAAATGTAAAGATACGCCTTTTAATTGTGATGTTATAATGTGACTTTGAAGTGTTGACATATTTAAAATGTAGCATACATCAATAATTTATTTTATTTGAACAGGACTTAAAATTGAGGATTTTTTGTCACAGATTTATTCTTTTTTTTCTTTGCCTAAACTAATTACTACTTGTTTCACATTTAGGGTATTCTTTACTTGTTATTTTTATAGTAACATTGAGAACTAAATGAGCACGTTTACAGTACTCAAAAATGTTCAAAAGTCAAATACCTGATGCCAAACACTGTGCTCCTAAAATCAAATATGGAAGTATCAGGGTGAATATCGTGACTTGGGAAAGACTCATTATTAATACTGTGGTACGTGTTGAATTCATAAAAAGGCACAGATCAGATAAGAGAACTCATTTTACGGATAATATTGACATACCCTGACTCTTCTCATCCTTTATCTGGATTTGGGAGAGACTTATTAGGTAGCATTGTCTAGGATCAAAAGGCTAATAAATTCAGTTTAAAGTTAGTTTACATTTTGCTTATCTTGTTTTAGAACTTGGAGTATGGGATATTGCTAATAATAAAGGCTTCCTGTTGTTTTCTTTGATATAAAGAGCTTTGGATATGAAACATCATTCCTCAGTTTCCAGTTTATTTCTAAACAGTGATCCTGCACATATGGAACATGATGTAACTCCACGAACTCATTACTGTGACCCAGATTGCTGATAGCAAGCACTTCTAATCTCTAATATGAGTCTGAATAAAAGTTTAGTGGAACTACAGGGACGGTAATGCCTGTGCTTCGTGTAATGTAGCTGCTTGTGTTAGTATATATGTACTAAAGGTAAATCCGTCAGTCTGGTGCTATGAGTTTGAATACTGGATTGCACTGGAGAGCCACTTATGGTATGCACGGTCACGTCGGGGCTTGTTTCTAAGAATATGTACTCATCATTCTTACAGCAGAGAGTTTGTATCTATAAAAATAAACTTATTATTTTATTAATTTTTTTCAGTTATACTGTTACAGCTGGGATAGACTCCAGGCCCCCCATGACCCTGACAAGGATAAGCGGAAGAGGATGGATGGATGTTACAATGATCTCTGCTGTTATGGCCAACATAGCCAGCATTTTGCGTAATGATGTCTGTGTATGTATATGTATTCCCTGTGAGTCCAAAGTTTAGGCCTAAAATGTCTGAAAATACTTGGGTGCAGACATTTTTTTCTGTTGTTGGCTTTGAATGATGTCATAGAGAGGGGGTATCCTTACATGGCTGCCTCAGTCATATAGCGCTTAATATGACCACAGAAGTTCAACCCACCTTCTTAAAACCTGCTGTTTGTCAAAGACAGCCAGTTAGAGGAAGGTTTGCTTAAATGGAGAAGAGCTAAAAGAACTTGTTTCAGACACAAGATGAATTGAGGGGCTCCACCAAGTCCCACTAATAGATAAATGTGGATTATTTTAAACTGTAAATCGTGCAAAGCTACTCTAGTAGAGACTAGTTCCACATAAATCAGCTAACTTACCCAGCAGTAAAATGTTAGGTTGACTCTACGAATACGTTACGCACCAGTCATGCAGAAACTTGTTTATTTACTCAAGAGAAGGCTAACATTCCCATGTTGATTTTGGTCTCCTGAAAGACTAGAGGGCTTTTATTTAGAAAATAAACGTTAGTCACTTTCTGAGAAAGTGCAGCACTTTGGTGTAAAGATGAACCATCAATACCAGTTTTGGTTAGCATTAGTAGAGGCCAATCAGTCGAAGAACTACTGGAAAAAGATGAAAGAACATTTTCATATCTTTTGACTTCTTTACTTGTTAAGACAAGACTTTTTAAAATGAATTCATTGTTCCCGCTGAAAGGGAAGTAGCAGCTGCCTGCAACCTTTATTGACATTAACCTCCTTGCCCCTAGGAAAAATTGATGTTTGCTCGGTGATTGCATTGAACTCTTTTGCTGTCTGAGCCAAATTAGTTAATAAGTTGTTGTGGCAACCAGCTGGTGTGCAACACCCTCAACCTCTGGACGATCGCTTTCAATAACAAGGTGATTGCACTGGTTGCCTGGTGGGAGCCAGGCTGCTTCCAAACAATGGAGACCTGACTTAGTGCAGTCACTCACAAACAGATCACAACACAGTGCGATTAACTGGATTAAGTCTGTGCTGATGAGTGTGACTGGTCTGCGATGTCTCGTAATAGGGCGCCTGACTAAATTGGTTGCCGAGTGGTTGTGTTATGGTTACATTTCTTTATGCATTTCTTTAAGTGCTTAAACTGCTGTAGTTAATGTGCCATCCTGCAGTGACTACATCACTATTTATAGAGGAATTTTAGTTTCAGATCTATGAGGTTTTACCGAGAATCTGAATATATCTAAAGTATTTAATATGAATGATTTCTTTGTACACAGCAACAGATTTGATGTTTTCGCCCTGTTGTTGGAGTTAATTGACAGATTATTACAAACATGGAATTACCAATTTGACCTCATACAGTCACAAACTGTAGACTGTCTCCTTGTTATTGCCATTTAATTTTGCCATCCAACCATCCAAATGGTTGCAGTTCTGGTTCCTGTACCTTTCAAAGCCAACACGATTGCAAGTTCATTGCACGTGATGTTTTCTTTGATATTACCTAATGAATGTAGAATATCGAAATTTTTACTTTATGTCATTTCTTGTTACTGGCTCTGCTGCACATGCTGGCCTTTAGTTATTCTTACAGGAGCCTTGAACGAAAATTCTATTTGATTACTTTAAGAAAAAAAAGTAGGTTTAGGTTGTGCTACATGATTAAATGAGCTGGATCAGTTATACCTTACACAAATTGAACCTGTGCATATTAATATGCTCGCTTCTCAGTAAACTGGCTTTTATATAAATTTAGCTTATGTTAAGCTGATATGTCTTTATTTTCAGATTAATATTGGTTTCCTGTTTCTGTGGGATAAGAGATTTATTATTTTGATTTAATCTGCTCTTCAAGATAAATGTTAGGATATTGCCTAGCTTCACTGTCTTAGATCGGTAATTAATTCAGATGGTATCAGCTTCACCAACTGTTGGCTTAATATAACTTGGCAGAGGATGTTTGCAAAAACCCTGTGCTTGAATTAAAGTAACATTTCTGGTCCAGACCTGAAGGGCAGGAAAACCCTCTGCCAGTAAATGTGAGGATAGTTTAACTTCAGACTTGACTTCAGAAAAAGAAATAAATCTCCCCAACTGTCAGTTTGGCAAGAAACAAAATGTGGTTTATTTTACTGTCTTGTACACCACGAATGAGAAAATGTATTTAAAAAAAGACATTAATATTCTGACTGCTGTAAATGAGCCTTGTTTTGGAGTGAGTGTGACTTTGGTGACATTTAGCTCACTAAATTAATAATGCTGATTCCAGATAGCTTTTCAGTGTGGTGGTGCATGGGCCTGTTACACTGTGACTCCGAACATAAACGCACCTAAGCCAAAGAAGTAACCCAGCAAAGTTTGTTCCATGGTGAAGTAATGCTTTTTGAAATCCAAGTTAGACATGTGGGCCTTGTTGTCAAGCAGTCTTTGTTAGAGATGAAACAGTTTAAAAAAAACAACAACAACTGACTGTTTATCTATGATGCGTTCATAGATCATCTGTGAATATGTGTGAATGCTGCAGTAGAAGTAGAAGTGCTTGTATGAATGGGTGAATGAGATTGTATAGAGGGCTTTGAGTGCTCAAGTACAGTTAAAAAAAAGCTTAATAAGAACCAGTTCATTTATCATTACCAGACAACTGTGCACACAGAGGTTGGTTAAACAATAACACTATTGCAGATTGTATTACTTTGAAGTTGTATTTAATATTATGACATGTTAAATGATAAATGGAGAATGTAAAGCTCTTTACATGCCATGTGAAGCACAGTATATCCATGTCCCACTTCAGCTAAAGCACTGACCTCCTTCTGGGATTCTTTGGAGAAAAACTATCGATCAAGTAGTTCAAGTCCAATTCCTAAAACTCTTCAGATTTAGTAGCTGTAAGTGATCCGCTGTGCGTGCACCTCCGTGTTATCTTTAGAAACTAACATCTTGAATATTAACACAAAGGACCATTATCCTTGCAAAGCACTGACAGGAAGCAGCAGATAGTCTTCACTGTATATAAAGCGAGTTTGGGCTGCTTCCTTATTCACAGCAGGTAGCTCCACATGTTTGAGTTGCAGATTTTTACGTTTTTTCATGCCGGGTCTCCTTCCTGATTCGACCTTGAAGGGAATTGTGTCTCCTCCTGGGACCGAGCTGGGGATCTTTCACTCGTAGAGCCCAACATACATTAGGAATATTTAAATCTGTAAACCGTAATTAACCATCGTTTAACCCCACAGGAGATGTCAGAGGGCGCCTCCACCTTCTCCTCCTGTGCTGAGTCTGCTAGCACCAAGCACTGCACTGCTGCTCCGCCGCTATGATTCGTCTCAATGCTGCAGACCTCCTGTGAACGTTACAAAACATACAGACATTCTTATAATCGTACTATATCGAAAGGAAACAAAAAGTAAACTCCACCCTCTTTCTTTACTGCTTATGCATAGTTTTGTCTGTTTATGACCTAGACATAGCTACAAGGACACACAACAGTTAACGGTCTTTAACCTGCAAGCTCCCCAGTGATGCTGATGTTTAATGTGAGATAAATACTGGTGATTATCCAGTGAATTGATGGAGTGGGCGTGATGTATGCTGACTCCCTCATACTCTATCAACGCAGCACCCGAAACCAAACTGAGTATTTCCAGCAGCGAGAACACTTCTTGAGGGGACTATCTCTTGATTTTTGTCTACGTGTTAAAATAAGGCATCTTAGGACAATTTCTTGACTTGATATCTCTGATATCATGACTCACTCTCTGGAAGCTGATGTGTGATAACAACTGAGGGCTCAGACGTGCACTCACACACTGCAGCAGCACTTATTTAAAGTGTTTTTATGGGCAGTAGCATTCACGGTGCCTTAAAGGATAACCTCCTATTAATAGAGTATTTAATAAATATTTTAAAAGTTGCTTAGGTTTATTCTTTGTACTATTTATCCCTGTCTTGCTGTTTGGCTGATGTTGAAAGGCTCTGGGAAGGAGATGCTTTGAAAGGGGCTCAATTTTATGGACCTTTGAACAAATTGTTTGTTTTTTCAGGGAGTTATTATTTTTTTGTGGAGGGCGGTTTATTTGGAGAAGGATTTTCCATTCTCTCACACTGGGAATGAATGCCTGGGCAGAGGAAAAATAAATAAAAATGTGTCAGTGTGTCCTATGATAGCACTAAAATCTAAGGTCAAATAATAAGTTTAGATTTCAAACCTTTAACTCCTTTATTTTGACACTGAGGTAACAGTGAGATTCACATATAGGTGTCTGTAATGTGATATCACCCTGATTATCCTGTGGGTGAAGATAGCTTTAAGACTCTGCGTGTGTGTTTGGTGTCTTTGTCTCATGCAGCGAAATGAACGTTGGCCCAGTCAGATGATCACAGATACTTAAAAAAAATAAATAAATAGAAAAATAAAAATGTAAATATCTGAAGGGGATAAAATCTTTGTGCCTGATGTGTGTTTGTGTGTGCATTTTCAAGGCTTTAAAGCACCCAGAGGGTTCAGACTAGCAAAGGATGCGCATGAGTGATTGTGAAGTGCTCTCCAGCAACCCTCCATTATATCACTTAAAAGAAACAACCGGCTGCTCGTTTTCTCCTTTTAAAGGGATCCAATGTGAATATTTGTGTACATAGCAGACCTTCAGCTGCTCTTCTGTCTTTCCTCTTCCTCAGGTTGTGCTAAGGCGGGAGGCGTGCGCTTCTCAGAGGAACCCCACGCTGCTGGAGCATCCTCACACGTTCATTTCGATGAAAAGCTACATGACTCTGTTGTCATGGTGACTCCAGAAGATGATGGCAACTTCTTGGTCAAGGTTAGTTTAACCTTGTAATAGTTTGACACTTGATAGCTACTGAAAATTAAAGAGATGTCTTTTAATGTAGCTCAATTTAATTTAAAATTTGTAACCTTTTTTTACCTTAACTGTTTTTATAACAAGTGCAATCAAAAAGTTGCACAACGTCTTCCCTGAAAACAAAAGAAAACCCCCAAAGAAAACCCACCACAGCTAAATTCCTCTTCATTGTCTTCTGCTTGTGAAGCACTGTGAGGCTTTTTAGACTGTTTCCTGGACGTCTTGTTCAGACCACCAGCTGAGCATAAACGTTAACTTATTCTTCAAACCGATTTGACTTTTATACCAAGGACGATCACTAATGATGAGAACCGAGTCTCTGTGCGACTGTGGTGCAGGTTTTAGTGGAAGAGCCTACATCAGGTCAGGAGTCAGAGGAGAAGTATGATTGTTGTTTATTTTTAAACATTCCTGGGTTGTGCACCGAAATTTCCTCCTGCAGAAGTTCAGGTTTCTGCTCTAACATCCTGACATGTCACATTTGATCCAAATGGCTTGAAATATGGCCGTGATCTTAGCTCATCACTGTGCCCTATTGCCAAATTTGGCTCTCTGCAACCTTCTTTTTCATAAGATGAATTTCAAGTTGCTGATTAGACACAGAGGAAAAGATACGTGAACCTGGGAATGGACTCTAGAGTATATCCAGATGTAGAAAAGAAGGTCAGAGTTGCACAAGGAGCTTTGAAGGCAATGACGGCTGAATTTAAATCAAGTAAAGTTTTTCTTTAATGTTTTTATCAGTGCAGTTGTAGAACAGTTTTATCTCACTTCCTGTGTCCTGGTAAAGAGTCTGAAGACCACTCTCCTCTCTTGTATTGTCTGTATTAGTTGCAGTCAGACCACAGTCTCGCCTTACAGGAAGTCTAATATAAGATGCTATTTCTGACTGTCAGACGGCAGTTGAGGTAATTCACTTTACTCGGTGTTTCTCATCAGTTCTGTATCATTGAACCCACGAATGGCGGTAAGAAAGATAGCCTTTATTCATTCATATTAATTCCTAAAAAGAAGTTAATATTACTTCAATATATATAAAACCGTCAGTGACTAACATGCAAATGTGCAAACACGTGGATAAAATCATATTATTATCACTGTGCACTGAACAGTCTTATGGCAGCTGATATAAAGGACCTCCTGAGGTGCTCAGACTTGCGCGTTGGTGCAGTCAGTCTTTGACTGAAGGTGCTGCTCTTGATAACCTTCAGGCCACAGAGTGGGTGTGCAGGGTTGATTATAGCTGATTTCAGCTTCAAGTGCATTCTTCTCTCGACCGCCTGCTGGGCTTTTTCAAGTTCAGACCCGACTGCAGGGCCGTTCCTCTATAGGTTTATCTACTGTTCCTGTCTGCTGTGCAGACAACTTCTCCTCAGCAGGCCCCAACAAAAAGCACTGGCCACCACCATATGGTAGACACACTGCACAGCAAGGGATGGAAGATGTTTAGTGACCTTAGCTTCTGTAGGAAATGAAGTCACCTTTGTCCCTTACTGCACACTGCCTCTGTTTGGCTCTTCCAGTCCAACTTACTGTTGAGCTGCACACCAAGGTATCTGTGGTTAATGAGCACTTCCACTTAATTGCATCGGGTTGTTATTAGTGTTGAAAGGAGGATTAATACGAATAAAATTCTCTATGAGTCAGTAATTATCAAAATCTTCAGGCAGGACAATTATTGATTGACCTCTTGCTGCTACATGTATTATATAAATGGAAGAAAAAATGTCTTACGTTGTCTCACCTTCAATGTAAGTGCCATGCTGTTGTTGTTTGGTGCTATAGATGACAGTACTGAGCGCTAAAATAATGAATAAAACCTCTTCTGTTCATCTGGACGTTCAGTGGGAGAAACATTTCATCACTCATCCAAGTGACTTCTTCAGCCAAGGTTTCGAGTGAGCTCATTAAGACATTTGACCTCAGGAAATCACATGGTAGGGTGGGGCTAGGTTTCACAACGAGCTCACCCGAAACCTTGGCTGATTGTGACCTACACCCGTTTTCACACCTTGGCTCGTGTGATTAGGTAGAGGATCATGAGGGGGTCTATTGTCCCTCTTGAAGGGGACACTCCCACAGGGCTTAAATCTGGGACTCTCCACCATTGGACCCTAGAACTGAAGAAGCTTCTCGGATGAGAGGTGAAACGTCTTCAAGCAACTTAAAGAAGTCCAGACGCCTTTTCTTTCCAAGCTCCTTAGAAGACTAACACTATCTTCTTTTGTAACAAGTAGAGTCAAGAATTAGATCAACATGCTATGAAAAGTCAGTACCTATTTTATTTTTGTAGTTTTTTCCTGATATAATACTCAAATTTGAGTATTTACAATAGTTTATGTGAGTAAGTAATAGGGGTAGGCTAGAGTCTCAAAAAGATATCGCCATATTTCAACAGAAATTTGTGGTCATGATAATTTGATGACATACAAACAAAATACTGAACCATGTTTCATCAGCGATTGCAGCTCACAGGCATTTTTTTTAAATCATATTTTTCCATTTTGCTCCTAGGTTTTCATTTTCCCTTTCATGAGTACTGGTGGTTTGAGGGACACTAAAAGTACACGTGTTACATCTTTCTTTTATACTGTGCAATTATTTGACAAGGGGAAATTATCAAGAGCACAAAAGATGTTAAACGTCCATCTGCGACAGATAGGAAGACTGAAGATTATTTTTAGTCTGGTGATTATGTGTGTTTTGTTTATGTCTGTCTGTTATGAATTAATGTAGTCATGAGGCGCTTCGCTGATGACGCGTTGGAAATGTTCGGAGGCACTTACTTAAAATGATCACCCTAAGCTCAGCTGTCTGGCAGCATCACATGCTCTCTTGGATAAGAAACACTCTGCACCAGTTTGCTTCCAGCCTGTTATTCAGTTTGCGTCATGCGTGTCACGTACACCAGAGAACCAAATTCAATTCCAGTTTTATTGTCATGGGGTGCAGGTGTAGTTTCAGAGTGGATGTCAACAAAGGCCGTAAAAAGGTTGATTAAAGGTTTGCCAACACAAGATCTTACTTCTCTGGTACATGTCTTACTAACAAGAAGCCTCCAACCGGCTACATTTGTAAAAGTAGTGATTACAAATATTTTTGAGTTTTGTTTTCTTTTTGCGGAAATCAAATCTATTTTTCACAGATTATATCTCTTGTGGCTAATCATCTTAAAAATTCTCAACTAGGCCATAAGGGCTCAATTTCCTTGGATGCCATGTTTTGAAGTAGCAGATCTAACAGAGAGGTAGCTCTGTGATCTGGTGTGCCCGTCCCCTCGCTTTCTGTCAGAATTGATAGGTTGTATCTGTGAAACATCGAGTCCAAGATTAAAGTCTTTTCATTCCTGCTAATCTTCTCTGTCAGCTTTAAAGTTATGAACAATGATATCGGACGGCACATCTTTCTGCTCTCGGCTCTTTAACCCTGCAGGAACCAACAACAAAGGAAGGTACCTAAGGCCCGACATTGTTGTAATATTAATGATAAATCACCCTGTGACTTAAATTGTCATACAGACTTGATCTTTACATGATAGTAATGATAATGAACCATGTTGCTCACTGCACTATTTATTTACTTTTTACTTTCCTTTTACTTTTCTTTACAGCTGCCTTGTTATAGAGGTGGTTGTTCATTAACTTTAATCTATTTGTTTTTTTATTTTTAGGTTGTTTTTTTTAACATTACTAGCTGTGAAAATTTGGGATGTAATGTGTGTCAGTAGACATGCATGGCTACATTTAAATTCATAATGTTGTTACTATGTTCAGTTGTTCTGACATACTGTATTTGTGAAATGGTCGGATGGACGTTACACCATTTTTGATCCACACTGAAGTAACAGTAACATCTTTTAAAAATACTTCCTCAAAGAATTTTTTGTTTTTCCTCTGCCAAAGTTATGAGTTTGATGTGTATCACAATGTGTTGATAACTGTCTGATGGATTGCCATGAATCTTTGAAGATGCTTTTTACCGCTCAGCTGTAAAAAGCTGAGTGGGGTGTTATCGTCGTGAACACTATAACTTGAGAACGATGCGAGATAGGATATTCAAATTGATCTACTAAAAATATTGGAGAGGTTTCAATGGCAATCCAGCTCATGTTCATTCACCGTAAACATCACCTTCATCATGCCAGTAAAGCAAAATTGATCACTGAAGCTGGCTCCAGAAACTCGTGTTTGAGTCAAGCATTGTTTCATTTACATAAATGTGCTCATGGTTAAACTGGTGAAGGCTGCAATACGAGGTGCAGTGATACTCTTTTTACCAGATAAGCTTTTCTCTTTAATAAACCTTGTTGGTAACCTCTGTGTGTTGTAGTTGTAATATTGTGGAAAGTGATTAATTATTCCTCTGTTGCCACCAGCATGTTGCTGCAGTCACTCTATGTTGATGGGGGAGTGTGAGGTTGGGTTACTATAATAAGCCAGAAAGCCCAAGTTTCAGTGTAACAAGCACCTCAAACTTGTGGACGAGTATTTAAAGATCACCTTTGACCTAAGGTCAGAGGTGATCTTTAAATTAAGAGTGACTTATAAGGCGTACTATGTATGTAGCCGGTCTCTAGTCACATAAATGAAATGCGATTAGGCAGAAGAGTGATGTCCATCTGGGCCACTGTATTCAAAATGGTAGGGCAATTTGGCGGCTTCCACAAACAAGTGCCCTCCCCAGTGTAATCTTTATGGATTGATTCTAAGTGTATGAGAATGCCTCAGTTTGTTGGAAGATGTAACTGCACACTAATCAGTTTATATTTGTGATTACAATATTCTTTTTTCTTTGGTAAATAAGTTTAAAAATAAAATAAACAGCAACTTGAAATAACATCTCACTTTGAAGTAGTGCTACATATTTGTTGTTGTTTAGCTTTTTTTTCTCATGGTTTTTTGTTTTTTTGTTGTTGTTTTTTTAACGGTGCCTTTAAAGTCTTCAGAGTGTAACTTTCCAGATCCATAACTGCAAACCGCAGTATGAAGATTCTTGTTTTGGGCTAAGTGTCAGTGGTCTGAGCAACTCTGAAACAAAGAGGTGGATGCAGCAAGAAAGCGTTGCATAAATTTGATTCTTATTTCCTTGGTGTTAGGGCAGGTTCATAAAATTTGCATACCAGGCACTTGTCCCGAAATAATCAAACCCAAAGTCAACAAGGTCAGTTCAATATTACCCCCCCCCCCCCAAAATCCCCATTATATCATATTATAACGTTTCATGAAAACTTTTGTGTGGTATAAAACCTGATAAAGTGGTCGGCTTTCTCAATTCAGTGTACTTGGCAAGTAAAGATAGATTCTGGCTTGTTATAGTAACCTAACCACTCCTGTCAACATACAGTGGCTGCAGCAACATGATGGTGACAACAAAGAAATAATTACTTATTTCCCACAACATTAGAGCTATAAAACACAGAGGTTATCAACAAGGTTTATTAAAGGGAAAAACATTTCTGGTAAAAAGAGCCTGCAACTCAGGTTTCAGCTTTCACTAGTTAACCATGAGCAGTTCATGTAGATGAAATTAAAATCGATCATGTCTCCCTTACACATGAATTGTAATAATTTTGGTAATTTTCTTAATTACTATCTGGCACTTTGCACTTTTTTGTGGTTTCACGTGTTACTCCTCAGCCGTAAAAGGCAGATGGGGTTGTAACCCTGATGGATGGGCGAGCAGGTGGGCAACACCAACAACCAAGTTTGTGAAATCGATAACTCGAGATCAAAGCAACGTAGGAGTTTCAATTGATACCACATGTGCATCTTCAAAAAATCTTAGACAACTTCGAATCTGACCTCAGGGGTCAGAGGTCAAGTTTTCTGAAAATCTTGTGACTTTAAGAAAGCAAAGTCACCTAGGATTTCCAAACTGATACCATAGATGATAAATGGAAAGGTTCTTATATAGCTCTTTTCTACTCCATCTTAGCACTCAAAGCTTCTCTGTAAGTGCTTTCGATCTAACATTCACACGCATTCATGCTCCGATGCATCAGCGAGCCACTTGGGGTTCGTATCTTGAAGTAGTGTGCAGACTGGAGCAGATGGGAATCGAAGCACCAACATTCCGATTAATAGGTGACCTCTACCACCCGAGCTACAGCCACCTCATAGATGCAGCTGTTGGTAGGCTGGGGAGTAGCACTGTTTTGTCTGCCTTTTTCAGTGTTCTTCTTTTGGCTGTTGTTGACTTTAGCTGCAGTGCATTTGACCTCTTAGGGCCACCGTACAAGTTTAACTGATGTATAGAATCCATTGGCTAGCTATGCTGTCTGCCTTTACAAACATTTGTGAAAGAATGGGTCATTCTAAAGCCCATGGTACTGTAATAGGATGTGACCATTGCAACAAGTCAGTTTGTGAGATTTCCTTCCTGGTATTATTGCAAAGTGGAAGTGTTTAAAAACCACAAGAACTCGGGGACAAAGTGGAAGACCATTTACTAAGCGAGGTTGCTGATTTCTGGTGTGTAAAAGTTACCGACGCTCTGCTGACTCAGTACCTGCAGGACTGCAAATCTCCTCTGGTATTAACATCAGCACAAAAACTGTGCGATGGGAGTTTTATGGCGTGGGTTCGCTTGGCTCTAGGTGTGTTTAAAAAAAAAACCCCCCCAAAAAACCCCAAAACAAAAAAAAAAAGTCATTAATTTATTGAGATAGAAAAAATTAATGTATTTGGCGATTAGACTCAGATGGCTGATAATGGGAGAACTGTATCCCAGGATTTACGCCAGGACCTCCCACAGTCTAGACACTGATTGTGGTAAGGATGGAGGCTTGGATGAAGCTCTGAGTGGAGATGCGGAAGGCACTGGGTTGGACTGGGTTGAGAGTCTGAAGGGGAGAATGACAGAGCAGAGAGTGGAGGCTGATTGGCTAAAAGAAGGCTGTTAAGAAGATGATTTGACTAGAGTAATGATGTCAGCATTGAGTTTGATAACGTGGGAAAGAGGAAGCAATGTAAAAAACAGACTAACAGCCGAACACCCATGAAAGCAGGCATACGTTTAATTTTGCGGTAACAAAAGTATGTTTGTTAATGTGCGTGTGACTTTTCTAAGCTTTGCTCAGACGATATCTGCCCTAACAGAAACCAAGTTGAAATGTCTTTCTTAAAGTTCAGTTCATGTTACTAAGCCTCTTGAAGTGTTAACTCTCAGTCACTGCCAGATCATTGTGATTAAAAGTTGTGTGTGAGCGCGTGGATGGACTGCAGACACTTAGCTGTGACCTTCTCGGTCACAGATCGGCCCGTTTGTGCACTGGTGTTTCTAAAAGCTCTCCAAGTGCAGGCCCAGAATATTGTGAGCTCTGTTCCGTGGCTCTTCATGGAGGGGGCATTGCTATGGAAATGGTTAGAGGGTGAGAAGGGAGGTGTCAATCCCTGCAGGCAGACCACTGAAGAAGTGGGCGTGTGTGGGATGGAAGCGCTATGCATACAACAGCTGTATGAATGCAGCCCTGATGAAGGTAATTTACATTTCACAAACTGTGTATGTCCATGTGTCAGGTGGGGATCGAGCAGATTTTCTATTCAGTGTTTCTGCACAGAAATTTTAGCCGCGGTGATGCAAATGAGCAGCTGTCAGTGCTGCAAAGATTGGCTGAAAAATCCACACGTTTTTAAATTTGAAGTGTTTATGAAGTTTAGTTTCTGTAGTGCATAAGGTGAGGTGTTGTTCTGCATAACATTAGTGGTTCTACATGCAGATTACCAGTAATCTCATTACTAAGTAACCAGATTAAAGGCTAATGAGTGAAGGATGTGTGGTTGTCTGCTGGAAAGATTAACACAAAATAAGAAGATGAAAACAGGAAAAGCTGTTTTTAGCTTAAAGTAGCACTAATACAATTTGTATATTAAAAAGTGATTTGTTATTAGAGGTTGTTCTTGTAGTAACACATCTGCAAACAAAAGCTGACTCTTGAGGCTTAAAGATTTCTTCTTCAAGATAAACACTGCAGCAGTGATAGTTGTTTAATACACAGGGGGAATTTACCTACAAAAGAGCCATTTATTCCACTCAGGAGCTTTTTTGTGTACCCCCAAGAGCTTTCAGTCAGGGTGAAATGAAAATAAATCCAATTTTTAAATCAGTGGTGCTAATTTAAAACAACTGTCCCCTCAAGAGGCTTTGTATTGTAAGGAAGGCCCTACAATGAAAACGGTACTGTTGGCTGCTCTCTTAGGCCTTGTTTATACTTTCAGCTTTAACGAAACGTCATTTTCCCCATCAGACGGTGAGTGCGAGAGAACGTGCGCCTTCCTGTTTTGTGTGACCGCACGGACTCGTTAGAATTTACATTACAATGCACCAACTGTGCAAGCGCCCCAGGTGGCAGACTTCAAAGAAGTCTAACAGGAAAGACTACTAAGCGGTTGGGTCTGCAGTTGTCTGTGTCCACAGCAGAGTATAATGAAGGCTTCATTTTCCACAGCAGCTTGATCTGCCCTTTCTGCACCGGATGACCTTCCTCCCATTTTTTTAGACTAACTTGCGACCCCTGAGTTTGTCTCTCCTTGTCTCCATCTGGGGATCTTTTGCATGAAACACAGCTTTAATCACCACCACCAAACCACACAGCTGACCACGTAAAGGCCCTGCAATATTAGGACAAGATGAGCATGAACAAGATGGGAATGACGAACTCCTTTTCAACTTTTTAACCATTAGGGAGGGAGCACCATTGACTGATGTGTTGGAGGATGAAAAGAAGAGGATGAGGCAGGGAATAAAGAGGGCAGAACACAAACTATGGGAGAGACAAGAAAAAAGTTAATGATGTGTAGTACTGGAGTGTAAATGGACATTATTTAACCAGTTTTGATTATTTGGATTTAATTTAGTCAGGTGTAATTGACATATTTATTCACTGTACACTGTAATGCTACATTCCCAGCATGGAACATAGTATTTTGAGACTATAGCACGACCAAAATTATCATTATCATTGTGCAACTTGCAATCTCCTTGCCTTTTAAATGTTTGCTTTGAAGCCAGGGATCTGGTTTGTGACCACATGCAGAAAGTTGCCAGCTTCACATTGACTTTGGTGAGTTAATGGTCAGTCCGCTATCACTTTGAGATTGAATGGAGTCAAGTTGGCAAATATGTGCAATCCGTTTGTGATAATCGGGTGAATTACAAATCCCTTTTCAACAACATAACGAGAAATTTACATTAACTACATTTACAGTCCAACCAGAATCAACCAATAATGACGTAGTTGCTGCAGGATGGTGATTTAACTGCAAATTGAAATCGGTGCTCAACAACCAACTCGAGTTCCCTAATGTAAATAAGTGTCACAGAGGAGATGCGCTCATTGGCGCAGACTGATTCAGATTGATTGCAACCCTTTGCCAGTCTGAATGATTGCACCAATCTTGAGTTGCACTAGGCGACCTGTGCAAACACCTTGTAATCAAAAGTGCGCTACATCCTCGACTTCTAAGCGACAACGTTTGTAATGTAGATAGCAAAGGTTCAAAATGATTATAGTACCTAACAGCATTTTTCTGCAACATTAAATGAGCTGATCTTTGATAGTGGACTAAATCACAAGAGGTGGTTTAAAACGGGAGCTAAAAAAAACCCCTTTCCTACAGTAAGTTACATTAATGTATTTTCAACTTTTTGCCAGGTGTTTTCATAGCTTAAAGGAGACTATTTCCCTTTACTGCATGGGCTGATCATACTCACCCATTTTACTCCTTAAAGGCCTGTTCTGAACCAAGGTACAACCTGAAGTGATTGCAAATGTTGCTCTATTAGTTCTGGATGTGTAAATGAGCTTGGATACAACCAGAACCCCCGTGCATTCAAGTGGAAACAAATCCACAGAAACGTAGGAGATTTGTGTATATAACACTTCTACTCCCAGTTATATTTTGGCTCTATATAGTCAGAGCACTGACTGAAGTGGTTACATAGCAGTGTAAATTTATATGTTGTTCAGTAACCTTGGTTACTCTGGTAACTGATTGAGTTATTGAGTGCTCCTAGTATAATCTGCTTAAGCTGCATGTCGGCGCTCTGAATAAATGAAGCTGACTTTATGGAGTTGCCCTTTGAAGTCCAGCAAAAATTAATTTCTTATGTGTTATATAAGTATTGCCAGCAGCTATGAAGCAAATGTAAACCACACAAATAGCTTACAGCTCAATCTTTGCAAGTCAGTGGCTCGCTCGGTCTACGGAGAATTGTTTTTTTTTTTCTTCTCATAAGCGACGTCTTCCAAGTAAGAGTTTCCTGCTTCTACATGTAGTCAGCAGTCAGTGTTGTGTGTTCATAAGTACTGACTGAACTGTCTTGGTGAAGTGGGGTGACGAGTTCTTGAAATGTGTGGTATTTGTCAGCCAGCTGAATCGCACCATTGTTTTTGGGTGAACGCTCCCAGTGTTACACATAATATATTGTAATACACAAAAACAGGAATGCTTTCTTTTTCTTATGAACTGAAATGGTTCACGCTGAGTTCTACTTTTTCACTTCCAACTGTTTGCTTGGGCTTTTTCCTGCCTAAACTGTCTTTATTTTGTTGTTTTAATGTGGAGCCTGAAATTTGAATTTCACAGTGTGTGGACGTGCGTGGGACTACGCTCACAGAATGATTGTTCTTCTCTGCAGTGCTCCTACAGCATTCCCTCTTGTCCCTGTAGCGCTGTTTGGAGTCTCTGCTCTGCTGTTGCTTTAACCAGGGGTCGCGTGGGGCTGAAAATGCCGTTTGCAGCCTTAGCTGGAGGGTCTTTACGCTTATCTCTCCTTGCCTGCACGGCCCTGCTGTCTCATTCTCTCTCTCTCTCTCACTCTCGATGTATCTCTGTATATCTCGTCTCCTCTGCACGGCTTTCTTCACCACTTGCTGTGATGACTCCCCCTCATGAATTTTTCTCTTTGCTTAATATGAGGCTGCTACTTCTAGATCTCTACTACTATATCATCCCACACTAACTTTTTGCAGCTTTTTCTTGCACTTTCCAACTATAATACTCTTTATCTCAGGTTTGAGCATTGGTAAAAATGCAGGATGACTGACTCGATACTGTCATATGCACAGATCTTTTACCAGTGCTGCACCTCAGTTTTATCTTTTCAGTTGGTCGCTATGGACCAGATTTGCGGGCAGCATCAGTGCAAAATGTTCTTTTGGTGTTAAAGATCTGCTGCTCAGATTTTATAAAGAGGCACAGTGAATATTTTTCAAACTAAAATGGGTGGAGGTTTCCCTTTCAGTGCACAACAATTTTGGGAGGAGGGTATTTAAATGAATCACACAAACATGAGGAGAGCGGTAGGCTAGTTATTGCAAATAACACTGAATTTATCACTGAAAAAATGCATGTCTTATTTTACGGCTTTTGTGGTTGTGATAGTTGTCGCTGGGTGTTAATTTATTGCAGAGGGTTATCAGAATGGCAGACTGAACTGAACCTAATGTGGAGTGTGGTGGGAGGAAGAGAGTCCCAATATAGCAGAAATCGAACATGTATAACAGGAAACACTGCTCGGCCGTCGGGTCTCCAGCTAACTGTATTCATATCCTGCAGAGTATAATCTAGGCCTAAGGTGTAAAACCTGCGCTTACCCTGTAACAATTTGGCGAGTACAGTACTCACTCCCACATTGATTCTGCTTGTTTTTCACCTGCTGATTTGTGCTGCTCTTTGTAGAAATCTGGTCACAGTGGTCAGTAGATATTCTGTAGAACTTTCCACTCCTGATTGCGGCCTCATGCTAAGTGCATAAACTGTCAGAGAATGAAAACATTTGACAAAATTTCAAATTTCTTAAACTTCCTAAACTACCTGAGCAGCTTCTTGATGGATGCTCAATCATCCAGGTAAGTTGATTCTGTTCATCTGGACTTCGTGTTTTCAGTGGGCGAAACGTTTCGTCACTCATCAAAGTGACTTCTTCAGTCTGAAAGAGGTTAAAATATTACACAACATCCTTTTTTCTGCAGAAGTCACTTGGATGAGTGAAGAAACGTTTCGCCCACTGAAAACACGAAGTCCAGATGAACAGAATGAACTGTTGGGTACCTGAGCAGCTGTCTAAATTATAAATACATTCTTCTTTTAATATAATAAAACCGAAGAATAAATATATGAATATTTTGGCATCGCCCTGTTCTTGTTTTAAATTATATGTAATGAGTGACAAACCAAGTGATATGGTATGCTCATGCTGTAGTGACTTGCGTAAAAAAGAATGTTGTGTAATATTTTAACCTCTTTATGCTACAGTATAAAGCACCTTGAGATGACTGTTGTTGTGAACTAATGCTATATGTATACTGATGACTGGGTTATTGTCTATTTTACACTGAATGAGACCTTCATTTGCAAAAATGAGTATTATGCTGTTTTACCTAAGATTTGAAATTAGCTAAACTTTGAAAGAGCATAAAGTCATCATTGAAGTGTTTTTACTAAGATCATAAATCACTTTAGAAGAGAATAATTTTCCCATAGACTTTAGTTAGAAAAGTCTCCCCTGGCCACTGGAAGGATGCTATGTGCGTTGTTTATATGTAGTCTATAATTAGAACTTGGAAAAGCCTAAATTTCTCACATTTAAAAACATAAAATTATACTCTGTTTGCTTTTTTTTTCAAAAGTACTGAAATTGTTAATCAAACAAATGTATTAAATTTCTTTTGTTGCAATTCTTGCACTTGATCCTGGCTGTGCTAAATGTCCACCATCATCGGGTGCTAAAGTTGTTTGGGTGCTGGAGCTGACGGCCTCCATACTTGAGTAGAAGAATAAGAGCTGACGGCTTCACACACGCGGGATTAGTATCACTAAAATGATTTTGGAGTTGAGTGAAATTAATTTGGTTTTCTTTCCCCATCAGGCTACAATGAAAATCTGGCAGAGGTGATGGGATTACAATCACCGAAGCCACAGATAATCATTTCAATTAGAGGACTCTCTCAAGGAAAACTCAGCCCGGTAGTGGAGTGCTTATATGTATCCATGAAATAAATCATTTTTATGTACCCGTAATAGGCTTACACTATGAAATGTGAGCGCACGGCTTAACCACTTTCTCCTCTGTATAGACCGTCTCTGCTCAGCTAACATTTCTCTCCCTTTGATGCGGCTGAATAAAGGAAGGAGAAAGAAAACAAAATGATTTGCCGTCATCTCTAAATCTGTGCAGGACTCCTGTTTAAAACCTCTTCTCCCTGTCTACAGGTCGGCTTCCTGAAGACACAGCACCGGTATGAAATAGTGTTCACCCTGCCTGAGATCCCAGCTCTGGGTAAAAATGTGTGTCCAGCGCCGCTACCCGGTCCACACCTCCGGATCAGTGATATCACACCGGCACAAGAGGGTGAGGTCACGAGCGATGGAAAAACAAAAAACAGTTTTCCATTAAAATTGTGAAAAGAAGGTTGAGTTTTAATAATGTAAATTTGTAGTTATGTTCAAATTATCATTGCCTGTCTGTGTTGCATCTTTTGACTGATGACTTTGAGCAAACTAGGTCACTGCTTTGGGATTTGTCCATCATCGGCCCTCTGATACTCGATCGGTGTTATGTAACACATTAGCTTAATGATTACTGAAAAAGTCAAGAATGGGAAAATCGTTTTACACGTAGTGCAGTCTTTATTCAGATGTGTTTATTCTAGATTAGCTTTAGGTAATAAAACCAAATCAGTAGTAACAGATTAGTGAATATAGCATAAGGACTGCACAACAGGCTGGCCTAAAGCCTAATATGTTAGTATCAATGCTGTGGTTTTATACTCCTATTGCTTTTAAAACCATAACATCATCTTCTTTTTCTTTGTTTTGCTGATCCCTTTAGGAGTCGTATGACTATATTGTGCTATATTACTTTGTTAAGGTCTCACCATGGTGCTGCCCTGTTAGCCTGGAGGTTGCTATACAAAGCTTTGTAGCCTCTCCACAGCACATCGCACAAGGTTTACATGCTGTTGTCTGTTTTTGGAGGACTGCAGGCGAGTGTACCTCTGTAGCCTCTGCATTGGTTGAACTCCCATGATCCTTCTCTCTGAGAGCTAACAGAGACAAAAGCAGGAGCATAAATCCGGCTTTAGTCAGTGACCAGACTCTGTAATATTGTCAGTCTTACCAGCGTTTAACAAGCTGATGCTAAGAAGAAAAAAACCATAATAACAACACAGAGTAGCGTTACTAGAATGATCTGCATGAGGCTGCTATTGACGTTAGTTGTACCTTTATCATTATTCTAACTATAAAATGTCTTGCACCAAAAGCAGAGGCTTGGCTTCAGAAGAAATGTTTGTAGATTAGAGGAGTTATCATGCTTTCTGTAATTTGGGAGCAGAGCAGTTACTTCAGTCACAATAATCTCAATTAAATGGAGGAAATGTCTTCCCCTAACAGCTTTGGCAACATGTATGTTGCCTGAGAGGTGAAATACAGGGGAAAACTCAATTAAATGCTTATCTAAAGCTGTGAGATAAGCTGGTACATTTTGATAGTTATTTTGTTAAACTAATCAGCTGCCATCCTTCAGCCCTCACTCTCAGTGACACGAAGCCCTGCTCTTTTCCAGTCAGTGTATGTAAAACAAGCTACATTTGCACAGAGTTTACAGGCATTAGTTTCCTGTTTAAACTGTGAGTCAGGCAGACCTTTTGTGGTATAAAGGTCATTGGTACTGTGTTTAAAATACATTTGGGTCATTTTATATCAGAATCTCATAAAAAAAAGTTCCCAACTGAACACATCAGACTATGATCATATTAGAAAACTGCTTTGACCCAGAAGGAATCACGGCTAGAAGACGACCTGATATCAAAATGTAGGGAAAAAATGAGACATTTCATATTCTATGACACATTTTCACTGACCGACTATCTCACCTATCTCCAGTGAATGATCACAAAACAGGTAAACCATCCAGGGCACCAGTGCTGAGGTTTTATACGCTCTGTCGTCATAGACATTTTATTGCTATTGACACCATGCTTTCTTCTTCTTCTTCGTCTTCTTCTTCGTCTTCGTCTTCTTCTGGCTGATTCCTTTTAGGGAATTGCCACAGTGGATCATCTTCCTCCACCTCACCTTGTCAACACCAACCCTCTGCATGTCCTTCACTACATCCAGGAACCTCATCTGTTGTCTTGCTGCCTGCTCCATCTTCAACACCCTTTGTCCGATATATCCTCTGTCTCTGCTCTGCACATGTGCGAACCATCTCAGTCTTGTTTCTCTAACTTTGCCACCAAACTGCCTGAGCCGTCCCTCTGATGTACTCATTTCTAATCTTGTCCATTCTTGTCACTCCCAATGAAAATCTTGACATCTGCTTCCTGCCACCTCCACCTCGGCTAATTTTGATGTGCAAAATGATCCACTGTGCAATTCCAACTGGAAAACGACTGATTGGCAACAGCATTAAAAACAGATTATAATTCATGGTAACTCAACATTATTGACACAGTGTGTTGACAGAGAACATAACAAAAGGCAGAAACATCCAAAAAAGGGCTTTGACTGTCCTTCAAGAACCCTCGAGAACTATTCCAACTTAAAGACATTACAAGAAAGCTGCCTCAGAGCGTTCAGACTGTGTTGAAGGATAATGGCAGTCATATTTTTCGAAAGCATAGCTAAGCTAAAAAGTAAGTAACTCGGCAGCACAGTCACAGGCTGCAGAGTTCCAGATGGCTGAGGATTACAGCAGCAGACAGTTCAGCTCATGTCAGCACAGAGATCCTTCTTTGAAAAAAAATCATAGGAACAGATCTGACTTTCAGACGCTTTCCTGTGTTTCTCTGTGTTCCTGCCGGCCATCGTGCCGCAATAGCCGGTAAACCCCAAATATCTGCCACCTGTGTGGGCTAAAAAAAGATAGTTTTTAACTGCTAGCCTGAACGTGAGCTTCCCCTCGCCAGTAAAACAGCTGAAATGGGTCAGAGGTTTCTGGGAGTCATGCCGACTGCATGCCTGTAATTGAAGCAGGTTACTGACCTTTACTTTCAGTTAACCGTCACACCCTTTATATTACTCTCAGCCTTTCTGATGATGTTAACAGGTGTGCTACTATGTTTGTCTCGTGTGTGTTTGTGTCGGTGTGTGTGTATTCATGATTGTTTGCTTATCAGTCAGCTGTGTTTGTTTTTTTTTCCATCCCGTTGACATTTTGTCCTGGATTGTCTGACACTCGAGTTATCCTTATGAAAAACATCTCACGCAGGGAAGATAAAGGAGAGATGTGCCTGTGTTAGTAAACCGTGCCAGTAAAGAGGAAACTTACTCTCTTCTCTGTCTTTGTTGCTGTTTTGTCCTGCATGTCTCTCCAGGAGGTCTGAAGATAACGTGCGAGTACATAACCCAGCACGAGGGAGTTCTGTGTGAGGAGGTGATGCTGCTGAGCGAGACCAACGACGACGTCTGCGTCAAAGTTAAAGTTCACGCCAGAGTCATGGGTAAGGTTGTGTTTAACAACATATATGTGATAACAATATAATCTTGTCTGCTTCTTCTGTATAAACACCTACAAATACACCACATTGTATCCTATAAAAGACCTTTTTCTTTTTTTATAGCTGAGACGTTGTGTAGTTGATTAATTTTGCAGTCATTACCATACGACTACCTATGCCCGTGAGACTTTCTATTACAAAACCATTAATCATTTGGGAACTTATTAAACTGAAATGGCTGGAAGGCTTCCATAGATTAGTTGCTAAGGCTCATAAAACCTCGAAGGAAGGCGTGTGGAGGACAAACTGACCAGGAGCCATTTGGTTTAGTTTTATCACTTAATTTGATTAATAAAATTTCATAAACTTGTGGAAAGAAATCATAAATTTTCCACAGGTTTGTGTTTTTTTTTGTTCCTCCATGTCTTCTTACATGAGGTAAAATACATGAATACCTGATTAACTTATTGATTAATGATTTATTTGATAATTAATATATAATTGGTAGTTCTCCCAGACTGTTAAATGACCTGTAAAGTTAAATGATCAAACTACATAATACCTCACTGACCGCTTCATTAGGTACACCTGTTCAAGGACGCATTAATGAAAGCGTCTAATCAGCGAGTCACATTGCAACAGCTCGATGCATTTATTCATGTCGACATGACCTTTGGGATGAGGTGGAACAGGAGATTCACATCATGGATGTGCGGCAGCTGTGTGATGCTGTCATGTCAACATGGACCAAAATCTCGGAGGAATGTTTCCAGAACTTTGTTGAATCATGAAGAATTAAAGCAATGCTGAAGGTAAAAAGAGGGCCAACGCGGTACTAGTAAGGTGTTCCTAATAAAGTGTCCTGTGAGTGTATTTTCATTATATTTTACTTTTTAATTTATAAATGATCAGTCTTATTTCTTCTTTGGTTTTAAAGGGAGAACTAACCGATAAGCCCAAAGGTCGCTTGTTTCTGGTGTGCTGCTGCCATCTGCTGGTTACTTTGAATTTTGGGGTCTGAATAACTTTTAAAAACAACAACCAAAGTAAGTCACAATGAACCACTAAAAAAGAAGGGCTAAATTTGTTTTGTGGACAAATTTTTTTAAATAATAAAAACAAAAACTTTCAGAAATACTAACCAAAAAATTATTTTAAAAAGTCCCCTTTTCTGTGATGCAGTGATACGACAGAAACAATATGGCTCTTGTAATCCATACATCTTTTGTTCTGCTCTGTCCTGCTGTGCGGAGGCTGTAATAATAAATTTGCATCCTCCTCTTCAATCCATGTCAGTGAGACTGAATTAGTCTGTGGCGTTCGTCTCAGCAGATGGAGAATTAGTTAAAGGGGGGTGGGCAGTGTGTGTTTTTCCATCTGTGTCTGTGTAAATATAGCAGAACGTGGTGTGTGTGTGTGTGTGTGTGTGTGTGTGGTACTTGCGTAGTTGAGGATGAAAGATGGCTGTGTTGTTTAGTGTTTATTTTTATCCTCATAATGTGGCCTGAACATCTGTCCAGATGTTTGTGTGTAACTGAGGCCTGGATGAAAACCAGATCAATGGATTAAACTCTACGTCAGCTGTGCCGCTGCCATCAGATCAGTGATGGAGTATAATACAACTCAGCTGCAGGCTGAGCCTTTAGTCTTGTATAAATACACATGGTTGTTATCTGATGTATAGTTAATTATTATATATCCAGTGAGCCTGATAGGAAGCGTCCTAATGGTAGTTTTTAGTTAGTTATTAAAATGTAAAAAGTGATTTTATCTTGTAGGGAAACTGTAATAGATTTCCCCAATATTTTAATGTAATATGATGAAAGCTTGAACTGCTAGTTATTTTTATGTTCATCTATTCTTAAGGTGGTCATTTGTTGCAGCCCATATAAGTTATTTCTTAATACCTTAAATAACGCTGTATCCAGAACAGTATGGTAAAAAGAATCACCTGATTTCAAAGTGCTTTAAGTCTTTAGCCACTCACCGGTGACGATCAAAACATGTACTGTTAGAAAGAGCAGATTAGTGAGTTTCACATGTTGCCAGTAGGTAAGATAACAACAGCAGTGGCTGCAGACAAGCTCGCAAACGTGTGGGAGTAGTTTGATTATTTCACGGACATATATCGTGTGTCCAGAGGGGAGGGGCATGTGTTACTTGTGAAGATTTTAACCTTTGTAACTGTACATTCAGCTGTGTATTTTAAAGTTTACGACAGACTTCTGCCAGTATTAGGGCTGAAGGGAGAAAAAAAAAAAAAACTAAAGGAATTGCATTGGCCGGGAATCGAACCCGGGCCTCCCGCGTGGCAGGCGAGAATTCTACCACTGAACCACCAATGCTTTGTTGCATGTGTTTCCTGCGCTCACAAAGAAAAGCATGCGGCTGCTGCTGCTGCAGCAGGGTGGGGGAGGGACTGTGGAGGAGTAGAGTAGATGCCTCAGAGGAGAAGGAGGAGGGGGGTGAAGGAGGGGACTGCCTCTCTTAAAGGAGCCGCTCGGTCTGTTTCGCTCACACCGTGTGCACATCGGGGGTTATATACATGCAGTTTGAGCCTTTTAAAGCCAAGTGCTCACAGATCATGTTTCCACTTCCAAATACTCAACAACAAGACTTAAAGAAAGGGAAATAGGTCACTCTCGTTTTTGTCTCTGTTTGCTCATAAACTGTGATGTTGTAAAACGCTGTTCATAATGTGCAAAGGTGTGGCTGGAATAGGCCGATGATGTTTTATTGTTATTGCACCAGAACACACCATGAAAGGTTATTGTCAGATAGTAATGTAGCTCCAAAGAACTGACTCCTGTCAGACATTTCCAGTGCCTGACTTTCAGTGGCTGTGTCTAGCTGAAGGGTTTCAGATTGATTTAGTTCATGGACCACATTCGATTCAGTTCTGTTTTATTTAAACAGCACCAATTCACAGTGACAGTCACTTCAAGGCGCTTTATATTTTAAGGTACACACACTACAGTATTAGAGAGGAAACCCCGGGAATCAGACAGTCCTGTATGAGGGAGCACTTGGCAATAGTGGGATGGGAGCACTCCCTTTAAACAGGAAGAGATGTCAGAAAGAAAAAGTTATAGATATCCAGTGTTTCTTTAATTTGAGCAAGAAACAAAATTTGTTCCCGTGAGTGGTTTTACTTTTAGGTCATTCAGGCTTCGTGCTGGGACAGCCACTCTCATGACGCCATCCATTCTAAACTACTTACAGCACAAGGCTTCCTGGTACTAGAACGTCCAGAAATTAGGACCCGTTCTCTACAGATTTTACACTCTGCAGCCATCTAGTGGCCGGATATCGACTCTCATGCTCAATCACAAAGAGCCGGGCCATACAGTACTACATGATCAGGTCTTTTTACTTTTTTCAAATGTAAATTTCCCACATAACTATTGAGTTATCACATTTAGGTTTGTACATTAAGCTACAAGAGTCTTGAATATGTGCAGGATCAGAATCTGTATTTATTTTATTTTAAATTAACATATAGATTATTTAGTTTCATTAAATGCCTCTTACAGTAAATTCAGGCTAGTGAAGCAGGCCATTTCCCAGCGTGCCCTTAGTGATCAACTGCCTTGATTAATCTCTCATTACAGTTTGTATGGTAATGTAAGAATCGCTCTTATTAGAGTAACGATTTCTTTTTGTCTCTCTGCCTCTTGTCCAGATCGTCACCATGGTACCCCCATGCTGCTGGAAGGCGTTCGCTGCATCGGTCCGGAGCTCGAGTACGACTCTGAGCAGAGTGACTGGCAGGGATTTGACTAAATGTCAGCCTTCTGTTCCCAGTTGTTGCACACATCCACAAACGCCTACAGAAGTTCACACACCTGCCATCTTCACAGATAGAAAAAGAAACAGAAACCTCCCGAGCTGACCGTCAACACACACACACACACACACACACACACACACACACACTATTAGTGCCATGGGCTGTGCAGCTTTTCCACCTCTCGTGTGATTCATCCCAGCCTCACTGCTCACTGGACCTCAGAAATGGTTTTCATCCTGAGACGTGAAAAACATTCCTCAGCTGTGACCTTCACTCTGAAGGAACATTTAATTAAGTCCTCCTGCTTTTCTGTCTTCAACTGTTGTGCTTTCCTTGTTCATCCTTTAGAGGGCAGCGTCTGCCTGTAAATCAGCACAGCCTCACAACTACTTGTGCTTCAGTTTTAGTCTTTTTCTGATGTGCAACCTGGATTCTTAGAGTTAGGAGTAAACAAGGGCTCATTTACGACTTAAAAAGCTTGACCATAAATTAAGGCTCTAATCTGCACAATTCAGGGAGGACCAGAGCGACTTAGGAACATTGTTTAACATGCAATACCTCTGTGTGACTATCGGGGGTGCTAAAGACCTCTGCATGCGTTACTGCTCCAATCTGAAGGCTATCTTTTACCAGCTGTGCTGCAGTGTTCTCTATTTAAAGGAAGACCTAAATATAAAATGTGTCTGCATCTTCGGTGTTCATGTTAAACCCGTCTCAGCAGGCATACCTAATATTTCTGTTGTATTTAAACCAACCTGCCCCAACATTTCACTTTCCCCAGTCTGCCTTTCAAAATAAAACATATAGGCTTGTTTCAGTAGGTGAGGAATGAATTTACAGCTGCCACACTGGAGGGAGGGGAAAGTGATGCTCTCCTGCTAGCTGGCACTGATCTGCTGACATATGTCAGGATTTTCTAAGCTGGTTTTCACTCTGTGTGATAGGTGTGTGTACTTTAAAAGCTCCTTCTCGTTCTTTAAGAGGAGCTGACATCAAAATCTGACGTTTACCTCTCGTGTTTTAAGTCTCGTCTTTTTTTTTCTTCTTCTTGTTTTTGTTGTTTATGCTGAGCTACAGATTTTGTAGACTCGCCAGTTTTCCCCAAATTAAAAACAAATGTGCAACCAAAACAAGATCGAATCAAATATTCGGTGTACGTGTGCATAGCCTGTAGTCGTTTTAAGGGTGTTAAACTGGGGTGTGAAAATTGGCTGATGAATTTGTTTAAATATTGTTGTTATATTATTATCAAATAATCATTTTTAAAACATTTTCATTATTTTATCCCAAACTCTTCCCTGGACCAACATCTCCTGTCCATGTGTAGACTTAACAGTTTACCCATTTATCAGCAGTGCTTTAACACACACTGACCACCATCCTTTGGTATTTAAGTCTCTGAGGGGCTTTTTCCTTTCAGCCATTCAAGCTCCAATCTCTTGGTTTAATTCATGAAGCCTTTAGGAAAAGTGCCTTTCATCGCCACATCCCGTTTGTCTCTTAACTCCCCGTTGTTCATCCGTCTGCATCCTGTCACCCGAGCAGTTTTCAGGTTTAGCCAGTGTTAGTCCGAGCCACCCAGGACTCAAACATGTCTGGGGTCATGAAACAGAAGCACCTAAACTTTGGAAGTTTGCAGGTTTCAAACCACCACCTCTCTGTCCCAGCGCCGTCCTCACAGTGCAGCTGCAGATCAGAGGGAGCTCTGCTAACTTACATTTGTGCTTAAAGATCAAGTGCCATGATCCGGCTGCACTGCCGTCTCTTTATAATCTCCTCTGAAAGAAGTCCTAACATCTCCTTCCTGCTGGTTCATGTTTTTGTTGTTACTCGTTCTGTTGTTGGTTGCATTCAGCCTTAAAGAATTCAATTTAGCGTGTAATTTTTTTTTCTTCTTATTAGACCATGCGCTGTGGGTATAGTAAAGATTGGATAGATTATTTTGATGTTTGTTTGTGCACGATAGGTCAGAGATCCATCTTAGTGTAAAGCTGAAGTGCTCGATAGGTTTCAGGAATGTAGCAGTTTATTTGTTGCTCCCGGTATGTTTGATTTGTATTTTTAATGTTGAAAATGAATAAAAAAAAAATGTATATGTTTGAGTCTGGCTGCTCTTTGTGTCCTCTGTCAGTGCATTTCAAGGACGCTTGGTGGCAGTCTCCACTGTCACTGCACAAACAGATATCCTGCAGTAAGTCTATTCAGTCTTTTACACAAAGTATTTCTTTATTTGACTTCAGTGGATAGAAAAAAAAGTTTTTTACCCTCTAAAATAAAATTTAGATGAATTTTGAAGTCTTCACATGATTTAGGGTTACTTTATGTTCTCGACATTACAGGATCTTTGTGGAGAAAAGTTTTGCATGAGACTGAACACAAAATGTACTTGTAACCGGTTCTGGGAAGCTTTACAAGAATTCAGTTCATGTTTCTGTCCAAACACAAACCTCATGACATCCTCCTCTTAGTCAGATTTGGTGATTTACTGTAAATGTCCCAAACAGTACAGGCTACACTCCTTTTCTTTTTCTTGGATCATGATCTAGAATTGTAATAATACTTTTGTCTGTTCAATTATAATTTTAATTGAATACATGGAATTACAAAGGTTGAAGAAAAAGTCTCGTCCACCTCATGTTTTCATGTATGTCTGTCAGGACTTTATAAACAATCAGAATCAGAGAAACTTTATTAATCCTTGAGCAGCATGCATCCATGCAACAGACAACACAGCAATCCTATTAAATGAAGTGTAGAAGTAGAAATATAAATAGATAAGTAATATAAATATATATATATTTTAGAGAGAGACTTTATCTCAACATCTACAGGCAGGCTGTGCACACACAACAACAACAAAAGTTCTCATCGTGTTCAGGTTTAGTTGTTTAACAACCTGCAGGCCTGCGTCGAAATTATAACCGGGACGGTGTGCCATTAATCCCGATTCTTGAGTTTACGCTCCGCTTTAAAACTTCCACACTGGAATTTCTCCTATAAATAAAAAAAAAAAAAAAAAAAAAAAAGCGGACGCAGCACCGTGAGAAAGCAGGAGAGGATTTTGTGGATCCTCTCCTTTATTCCTCTCCGGCTCGTTTCCAAACATTATATAACCAATCTTAAATAACCGCCGCTCTTGCAACTGCGTAATGTCGCAGTTTCAAAGGTCGCAACCCTCCCACAAACGTCCACACAACACCAAACTGACGCATTTCTAATTTGTTTACGTTTGACCTTCAGTTTTTCCTTCTCGTCAGTTGTTGGGCGGCTTTGGGGACAAAAACAAAGAAAAAAAAGTTTGAAGAAAGTCCGCAGTGTTCAGATCACAGCGGTCTCTGCGCTCCTGGGACGCTCTGTGTCCTGAACTAAACCCGGGTTCGCCAGCCCCGATGCTGCCGCATCAAACTAAAAATCATTAAAAAAAAAAAAAAAAAGGACAAACAACCTTTTGACCTAAGACTGAGATCACAGCTCGCTTTTAACTTTTTCTTTCTCTGAAAAAAAGGAGTCGGGGGGGGGGGGGGGGATGAGGATCTGCATTTAAACTAATAACCTTGTGATTTTCTACTTTCCTGTTTTCTTTGTCATTTGAGACTCCTCCTGTTATTAAAGTGAACTCATGTCTTTGAATAATGACCTGCACAAAAGCAGGAGTCAGTAGCTCTTTAAATACTCGGTGATGAGTCAGAAGCACAACTAACATAACTTTAGTTGTTTTCATGTAGTTGGAGTGGTCACGTTTGGACCAGTGTAAGCAGCAGCGGTGTTTGGATCCCGTGGAGGAAACACAAGAGCAACGTGTAGAAACTATGAGTCGTTACAAAGGACACCAGACAAGCGCTCTGAATTATCACATTTACAACCTTCTGTGGGTTTCTAATAAATGCTGTAAAACTCTAATAATAATAATTTAATTTCATTATTAGTTAAACTCATTTAATTTCAAGTGAAATTCTAATTTAAAACATTACCACAACGATAATGTAGTTTGTGTAACTTTGAAATGTGGCGTTATACTCAAAAGTTTTCCTTCCGTTTAAAAAAATATTGAAGTTTTTTTTTCTTTCTTTTCTTTTTTGTTGTTGCAGATTTTAAACAAAGGAAACTGAATCTAAAATCAAACTCTGTGTATTTCTCATGCTTATTATTATATTCAGTAGTCCACGGGCAAAAAAATAAATAAAATAAGAAGATTTTATAGCTGTAAGCCCGCATTTCAATACCAACACGAACTCATATTTATAAAAAAGTACATTTCGTTCAAACAGTTTGACCTTAGATCCACACAGAAGGCTGCTTTGTCTACAGAGCGTCACTCCACAGGTTTTATTTGGCGGATCTTTTCCTCCCGGGACTGAACCGGGGATTTTTTGTGTAAACCACTACACTGTGGGCCACTTGTTAAAGTTAGTTTCCTCCACTTTGTACGTAAAAACTCTGCAGAGGAACCTTCGACGGGCCTGAGCTCGTCTGCGTCCGTTTTAACGAGCAGCAGCGTTCACGCACACTGCACGCGCACATTTACCTAACAAACAGGAACTCCGTGGAGGCTCGTGTGTGACATCTAACGCCCTTTGTTTTTTTTTTTTGGTTTTTGTTTGTTTTAAAAGAGTTTCTAAGAGGCTCGTGCAGCCTTTTATGTCCTCGTTTGAAATCCTCCAGTGTGTGACTTTTCCCTCTTTAAACTGTGATAAAAGCTTCACTCGTTTTTTATATTCACATAGCTGTTTGGCATGGCTCAGAGGCAACACTCAGGTTTGCTCATTAAATGAAGTTAAAGTGAAAACTCTAACAATTCTAATAAAAATCGCAGTTACATGGATTCTTACACGTGGACAGATTTGCGCAGAGCTTGTGTGAGATGTGTGAACTCTGCGTGGCCCGGTGCCCTCCCCCTGACCTCCGGGATTACAGTAATCTCTGTTGATTGATCTGATTGATCAGATTCTTCTCCACGAGGCCGCAATCCGGGCCGCACACGGGGCGGTGGTGGTGGTGGGGACGCAGATGAGGCAGTCGGTGAATGGTGCAAATAAAGCGTTTTTTTCTTTTGGCCTTTGGGCACGAGCTTTTCCAAACAGTGCGCAGGTCTGGGTGGCTCTAAACACCGGTATCATGTGACGCAGAATATGCGCTTTGATTTAATGTAAGTGAGATTTCAGGTGATTAAATTTAGATCTCACTATGATGATACTAAAAAACAAAAGTGGGGGAATTTTGTTGTTGTTGTTTTTTTCAGGCTAAACCTGAACTCAGATCAGCACAGCGTGAAGAAAAAAACTTTCTAAAAAAAGATTAATGTTATTATTGTACTTTAGTTTATACATCCAATGCGATAGCGACATTTAATGAATAGTGATGAGCGCAGACTTTAAAATGAAGCGCAAAAAGAAAGTTCAGGAAAGTCAGTACGTTGCAAACAAAAAAAAATCCATCTTAACTGAAATTACGAATGAGGGCACTTGGAATAAAAACATTACACAGAACCACTTACTTCGGTATTAAACGCATGTAAATTGATGCTGTATTAACATATATGAAGCATTCAAATGTATACGAGCATTTCAGTGCTTCCCCATATTTCCACCTTAAATGGTTCATATCAGAAGCATTTAAGGTGAAACAAAACACTGTATCTCATGTTTGTTTTGGGGCCTCATTTGAAGAGGACCGGTCTGTTTATTATTGCAAAAATTCAGTCATGTCTTTTAATTTCATGCAACCATTGTTTGTGCACATTCACTGTTTATTAACAACACAGGCTTGTCCCCGTCTTGATCTCTCCATCATGCATGTATCCGTCCATCTATCGCTCTCTAAAAAGTCTAAACAAGCAGGTGTGGCTTGAATGGAAGTACTGGGGTATAATTAAGCATCAAATGTAGCAGCCCAAAAAATAAAAAAAATAAAAAAAATACTCTGTACTTGTTAAAATATTAGAAACATGGAAATCTTTCCTAAAACACCCAAAGAAATCAAGCTATGAGGAGTCTTCAGAAAACTGAATATGGAGGGAAAAATCTGTTTTTTGGAGGGTTTTAGTGGCGCACCAGTAAAAACAGAGAGGGCAAAAACATTGGAGACAACGAGGAAGAAGATGTGTGTGTGTGTGTGTGTGTGTGTGTGTGTGTGTGTGTGTGTGTGTGTGTGTCGCTGTGCAGCAGCAGCAGCAATCAGTCCCCTCTTGTCTCTCCGCTGAGTGCAGCGTCTGATTGACAGTTTCTATTCATACTCTGTGAGATTAGGCCAGCTGAAAGGAGTAACGACCCATTGCTGTGTGCAGTAATTACGGCTTCGGATAAGAAAAATAAGAAAAAACACACACGGCAAAACTATAATTATATAATCCCGTTCAAAATGCCCCCCTTTTTTCCGCGCTGTTTTCAGACACGTTTCACCTGTAAAGAGGAAATTCCACCCAGTGTTTCAGTTGCGCCCGCGACTGAAATTATCTCACAATCACAACAAACTACAGGCTGCACCATCAACATCAAGCTGGCAGAAGAAAATAGACCGGTGCCGGATAAAGATGGCTCCGCGCATATACAGTGAATGACTGGCAATGAGCCGCTTTATCTCCAATGGAAAACAAATTGTAACCTCACTTTGCGCTCCTTCATCTCAGTGCTTGTGACAGATTTGTGTGTTAACAGCGTGCAGTGTGCTTACCATCCATATCATAAACAAAAGACCAGACAATTCTGTGCAGGCTGAGGGGGTGGACAAAATAACAGGAACGCCTATTCAGACAGTCGGTTTAACTCTTTGGTCATTTTCAGGATGGGGATTGTGACACTATGGCACCGGATTAAATTTTCAAAACACGTGTTTGCTGCTGTTGCATCCATCCTCAGGATACAGCTGCTTTTGGCTGGAGGCTAAAAATCCCATCTCTGGACTAAAGCTATGCAGATGAAATAATTTCTAGATGCCACACATTTAAAAAATAAATGTATTTTATTTATTTATTTGCTTTGTGTTTTATCCAAAATTATGGCCTCATCACAACAACATCCAGGGGAACAAAAACTTTCTCAGAAAAAAATCCAACTCAATTTTGGAGGTTCTACGTAGTGAGGCGACTCAGCACAGTCTAGTAATATAGAAATGTATTTAATGCCCCCAAATCATGAATTTTGATTTTTAAAGAACGACTAGTATCGTAATATTTTGATTTCAACAAGAAAACAGGAACTTGAAGGTTCATATGAATGAAGAATATATTTAGAAACGCTCACAGCATGCGAGCAGGGCAGAGGGCTTTCTGTTCACCCCCAATATGTGGCAAAGACCGATAAGAACATCCAGGATTTAATAAGCAGGAAATTAAGCATATATTTTACTGCACAGCTCAAATATCTTTTTTATTATTTACTGGTGTTAAAAGTCTTGCATTGAGAATTGCACATGCCTCTGATCGAGTGAGGGAAAAAAATCGAGCTAAACTGAGATATATTGAGAATAATTCAGGCTTTACCTTACTGGGTCAGAACTGTTCATTGTGCATCTGCACTCATTGTTTTTCTGGACCGCAGTGAGGAGCTCAGAGTTCAGCCGTACAACAACACAAAAACAAACACAAAAAAGTCAGAGCTGATGCTGATGCTGTGGGGAAACCCGGGCATCGCTGCTTTTGGCTGTTTCCAGAGAAATACTGCAGAAAAAAAGAAAGAAAAAAATCATCGTCTCATGTCTCTGTGCATGATCGCTGTCCGCAGCGCCGCTCATCCTCTAGTGAAAACGTGCCCTGCCGGTGGACCAATGGGAGAGCGACTCTGTGCGGGCAGGAAATGACGTCTGGTTCCTGCCTCTGTAAAGTGCACCGTGTCACCACAAATGCTATCCACACAGCACCGTCTCTCCTGCTCTGGTGTAGGCAGGGTGCTCGAGCCGCCCCGCTCAGACGTGATGTTTCAGCTGTAAAGCAAATTGTCAACAAACCAACAAGAGTGCTCGAGACTCTGCGAGCAAATGTGACCCCATTACCCGACACTCCCCTCTAGAAGGGTCTCAACACAGACATATTTTTTGTGTGTGCGCCTTTCAAAAGCAGGAGAAGGACGACCCCCTTATGTGGCCATCTCACCATCATCATCATCACCAACATGCAGTCACGGATCTGCAGAGGCAGCTGATCTGACCGGGAGTGAAGTAACAGGCTGCTGCGCTGGACAAACCAGGAGAAACTTTCCTTCCTGACTTCTGCACGGTGAACTGTGGCCGCTGTGGGGTTTTTTCAGCGCCTCCTCTCACTTTATTTCTATGTGGGTGAGCAGTGTGTGAGTGGTACCTCCCCGCTCCTCCGTAGATCTTGTTGCCCCCCTTGCAGCCCGCACCATGCATTCCTCCTGCACCTCGTATAGTTAGAGAAAAAATCCCGAGGTCTCTTTCTCGCTCTCACCCCCCTCTAGGCCCGGCTAACTCTTGCTTCGGTTTTGGACTCTGGACCGTGCGTCATGCAGCAACACCTGAAGCTCACCACGGTCCCCTTGCAGGACCACATGGTTCCTTTGTAACTGGATCTACTTTATTTTGGAGGGAGAGGGGGGGGCATGCTCTCCTCGTCTCTGGAGAACATTTTCAAAGAGGTGAAGAAAGTAGAAAGAGAGGACTGAGCGGCAGCGACGTAAGGAGGGAGAGATAAAGCTAATCTTATAGATTGTAACTTACTTGTAGATGTTTGACCAGGCCACGACTATGGGCGATGGGAACCACCGCTGTGGTCCCAACCCACTGTGTCCGGACAGGATGGAAACAAAGTGTCGTTCCGAGATAGGGAACCGGTCTCCGGTTCAGAGCTCCACCGACACCCCGGGAACATCAGCATCCACGCCGACTTCCTCCAGCGAAGACGGGCATGACAAACTTTTGGGAGTGGACCCTGACTACTGCCGGAGGATTTTAGTAAGAGGTGAGTGGACAAAACAAAGAGATTAGTCCTGTGCTTAAAACTGCCGATCACACTGAGATCTGTCAAATTTTACACACGAGTATCATAAATTAAGTGACTGTACAACAATAACAGTTCTGATTATAAGCTAACTTCAGACACACAGTGTAGGCAGGCACTGCCTTTAAAATAAAATATACACGCTTTAGACTGGTAGGAATTTTCCTGGAAAATTTTAAATATCATAAAAACTATTAAATAAAAAAAAGAAACATTTTAGTTTATATGGAGTCAAAACTGTGAAAGTTAGACTACCAAACACACACTTGAACTTCTATACAAAGCGTATGATGTGAGCATGACACATCTGGTGCAGAGAGACCCACAAAAAAAGAAAAAAAAAAGCCTCTCATGTAGTAACAACAGGCGGCGTGCACTTTAACTATAGTAGTTTTAAACAGCAAGAGCAGGGGTGCAAACACACCTTCGCTCTCTAAGTCATTTTTGTTTAGTTAAACTTAAATCTCTGAGACAAATCATCGACTAACACTGGCTGCATCAATTCTGGCCGCTCCTTTGTTCGTGTGAAAGCATAAAAATTTAATTAGTCCACTCAATAATGAAAACAGGGAAATTTTGAAATTTTGCTTCAGTGAGATGATGCCTTATATTTTCCTAACAGCAGGGATATTTTGTCTTTAAGCGTTAGTGAGTGCAGATGCTTCAAATCACAGCTGAGAGGTTCAGGAAGCAAAAGAAAGACTGGAGGTAAACTTACAATCAGGGAGAAGTCGCTCTGTTTGTGCAAAAGTACTGATATATATTTAAACACACACACACACACACACACACACACACACACACACACAGAAATGTGTGTGTTTGTTGGCTTGTCAGCAGCTGATTGCCTTTTCTCGCAGTAACATTATGTCATTACAAATATATTAATAAATAATATTTCATTAAGTGTTAAAGTCAGTCCACGCCCTCCTGCAGGAGGCCAGAAATCTGGGTAACACCGGAAGAAAATAAGTTATGATAAAATATGAAGCCAAGAATCACTACTAACAAAAATAAAATAAAATAAAATAAATAATAAAATAAAATACATCAGCTTCTAATTCTTAAAGTTCGTGAATGATTGCTGGTAGTTCTTTCAGAATCATGGAAAACATAAAAAGTCTTCTTAAATCATGTGTTCCGATAACAGTTAAAAAATATGACAAAAGTAAATGATGTACTTTTTAAAATGTATGTAAAAATACACAAACACACGTAAAACAGCATTTAGACATATTTTAGGCCAGCAGGAAATTAAATTCGAATTAAATTATTTCTGTTATGAAATAACTGTCATAACCTCGTTTAAAATATTGATTTAGAGTTAGAATATTTTAAAACTGTGAGCCATTGTCAGAGTTTCCTGCATGGATTTTTTTTTCTCCCAGAATGCATTTCAATTATGAAAAAACAAAAAGCCCTAAACGTCAGCAGCCTGCCCAGCTTCTCTGCATTCAGAGAGGAAAATAAAAATAAAACGAAATCTGAGTGTTATTTTCGCAGGAGTGTGTAACTGCTGCGGGCAGACTCGGTATGTCGGCCTATCAGTTTTCAGGTTGTAGAAAGCTGAGGATGTTATGGCTGCTGGCTGGTTTAGTTTTAGCTTTCATCGAGCGTTTAGTCGTGCACTGTCATGTATCACACTAAGGGCAAAAAAGCATATTTAGCTTTAGAGAATATTAAAATTACTACAATTCAGTAGGAGGGCTATGGCAGGAAGAGGGAGAGAAATGTCCATGTAAGAGGTCTAAAAACCGTCTGCTTTTTCATGCTCTGTGCTCCTGTAGAAATGCACCTACACGGCTTATTAATAACAACAGAGTCATTCTTTATTTCTGACTCTGTTACAGGTAATTAAACATTGTTGGGTGATTCTATTCGAGCGTTTTATCTGCATGTAAAATACAGTGTTTGTGATTATTTCTGGACATATTGAATCAAACGTAGTTCTGCATAAAGAGATCCGGCAGACAGGTGTTCATTGTGAGCACTCGTCACTCCCTAGTGCTGGAACATACGGTCCTTATTGTGCTGCCTCAGTCTGATCATCTGAGAAAAAAAGAGGCCTGGAGGACAGATCTATGAGGCCATTTTGGTGGGGATACTGTGCGGTTAAACGCCGGTAGGATTTGTTTTTAGAGCTGAGGCCGGCTTTTCCGCGGAGCCACCGAGGTCATCGAGAGGTCAGCAGGTCTGCAAACAGCCGCTGGCTTCCTCCTCTGCTTGCAAATATTTGCTCAGTTCGAGCTGCTCGAGCAAAGACATATCTAAACTGTATGTGCTGTATGATTGTGTTTAAGCAGATTTGGCCTCTCTGAAGAGAAGATTTTTCCCCCTCCCTTTCTCTTGCCTGGCTACACTTTAGGCAAAGAAACTATGTGTGCGTAAAGACGGAGAGCTCATTATGCATCAGGGACCTGGGGGCTAACCAAACACTTGTGTTTGAGCTGTTGGTAGTGCTGGGATTGAAATGCGTTTTCAGTACAGCTCATGGCGTGCAGGGACCATAACTGATGAATTCACGGCGCTCCACTGACGCTTCTAACTGTCACCAAAACGCAAAAACAACCCGCCTTTTGTCTTTTACGCAACAATCCTCATTTTAAACTTACCTGCTGTGTTTTACGAGCCACAATGTTTTATTTACATTTTCATCTCCGCGTTACAAAAAAGAGGGTGTTTGACATTTATAGGAGCCACACAAGTCCATGTAACTGCACAGCTTTAAAAAAAAACAAAAAACCCCAAAACAAAACGAGTTTTGTTTTTACGCACACTATGCGTTTCTCTTACCGTTAGCCATGTCCCGCCCGGAGAAAACACTACGTGCCTTCAGTTCAATCGGTTTTGTTTCATATTTAATTCAAAGCTCTTCATATTTTATTGGAGTACATATTTTATGATCTGAAAAAACCGCGGACAAAGAGGGGATCATGTCTGGCCGGTGCGTCCATTCGTTGTGATAAATACCAACAAATATTCGTAGTTACAGTGAGACCACAAATACACGGGCTGGACACGCGGTTTAAAGAACTATGTGCGGTTTTTTTCCGGGACATCTTAATTTTCGGCTCTCCACTAGGTCTAATTCAGTGTATGAAATTATCTTTGTTTTCGGTATTTTCAGTATTTTGGGAGGAAAAAAAAGAAACAAATATGCAGTTGAAATATCAGATGGCTTATCATGGCAAAAATGAAACAATAATACTCAGAAGTCAACACGTGGAAAAAGAAAGAAACCTCCTACCGATGGAAACCGTGCGCGCTAACTAATGTTCGGGGCAGATAACGGCGCGCAGTCCTGGTGCTTGGAGTGAAAGCGATGCTCGGAGAGCGGCTCAGATCTCCAACGAGCTTCTGTGCAGCTGAGTCGCAGTGTTACAAAACACGTTAGTAGCTCTGTTTTACACCAGGGCTACTACTAAGTACTACAACACTTAATTTTTTTAAAGGAACTGACCAACAGCCAGATACTCACAGTACCATAAATTTGACAATGCGTCACACAAATGTGTTATTTATTTATTTATTTATCCATCTTTTACGCACTTTAACCCAACATGGCCCTCGGCTCTGCAAGCCTCATTTATGTCCCTGCGTTTTGGGCGCAGGGCAAGTTTAAACCCAACTAATTCAGTTTTAATGTTCACGTGGCACTTTGGTTCAATAAAGAAACGTCAGGGAGGGGATTAAAGGCAGTGACTCGGTTACTTTTTATTAAGAGCCCACTAACATACCATTAAAAGTATGTGCCATCATTTACAACACCTAACACCCAGGCTCATTACTGATAACAGAGTCTGTTTGCCTCCATGTTTTCTCCCTAAAGTCATAAATTGGCCGGTTTAGCATCTTTACAGTTGTGTTTCTGAAGTCTGCACCTGCTGAAAAGTTGCCTAATGTAGTTTTTAGTTTGTTTGTTTGTTTGTTTTTTTTTATTTTATTTTTTTTATTTTATTTTTTTCTCTGTTTCGTTTTCGGCAGCTATCTGTTGCTATGTTATAACCCACCAGAGCCTCATGTTAACACTTAACTTTAACCGAACCGACGTCTCTCCCTCTGGACAGACGCCAAAGGCACCATCCGTGAGATCGTCCTGCCCAAGGGCCTCGACCTGGACCGGCCCAAACGCACGCGGACCTCCTTCACGGCCGAACAGCTGTACCGGCTCGAGCTCGAGTTCCAGCGGTGCCAGTACGTAGTGGGGCGCGAGCGCACGGAGCTCGCGAGACAGCTGAATCTCTCGGAAACGCAGGTAAGGCCAAAAACGGAGCTAGCTGCTCTGAACCAAAAATACTTTTTAAAAAAATGATACAAAACAAAACAAAATGATTTATAAATATTTAAAAATAATTAGCCATGACGAAATTTTCTCCAACTATCACTTAGCTACTAAGTTAAGTAGCCGGTTCCTAGCCAATACATTTATCTCATAACAAAGGCTACTTTAATAATATCCCAGCCGTCTGATACACTTGGCTAGCTAAAACGGGGGTTCGATTAGCGACACACAGATGTTTTCTTAATTGTGGGCACAGGCGTGCGCAGAATCTTTAATTGGCTCCTCAACCAATCGGAAACGAGGAGCCGCCAAGCACAGAATAATTTCCCACAGAAAATGGTACATTTATGTCCATATTTAAGATAATAAATCAGGTTTGTTGCACAGGGATTTTCATTCATTCATCTTTTAAATATCCTGTGCATAAAATGAAGCAGAATGATCCACAAATAGACCTCATGGGTTTGACTGAACCTGATACAGGCCTGGAATGAGCCTGAAACCCGCAGGCCTAACCAGGCCAATTATGATCACATGTTTTCACAGTGATGGGCTCAATAAGTGTCCACCACAAGTCCATTTTTTTGGAGCTTTTAAAATGCCTCTGCCTACATTTAGGTGTATGTAAGCATGTTTTGATTGATGAATACTGAACCACAGCCTCACATTAGGTGAGTCAGCACCTTTGTGACACACGTGGATGCACATTATCTCCTTGTGTGTAACGATCGAAGTGCACTTATGTCTTTTTTTTAACTTTTAATTCTTAGCAAACAGAAAAATATAATTAAAATGTAAATACATAGTTATAAATCCAGCTTATTTGGTTGATAAGAAACCACACAGAATCAAGGCTGAGCACACAGCGAACAAAAAACTACAGAAAATGATTGGTGGGAGGGGGGTTGGTGTTTTTGGGTAACACAAAAAATAGATCGTGACATTTCATGGCACTCATTCCTGAACCCACCTCCCGTCATTCATACCTGCCCAACCCCAGAGGTCACAGCTGTATGGAGTTATGCAGCAGCAGCAGCACAGCAGGCTTTATGTTTCTGTCTTTTCTTCTACAAATGAGCTGGTTTCAGAGAATTGTCCCTAAATGACAAATTATAACTGGCTAAACTGTTAACTGAAGGACAAGCTGACAATTATGGGCATACATATATATGTACATATATATATATATATATGCCTACAGTAAATGTAAGATCAAGCTTTATTTCAAGTATGCGCACACAGAGGATTTACGAGAACCTTGTGCGCATTATTTCACAACGACGCGACGCCTGCGTGAAAACACTTGTTGCAAGCAAAAACACGCAGCGCTTTTGCGCATCTTCGTAACTGCGCGAAGCAAACCAATTATGAAGTACCTCAAAACATGCCCTCACAAATAAAGGTGGTGGGATGGAGGTGTGTGAAACACAGAGCAGCCACTGTGTCCCTCATTAGCGCTGAGTCTAGGGGTGTTAATGGGAGGGCCTCAGCTTCCTGCTGCTGAGGATTGGCTGAATGAAAAACTGTCTGGCCTTCAAGTGACGACAAAAATGACAAAAAAAAATCTCTTTGATGTAAAATATTAAACCCATGGAGTCGAAATTTCTTAATGCCATTGGAGCAGCTTTTAAGCGTGATCGAAAGGCTTTTAGTTGGCATTAGAGGCGTTTTCTTCCTCATTATTATCCTCTTTCTATCGGTGGCGGGTCCATATTTTTAGGCAAATGCGCCATTCAAGGCTAATCGCGCACAATCACAAAGGGAAGATGGAAGCTCTTAGAAGTTTTAGACCCTCTTTAAGGAAGCTGTTTGGAGATGTTTTTCTGGCTTTCTGGTGACTTATGGTGTTTGTTGATGTTTTGAGTTCGCTTCTAAAGATTTTCAAGCAGTAATCTGATTTTCATGCTTCAATTAAAGAGCGTTACGCTTAAAAGCAACTCAATTACATCTATCTATCTATCTATCTATCTATCGTGAACAATTTCTGTTGGAAGTCAAAAACAGCAGAAGGCCTCAGGGCTTGAATAAAGTCCATGTTTTGGGGGAGTTTCGATTTTGTTTGGAGCACAGTACTCTTTACTCGGTGGGAATATGACCGACTTTTAGGTGATGATCAAATTCAGTAATTCAAATCAAAATATGGAGAAAATTTGCGTATTTTTCTGTAAACCTTTCGTACTGATTTTTTTGTGCTAAACTCTTTTGTATCAGTGGTTACGGAAATGAAAAAAGACAAAAAAAAAACTAAATACATAAAATTAAATTAAATTAAAAATTAAAAAATCCCCCAAATCCCAAACAAGATCTGCTTTTACGTTAAACACACGTTTGTGTAAAACAACTATTGAAGTATCAGACACCCTTTCATAGACTTCCGGCCTCTTTACACGCACACAAACACTAACATGAGAGTCTCGACAGTTGAGTATTTAAAAAAAAAAAACAGTATTTGGGGATTTAATCACTGAACCATGCTCTAACTCCAAGTATTGCTTGTATTCAAGCTGACCATGAAGCAGCTCATAAATACACAAATTCGCGAAATATTAAGGAGGGGAGTCATATCTTTACCATAGCAAAGTGCTTTTATTTTGACAGTGCAAATGACTGTTTCTTTTGCTGCACTGAGCTCAAAGAGTACGGGGGGAGAACAGGTATTATTTATGAGGGTTACAGTTACAGTCATTTTTTAAAATTATTCTGACTGAATCAATTCAGAGAGACCAAAGACTTCAGCCTCACTGAAACATTTGAGTCCACATATGAACAAAGCAGGTGTAAAGAGGGTCACTCATGGCTCTCACTCTGTTGTAACGCGTTACTCTGTAATCTGTTACCTCAGAGCTCTCCCTTCATCCCGGCAGGTGGCTCCCCGGTACTGGACAACACAGCAGGAAGGGCTGGAACACACACACACGCACACACACACACACACACACACACACACACACACACACACACACACACACAAAGCCTGAACTGTACATGAAGCCTCCATTTCAGTTACATTCATGGTCAGTTTTGGTTGGATAACAGAGGACTGATGGATGTTTATGGAGGTGTGTTCCTGCATGTGGAGTTGCTTTAGGATGGCAGTCAGAGAAATCAGCTGATTCAGTGAAAGTCTATATAACCGTCTGTATTTTAGGACACACTATCTGTGTGTTATTGTGTGTATTCTACCTCACACCTCCAGACTAAACACATGGCCTGTCAGCATTAGAAAAATGTAAAAAACATGTACAACATTTTCAGCCAGGAAAAACCAAAGAAAAACAAACTTTTTGTGTGTTTTTTAAATCTCTCCACTAGCTCGAGTGGTGTGTTTGCCCTCCAGATGAAGTACAGGTTGCCTTTGTATCAGCCTTTTGTTGTCTGCAGCCCTTCCACAGAGAGCTGTGGATTTAATGGTTTCTGTGCTGTGGTGTAATCCTGCCTCAAATGGGAGAGAGTTCAGGGATGAGATCGTGTTTTATAGATAATTTATAGCTGACTGAACAGTGCACATTTGGGCATATGCTAGCACAAATGCACACCTTTTTTGTCATATTTGTTTGAATGCACAACAAATAAACACTGATTTTAGATTTCTGTTAGACATCTTTTAGTATTCAGCTGTTAGAAACGCAAAAAATCTCCAAAATAATTCTGTTCTAGGATCATGATTGTGACTACAGACCCTTAGATTTTTTTTTTTTACCATGTACAGAAACTAAAATCCAAGTTTAAAGTGTCTCCTATATCTTCTATTTATCAGCCTCCACTGCCTACTTATTTTAAAATATGAAGAAGGGTGTATGAGAAGATTTTTTGTGTAAATTAAGGTATTTCAGTGTCAAGAGAATTCAAAAAAATATTGTGAAAATATATTTTTTTAAAAGTTATGTTTTGTGCTGTACAGTGTGCTGTCCGTTAAATTGTTTAGTATGTGGGACACAAAGTTGGATCAGAGCAGGTGGAGCTCGTTCACAGAGCTTTAAAATGCAGATCGGCTCTTGAACTTCTCTTGTTTTTATCCCAAACAAATCCTTCAGTCTGCTTTAGTTTGTTTTCCTCACTGAGCTCTCAGGTGAGTGTGCACACGGATGATTTGCATTTGTTTTCTGGCCTCGGAGGCAGTCAGATTCTGTCCCTGCTGGCCTCCAAACACTCTGTAAAGAAGCACATTTTAGTGTGTATGTGTTTTGGGTATGTCCAAACTGCAATCCACCTGGTTTGGGAACGCCTCTGTATTCCCCTGGAAGAGCTGGAGGCGGTAGCCAGGGACAGGATCATGTTGTCCCAGTGACCTGAAGCCCCGGATAAGTGGTAGAAGATGGGTGGATGGTTGGATAGATGGAAGGAAGTATACAGCCAGTGTTAGAGTGAACCTCTCAGATGTAGCTGCAGGTGTATAAGTCACCCAATATGAGCGTCATGCTTCTTTTGTTGCCCTGTCCGATGTCTTTTCTCTCAGATGGACTGTCTCTTGATCCCAACAGCCTGGAGAGCAGTTTAATGGCTGTAAAAACTTCAAATGATGCTTTTTGTTGCTGCGTTTTTTTTTTTTGTCTTGTGGCCTACTGTACTGCAGAGGGGTCAGAGGTCACAGATGACCTCATGTGGAGCCCAAAACCTGTAATTTTGGCTTTGTAAGCGGTTGTGTAAAGCTTCTCTTAGCAGCTTGCAAAGTGGTTCATAAATAAAATGTATTAATGAATTAATAATTGTTATGTTGAGCACTATGGGAGGGTAAAAGGAGAGAAACGTGGCTCTCGATGAACCTTTCTGACCTCTTATGAAACTGAAGTTACCGTCTGCTTGTGCAACTGTGCAAAAGTATTTTTGCATAATATTATTTAACGGTCAATGTTTTAGTGGAAAATAGCAAGAGAGGTGTATTATGGACCTGATTAAGCCCTTTGGTGTGAAGGGAAAGCCGATTTTCCTCCTTAAGACATACAAGATTCCTTTTTTTGATAACACAAGCAGAAAGTGATTTCACGTACATGCCGATGGATCCCTGAAAGACAGCTATCTGTGTTCCTCTGAGACAAGACGACGAGCCGTGCTCCGGCGGGTGTCTGCTTACAGTGAATGTGCTCGTTGTGCGTATTGTTCTCCATGACGGCCCAGACAGACGTTGTCTGGCCGATCGTCTGGAGCGTAGAGGGTCCGGCCATTACGTATAGTTTTGCAGATGTAGCAGAGAGGCGGCCGCACAGTGCGGCGATTGTCCAAACACTCAGAATAGAGAAAGAGATAGGAAGGGAGGCTGTCAGACAGACAGACAGACAGAAAGACGGACACTTGCTGCCTTTGTGTTTTCAGATTAAATGTTTGGACTTGGTGGTGAAAAGAAACAAACTCTTTCCTCTTCGCTCCGCAGTGACCTAAAACTCGAGCGTCGTCTTCAAAATGGGAACTTTGTCCAACTTAGCGATGGTCAGGAAGAAACCTGTGAAGCTCTGATTATCTAATCAACTGATTAGGTAATCAGAACATAACAGCAATTAATTCTTCGCCGCCTTTGTCCCTAATCACTCTCATAGATTGATTTGACTTGCTTCATCAGTTTCTGGCAGAGTGAAGAGTGTGTGAAGCCAAGCAGAGGGTAATTTTACAAACATATGGAGCAACCTGTAATCCTTCAGCTTATGGGGAAATAGGAAATCAGCAGAACTGGATACAAGAGGTTTTCACTTCATGTGCACAAACGCTCACACGAACACAGACACACACACACAAATCTGACCCTAAGTTGCCAGACAATTAGAGGGGTCAAAGGTCACACATGTGGCCCTTTTTTTTGGGTAAGATTTCCAGTTTGACAATTGCAACGACTCCTGTGATTGAAAACGGGAATGCTGGGAAGCAGTCAGATAAACGCAGTAAATGTGGAGGAGAAGCAAATTAAATAAATTAGAAGGTAATGAATCCAGTCAAATACTGATGAGTACAAGTATCTAAAATGTGACCTTAACGACTGTTTTAGTAGCATAGATGGCTTTACATGCTTTCATTTGGGCTCATTTAAAACGCTCTAAAGTCTTTAACAGGAAAGCCGCTGAGCAGAGGAGAGGAGGGACCCCCTGTGCTAGAGGTGATGCATGCACAGACATGAAATCTAAGAATAAGGTAGCGTCACGCTTTATTGTAGCTTGCTTTTACAAGCTGTGATTCCCCGGAAAGATGGCAAAAAAAATAACAACTGTCACAGATTTGGGCATCACGAGGCTGCGCGGCCAAGACGAGACCATGTGCCGAAGGCGATGGGAAATTCAAGTGACTGCGGGGTGACATGCACAAAAAGTCATGGACCACATCCAAACACCTGCTGAGTTTTTTTTGCCGAATGCGTGCGGTGTATCGCTAGTGTTGCAGTGTGCGCGGGGAGGAGGTAATGGCTTAAACGGAGAGCAGTCATTGGACGGAGGACAGGAAGGAGGGGCAGTGAAAGAGAGAGAGAGAGGTGGGCCTCATAACAGTCCCGAGTGCTTTTGTGCTAAGGAGGATTAGGCAGCCATGTCTACCAGCGATTCTATAAAACGAGGTTAACCTCTGAGTGAACCTGGACCTGCTCGGAGGTTTAGAGGTCAGGTGAAATGTGTTGCTGACAACAGTGTGGAGGGGAGGTGTGAATATCAGGCAGGTGAAAATGATTTCTAGTCCTAAACTGAGGTGACTTTACTTTTAATACAGTAATACTGCTGTTTTTTTCACACACGAACGTGTTTAAATGATAAAATCTGGTACATTTAACCTCAAACAGGCAGATCCTGGGATTCTTTGCACCCACACATTTTGATACTCGACAGAAGTGATATTGAAATACCCAGAAACAATAAGGAGGTCACATCCTCTGCTGTGTGTACAGAAAAACTTCATTTTATTATAATGACTTCATTTATAGAGCACATTTAAAAAAGGCTTATTATTAAGTGCTTTGAAAAACGTGCAAAATCAGGACACTCAGAAGGTGAATTAAAACAGAAAGCCAAACATTAACGGGGGAAAAAAGGGGCGAAAAGCAAAATGTCAATAATATTAATAAATACCATTTAAGGAATAAAAGCTATAAAAGCTACAGCAACAGTGGAGACAACAAAGACAATGGAAAATAAACAACAGCACTGCATTAATGAGTTTATCAAAATACGCTTTCAGAAGTGATTTAAGGAAGTCCTCGACAGTTTAAAGCGCCTCTCCCATGCAGGTCAGGCAGAGCTGAGGGGCCCTGATGGAGGAGCATTTCTGCTGTGCGTTAAAGTAAAACATGCAGGGAGCCAATGGAGAGAGGCCAGGGTCGGTGTGACGTGATGCCATCTGCTAAAACAACATGGTTACGCGGGCATTTGAGGACAAACGCTCCACGGGGCTTCACAATAAAAGCATGTAAATGATTCAAATGTCAGGGTAGTGATTAAGAAGTGAGCAAATATAATGATGGTTATTTTAAGTTTAGGTGCAGAGACATAAATAAGACTGATCATCTTTGTGAAAATGTACTTTTTAAACAGTTTTATAGACATTAGTGTAACTTTCCCCAAAATAAAAGGACAGTTAGTTTATAATAGATAGTTGGTCCGGCCCATTAGCTTCTCGCACTTCTCCAGTAATAGCCACTACCGACGCATTGCATACAGTACAGCTGACTTGCCAGTGGCCCATTGCGTTACATACAGTTGAGCATCCATCGGTGCATTATATATGGTTCAGTGGCCCCTGGTGCGCCTGGTACAATCTCCATGGAAAAGTGTTTTCATTGTGTGTTCGTCACATGCCTGAGATCAGGGGATCTCAACAGGGTCACAGTGGGAGAAACAAGCAGATGGAGGAGTCGTGGAAAGTGCGCCGCATTTCACGTTGCATTACACGGCCATTATACAGTCAGAGAGTGCTGCTGGGATGTTGTAGTTAATGCTTTCCATCGTGCTGGCTCAGACAGTTCAGCTTACTGTGGTGACACGGGGGGGGTCAAGTGCATACAACAAAAGGGTCAAAGTGCACAAAAAAAAAAAAAACATTAAAAAATTGCGAATTATAAATGCATCTAAACACAAATAAATCTTTTCATGATCTCCAGTTCTGCATCTCTTGCTGGATGCAGCAAAGCTTAGGTGCACACACATATGCCCACTTGATCTGTACATTGGGTCTTGATCTGGCTTAACCTTTCCACCTCTAACCCAGTTTGCCTTGCTGTTTGCAGCTGGCTGTAACCACGGTGAAGGCCTCTGACCTGTGCCCGGTGGCCTCATCATCTCTCCATTTTGTTGAACTTACCCCAACCTGGCTGAATTTACCCCCATCACTGTTTACCAGGTGCTCAGGACCGGCTGGTTGCAGGGAAAAGAAGTGACATGCACGCTGGAAACTAAGCTAGAGATCCACTGGTCAAGACAGACATGCATATGTGATTTTTTTTCAACATAGCCAAACATTTGATCCTTTAATAGCAGCTCTTCTTCATCATTAATGGCATTTGAGGAGGAGTTATTTATGAAGCACTGTTATTCCATGATGTAGTGATGAGGGCGTCTGAGCTGAAAACACAATGAGATGAATATTGGTTAGTAAGCTGAATTGTTTTAAATATAACCTCATGGAGGACTCAATCCTAACCTCTTCACCCTCGCCCCGACCATGCCCCCTGTAGTGCATCAGGGCGTGGTGCAGAGGGAGAGCCTGCCTGCCTGCCTAGGGCAAATGCAGGTCACACCCGATCCAGATCTCCCTCGGTAATCTCTGCCCCCGCGCTGAACCCTGGATCCCATTAAAAAAGGATTTGCATCCAATAGTGTAGATGTACCAAAGGCAGCTTTGCTTTCTTCTCCTCTCATCATTTTCTCTCTGTAAAACATCGGAAAGCTTTTTTTTCCACCCCTCCCTCCCCCTTATATATATGTTTTTGTTTGGAGCAGTGGATAGGAGGACACTGATGTGAGCAGGAGATGAAGCCACGCCCACGTCATGAGGATAGAGGAAAGGGATTGGCAGGGAGTTTCCTCCATAGTGAAAGCCTTTAACTGGATATTTGGCAGGCGCGTGAAGATACAGAGAGAGGTCTTAGAGGGTCGTGCGTGAGCTAACGAGGACGAAATCTGGATGATAAGGAAGGACACGATGCTGCACACATCATTTCTGATGCTTTTCCCACCCTCCTGTTGTCCCTCCCCTCATCTCCCCTGTTATCTCCGTCTCTGACGTCCCTCCCTCTGCGCCTCGTTGGGTCTTTGCAGTAAGATCTGCTTGCGTCAGTATTTCTCTCTGAGCTGTGGGATTCTTTCGATCCTCTCTGATCTCATTATTTGTGTCGCGGTCAGTAGCTGGAACTACGATCTCACTTGAACTAGTAGCTGTCACAGTGACACTATAGTTAACACCAGCCAGACTGACTATCTGAATAAAAATGAACAGCTTTAGATTATTGCCTTACTGGATTGCTCAGATGTTTTGGAAGATAAGAGTTAGCTGATACCAGTTGCATAAAAGTGGCTCTCAGCAAGAGTCTAGAAGGACCGCAGGGTCCTTGGGAGGGATCAAAATGTGTACGTAGGAACCATCAAAGTGCCCTTGAGTTCTTACTTAGACCCCTAAATGTCCCATAATCTCACAGAAGTCGGGATTAGATGAGCATGTATGGAAGCCTCCGGTGGCACGGGACACATTTCTGGGGATTTGTTTTGGACAGATCTGCATTTTTAATGATCAGCAGATGGAAACTGAAATCTTATCCGGGATATCTGCTGGTCATGGAAGTGCAACACTTGCCAAAAAAGTCTAGTTATTCTTAATTATCAAGTCAAAAATGCAGATTGATTTAAAAGGCCAAATTCAAAGCTACATCACCGTTAGAGGATGGTTATCCGATGCTTTATAGCAAACACATTTCCTCTTGTGCTCTCCACAGTGACTGTTTACCTGCCTGTTACTAAAGCAACAGGCCAGTACCAATCACGTCTGCACCAGCGGCTGTCGCGTGGAGACAGTTTAATTTTTTTATGTGATCTTTTTAAAAACTTCTCTGCATTTACAGTCACAGGCTTAGTCATTAATAGCTTTTCTAGCAACCACAGAAACATTGTCAGTTGCCCCTGAGGCTAAGTCATCAGAAGACATCCAGCTCGAGTCCATCTCAGCACACAGCTGCTGTGCTTTCTTTTCTTTTCTTAATTTGTTTCTGCTCAAACACAACACAAACCCCAGGTCACGATGACTCCATTTTTTTCTTACTTGCAGCTGGAAATCTACCAGTGGACTGCAGTGATTTTCAGCAGCAATGAGGACAACCACTCACTGACCTGGAAACATTATGTTTAAGTCATTGTTGCCTTCACTGGGCGATATGCAATAGAGAGCTAGCAGGCCACAACAAGGAGGCCAAACACCCCCCTCCAGACTCAAAAGGGGGAAACCCGAGTCACAAGGAAATTTAATTTAAGTAAAATTTACTGACAGTTTCCCTTTTAGTGGTTTTAAGCTGCAAATATCTGCACATATATATTTAATAATCGTACAAAGCTATTAGAAGCGCACAAAATAAAAAGTGTATAAACAGCTATGTGCTTCAATCACAAAAAAGTCCTCTGTGAGCAAAATAAAGCCCATAATCAGGATGATATTTCTGTATATGAAACTCCTGTGGCACTATCAGCATCACAGGTTTACTGATTTGTCATTCCTGTTAAAAATCCAAACACCTGTGCTTTAAGATCAGGCCAAACATGTGCAGCGAACCTGATGAAATGAAGTTAAAATGGTGTTTTAAGCCTGTAGGTTCCTATGAGACCCTCTGTCAGAGCGATGGGTCATGTGACCACTTTCTGCGTGCGTTCAGTTTACGCATAACTTCTCTGTGAATGTGCGCTTGCGTAGCTTTGCCGCGTTCCTTCGTATGTGTCGTTTGGCTGTTGTGCAATCAACACAGTCATATGAAAGTATTTTTTCCCTTTAAATTTTTAGCATGAGCTGCAGATCCTTCACAGGCTTATGTGTTTCTCCCGTAACAGGAATCCCCTCTTACCAGGGATTAGATTACTGGATTTCTAGGAAAGTCTGTTGTGCAATGTTGGATAAATTTACACCGTATAGATGTGAGTGGAGAAGAAGTGGGGCGATAAACGAGGCATGATTAACAAATATTATTTAATACCGTAAATCCCTGGAGAGATCTCTTTGGTTTAGTTTAACTTGGTTTCCAACCTCAGCAACAAAATGAAGTAATCAGAAGGTTGGATGACATGTAAGGAAGCACCACCTTTAGAAAATGAGCTGCTCATAAGAAGTTAGGGGGAAAAAAGCTGAAAGAAAAACTGCTCAGATTTGCATCTTTTTCTTCCTGATTATTATTTAGTTCAGAAATAAATCTGTAGATTAATTATTCTATAAGTTGCTCACCAACTGAAACTGAAAATATGTAAATACACATTATGTGTACTTTGAAATCTTTCAAAACAGCTTTAAAGTCTGAAGCGAGAATTAAAAACGGTTGCTTCTTGTTACTGCTTTTTATAGCACAAACGGAGCATTGTGAGGCAGCTTTAGTATTTAGGCTGCTAAGCTAAATCACATCTGACACCACAGAGTTATTTTTGCTTCGTGGCTTTCATTTTTTTCTATTTTTACGTATTTATTAATTTTGTTTTTGATTCGGTTTCCAGGATGGATTTTCAATTTTCTGTTTAGTTTTAGTTAACTTTTTTTTTAAATTTTCTTTTCAGGTATAATGAGTGATATTTCTCAGGGGGAAAAACCAGTCAAACAGTTTCATTAACCACGTACTCCAAGTCTCTTTTATTTTATTTCAGTTGTTTTTTGTCAGTACAAAAAAGGGTTCCAGTTCTTCTTTTTAAAATTATTTTCTTACAGCTTCCTAACTTTTACTTTTAATGAACTAGAATAACTTTAACTGGTAAACATGAAAGAAATAACTCAGAAAAAGGCAAAAAATGTTGATTATTTTTTTCTTAAAATGAATGAATCTTAATTTGAATTCCAGTTCTTAAGTAAAGCTCAAACTAAAAAACTTGTAAGTAGCAACGTCTCGTTCCACAGAAGCTTTCCTAATTTTCCTGAACTTGTTTTTGACTCCTTTTGCCGATGATTTTGATTCATTTTTGATTAGAACAAGCCGAGAGCTTGTTGGAAATGCTGAATTATTACGCTGCTCCTTTTGGCGCCACACTCCGCGACACAGTGAACCTGCAGCGAAACACGGAGTTCGCTGTATCTCGGTCAGGATGCGATACATTTTTCATGTGTGACTCCTTTACCGAGGTGTCTCTCTATGAGCTGTGACCCCGTGACCCCTATGTTCCCTCCAATCAACCTCCCCGTAGCCATTCCCAAGTTTTCAGCGTACTGTACATTAAAGCTGTGCTCCATTAATTAAATATGGCAGACAAGGACAGACAGAGTTCACCAAGCTTTTGCTGTTTGGCTGCGGTTAACACGATGTCTTGTGTGATGAAAGTGAACGATTACGAGAGCGGTTTTGTTCTTTAAGCTTCAAATTTTCACTTTATTTTTCCCTTTGGATTCTACTTCCCAGTGTTTCAGTTGAGATTCTGCGTTTCAAACCTCTTAGGGCCACAAAGTGGGAAAAATAATGGTCAAAGCTGCAGACAAAGACAACAGAGTTGATCCATTTGCTGTTGCCTTGATTTTAAAGCATCTGTTTGTTCTTCATGGAGTCCTGAGGCTATGACTGGTTTACTGTTGCAGTGCACTTGAGGTGACAAAGTGTCCTCAGTCTTGGGGAGCTTTTTAGCTTTGGCATGAAGTGACTCAGTGTGATGATTCTGCAGACGTTCCAGTGCTGAAATGAAGAAAAGGTGCAATAAAATCAGGGTTTTCACGACTGTGATTGAGTCTTAGTAAAATGATCTCTCTGTTCTTCTCGTAACACTTTTACCGACTCCACCGCTGACAGAGTGTGTCTGCCTTCGCAGGTGAAGGTGTGGTTCCAGAACCGCAGAACCAAACAGAAGAAGGACACCACCAAGGATTCAGACAAGCGCTCCTCCTCCACGTCTGAGTCTTTGGCCACCTGCAACATCCTGCGCCTCCTAGAGCAGGGGCGCCTCCTGTCGGGCCCCGCCCCCCCACCACCTAACTCTCTCCTGGGGCCTCCATCTCATCCGGCAAATGGCTCCCTGCTGAGCAGCCCGGGTGGAGGCTCTTCCACCTCTCCAGGGATCAGCAGCAGCACCCCTCCCAGCTCCCTACCAGGAGGGACGTTCGGGCTTTCTCTGCCCTCGCTGGGGGCACCCCGCCCTCCCCGCGGCTGGGTGTCCCGCCACCTCACCCCCTCTGCTTCTCCATGCCGCTGCTGGGGAGCGCTCACCACGAACTGTCGTCCTCCTACGGCTGCGGCTCTTCAGCTTTTGAGCCGTACATGCGGCTGGACAGGAAGGAGGCAGACCTGGGTGGGAAGAAGACAGTTTCTTAAGTGTAACGTCCCTCTTTCAGGGGACGACAGCGGGAGCAGCGCTCGTCTTTGGAAGAGTTTTTCTCCTCAGTCTCTCTCCCCGCCACCTGTTTGACTCTTGAGTGGCTGCAGCAAGGCAAAGAAAGCAGCCCGGTTCATAGAAGTGTGAAAAAAAGAAAAGAGAGGAAGTCGCTTTCTTACAGCACCATTTTGTGCCACTGCACTGTTTGGCACACTGACACAAAATGGTGAAAAGGACTTGATGTGGTAGGAAGTGATGATTTCACCCTCCCACATAAAAAAACAAACAAACTTGTGGATTTTTGAAAAAAAAAAAAATGCCATGTGTGTATGTTGCGTGAACTCCGACAGGCAGATGTTTTTATCGCCACTCTCTTTGCAGTGGTTTTAAGCGACTCTTCACTTTTTGTCCAGTGAGTGTGTGTGTGTGTGATTTTTCTCTCTATACAGGCCTTCATTTACTGTTCAGGATTAAAAAAAAAAAAACAAAACAAAAAATGAGAAGAGCGGTATTTCAAAGAGAGCTTTATGTACACATTTCTATTCCTGTACACGTGGCCATGTTTGATTTTAGTTGATGTGTTTTCACGATAATAATAAGAATAAGAAAAAAAAAAAGAACTGTAGCATTTTAATATCAGTCTGTTTGGTGTCCAGCTGTAGTTTTTGTAAAAGTTTCTTTGGTTGTGTTTGTGTATGAAACATAATGTGGTAGGATCTGGACAAATGGTGCAAAAATCACATATCTAGATCTAACAGTTTAACATGAAAAGAAAGCTGAAAAGAAGGCTGGTTAGTGTCTGCCAAAGCGTTTACGGATAAAGCTTCGAGAGGCGCCTCACGTGCGTTCTCCGGTCGGTGAAGTAAGTCAAGGTCGGGCTGAGAGAGATGACCTTTGAACCCAGGCCAGCGGTCTCAGTTTGACCTTTGTAATCTCGTCTTCAAGACGCTGAGACCGAGAAAGTTTTCAGAGGCATAAAGAATGAGCACCGACTCTCAGTGCAGAGATCTCTGCACTTAAGCTGCATCTCCATCGTTAAGTCATCACACAGTAAAATTAATCAACAGTTTTGATAATAACTTGTTTATCATCGCTTTTCAAGCAAAAGAAAAGAAAACAAACAAACCTGTAACTTTTTCTGGTTTCAGCTTTTCAAACGAGATGATTTATAGCTTTGATGATACAGCGACCGCAGCGCTAACCTTTCATATACTATGAAAAAAACATTTGTCAGATTAACTGATGAGGAAAAAAATTAGCTGCAGCTGTAGTTTGGATTAAAAAACTGATGAATATGCAGATTTTTGGTACTGGAAACTTGCTGGTTTTTGCTGGAGGTCTGCTTTGGTTGCACCGAGGTAAACGGTCCATTTAGAGGATAAAAGAAGGTCTCTGTTTGCAGAACCATTGGCTATGTAGTGATGATTCCTTAGCTTTTATTAGCTTCTTTTAATTTATCTGCTGTGATGAATGGATGAATGATGGATGAAGTCTTAACCCGGATATCCGCTCGAAACACCCCAAACACCTGGCCGTTCCTACAGCTGGATTTCCTGACAGCTGTAGGATTTGCTGTTTCATAACCCATATTGTAATTTTTCTATTTTTTCAGGTTTGTTTATTTAATTATTATCTTTGAACTGTTACAACAACATGAAAGCTACCTAAGTACTGTTTTACCGGGTCATCACATCCGTAATCTTAATCTCTTTGAACATTTTCAGGATACAGTAAGCCGCAGCGTTACATGAGAAAATCTGAGGCTGTTGATTTTCCTTTAGCCGCCCTGTTTTGCCCTCCCCTTACACTTTACCTCAGCCTGTCTGCGTTCACCCCTCATTGAAAGCACTTTATGTTTTTACGGCATCATCCTATATGTCCTCCACTTTCACCCCCTCACCCTCCTGGGAAGTTTATTTTCTTAGGAAGGTGATTTTCAGAATTAAAGCCAGGAAAAAATACATCCTCAGTTATTTCCCCTCCTGAAATAATCTGCAGCTTTCTTTCAGCTGCATTCTTTAATTGATTGATTTGAAGCTAAATTGACCTCTGTGTGTTAGAACTGAGAGTGTTTGTCTGATTCATTCAGGGCTGAATGAGAAGGAAGGAACTGGCTGAATGACCTGTATTTTTCATTTTTCTCTTCCCCATGAGATGCCATTTGTCCAGGTTTCCTTGTTGTCCAAAGCAAATCAGAATCAACCGCGAGAGCCTGCTATTCGAAACAGTTTGCCCTCAATTTGTGCGTGTCAGATGAGTTATTGCCCCCTTTTCACTCCCGTCTCTCGTCTGTTTTCCCATGTATCTATTCATTTCTAAATTTCACCTCACTGTGAGTTTTATTTCCTGCTCTCTTTCTCTTACACTCACTGAAGATGGCCTGACATGTGCTAAAAAAAAGGAAAAAGGACACTGCCATGACATCAATTTAAAAAAAAAAAAGAGTGCTTGTAAGTAAAGGCCGGGCTACGTTTAAAACAGCCGGGCATGTTTCTGGCTGCAGATACATTTCTTGCAGAGTGCTGGAAAGATTCTGACCTTCAGCTCACCGGGCCTTTTTGCACCCGTGTACCAGCAGCCAGTAGCTGGTGATTTGTTGTTGTTGCTGTGTTTAGAGCCCAGCAGTGCTGCAAAAAAAAAAAAAAGAAAGAAAAAAAAAAGGAAAAAAATCCCCCTGTTATCTACTCGTAGGTCTTTGCAGCAGTGCACCTGTGATGTTGTTGAACACTGTATTATTTTCTATAAGCACCATCCATAATTCACATGCTCTGGCATCAAATATTGAGCAGAGAGATGGAGCTGAGAGGTCAGGAGGCTTGCTTCTCGTGTAGGGCCGATGTAGTCTTTTCGCTTATTTGTCTTTTACTCGCAGCCAGGTTGTTTCATTCCTCTGCTGTCTTTTTTTTTTTTGCTGGACATTAAAAAAAAGTGTTTCTACTGTTTTACATTAAGCTGCATAAGACAGAAGACACTGAACTTCTTAGCTCATTTCCCATCCAATGTGAGATGACAGAAAATGTTCAGTGGTTGCAAAAGAAATCTCAAACTCCATATTTTCCCTCAACTTTCGGCCACTGAATGCTTTCTGGACTTACTGTAATGCATCCTCAGCTCATTAGATGCAGGCTTCAGGTTGAGGGGGGACAGCCGGAGAAGTGAGACGGCCCTTCTTCTCCCTCACAGAAGGAAACGGTGTAAAGCTTTGCATCAGTTCAACAAAGCCTTCGTCTTAGTTTCTTTTTCTCGTTCCAGCTGAAGTGTGGAAGTGTTGCTTTTGTTGCGTGTGTGACATCTTGCACTTGTTTAAGCGAGACCACCATTTCAGGAACATTGCGGGGCCTCCTCGCGGCTCTCGTCCGTTGAGATTGTGAGAAAAATGTTCCGTTTATTTTGAAGACAACAAACTGATTCTGCTTGGTTTACTCTTTGGTTTATGCACAGCCTAGGTCCTGCAGAGGCCCTAACTTCTTTTCTTTGAGCAGTACTTTAATGTCAAGCTAATGGCACCAGCTACTTCTTATGATGAACAAACTGTATGTACATAGATATAAATTTATATATAAATATATATAAATGGGTCTTTGCACAAGTTATCTCCATGTCTGCTCCGTGTGATTTTAACAGGAAAAACAAAATGTGAAAGAAAGTTCGGAAAAAAAAGACTTTATATATGCTTTACAATTCTTTGTCTCATTAACATTTTGCACTTATTTAAAGAGGCTTACTTTCTGTTTCTGGGCTGACAGAGCAGTTTTCACGCTCTGCCAAGATATTGTACAATATGTATATGTATTTTTATTCATATGCATATAAATATATGTCTATGTAATTTGCCTCCTGTGTTCTGTTTTATTTCTCATTCTCTGACCTGCCTCAGGGCCAAAAATCCAACTTTAAAGAGTGAAAATTACAAAAAAAAAAATGAATGAATCAATGCCCCCCACCCCCCCAAAATAAGTTATTTCACAGTTTGCTGTGAGTGATAGTATTTGTAATCCACAGTCCTTGCAGAGGCTTATTTCGTTTGTCTTTGTCAGTCAACAAACATGACCAACATCTGCATGCTTGAGCTTCCTCCATCCACTCCGAGCATTTTGAAAGTGCCTTAGCTTGCTTACAGCTTTATTAAAAACCTTGGCCTCTCCCTATCCGCTTGGCAAATCAAAGCAGTGGACGGCTCATTTCTTCTTTTTTTTTCCAGGCCTTTCTGTGGAGGTGCTGCCTTTTAAATTCCTTACACTTTAATTATGTTTTGGTTTGCATGGTGGCGCACAAAGCCTGAATTGGCACGTCCTTGGGACATTAATTGGATGAGAATATACTTCACGAAATGTGAAATGACTCATGTGATTCTGTCTGTACGAAATAATAATCTGATGTTTTTAATTGCAAAAATATTTATTATAGTGGAGAAGGTCAAATTAGAGGAAGAATTGGAAGTGCGCTGGTGACACCTTATAAACTGATCGGTCTGTTTCCCCCAAACAAACCTCGGATTTAAATGCAAAGAGGAGCGCTTTAAAAGATTCTCTGCAGTGAGGTTCAGTTTTGGCATTATTGCTCTTGTTGTTAGAGCCAGTGTAAACCTGTTCTAATGGCAAGCCTTAACAACCAGCATATATTAATAAAGGAAAAGGCAAGAAATAAATATCATAGAATAATTCAATGTGTAAGGTTTATTTTATCCCCTTTTCTACCCACAAAAACTAGACTTACAGCTACTTTTTCACCCACCTGTAACCCATTTTTATTCTCTAATGAAAAAAGATCTTTCAGTCATGACAAATAGCTGTGATTAGCTTTTCCAGTTTAAAGACACTGAACATGTTTGGTCCTCACAGAGGGCAGTCTGAGATTCACCAAGATTGTTATGAACCCTTTGTGATGCAGCATCTACCGCTGGGTCACGCGGACGCAGACATGTCACACGAATCACATTTTTATTATTTCTTACCAAAAGTCCCCCAAATTACATGTCAGTGTGAAGAATTATGTGCAAAGAAAGAACAAGTTGTAACTCTTTCAAAGCCGTGAAGGTAAAATACCACATATATCCCCCTGTAAGCCCAGACTTTGGTGAGGGGCACCTTTCCAAACAGGGACAATTGATCTGCAGGGTGCCAATTATAGTGATTGGCACCTTTATTTGAGCGAGGAAGAAGCGAGAGGGCCAGCAGAAAGAAGACCAGATGGGTGGGCTGTTTTAGAGAGGGGCTGGGAGGAGGGGAGGGCAGAGCGGGGCGGGGATGGAGAGTAACTGCGGGGGAAGAAACTTTGGTGGTAAACAGCTTCCAGGGAGGAGCAACAAGGCAGAACTTGTTGGGTTTTTAATGGCGTTTTTAATTGGTGCAATTTTATCAGCAGCTATTTAAAGAATAATTATTGTTGCATTTAACTTTATTTGCCTGAAAAAAAAACATGGTTGGAAAAATACAAATCAGTATTTTACTAAAAATAAATAGAACAAAAACTATTATCAAACATTGTCACAGCCTTTGTATTAAAGGTAAAATACAACACCCGTTTTACTAGGTGCTGATATGCAGCTGTAAATTTGGTGACGTTGTGCAACTTTGTAAGAAATTTGTGGAAAATTAAGACAATTTTCAATCTGTCAGTTTGACTCATAACAATTAATAAGCAGCTTATTTTAGTTTGTGCAGTGGTAACTTAACTGAGCCAATAATGCCTGTAATAGTAATCAATAATTAGTAATTAAAGCGCAACAGTTAAAACGAATAATCACTGAACAGTGACAGAATTATAGTAAAAAGAATCAGTGAACAAACTTTGTAATTTTTTTCATACTTTTCTTACTTTAATTATTTTTAAATAATACATTTAAAAAATTTGAAGATTTGAAGAAAATAACAGCAGAAAAACATTTAAACATCAAAGGCAAAGTAGCACAAAAGCTTTGTAAGGTAGATGAGGTGTGTAAATGACACAGTTTTAAACAGTAGTGCATTTTTACATTTTTAAAAACCAGATAATCTTTTATTTGGTTACTTTTAAACTTTATTTTCACCGTGATGTTTGAGGAGTTCGCTTATTGTTTCACTGAATTTTCACTTCAGACACTTAAGAAATGATGGGTGTGTTTATTTTGGTTTATTTATTTTGTTTTAGCTCTGTGTTTTGTAGTTTTATTTTTATTTTTTAATAAGTTTTGATTTTATTTGTTTTGTGAGTTTTTGTTTTCAGTGCAATTTGCTTGTTTTCAGTTTTATTTTTGTTAGCTTACGGTTTAGTCTTTCTAATTATGATTATATGGAGAGACTTTATCAGTGGAAATATTTAGGCAAAGCAGAGTGGATGTTACAATACAAACACAGCTCTTTACAAAGGCAGCTGGCTCACAGTTATGTAAACATGCTGGCCTCAGTAAAGACTGGTTACACCGACAAATTTTACCAAACCAATTAAAATAATTAAAACTAAGAAGATTTCATTTGTAATTTTGCTTTTTTTTGTTTTGTTTTGTTTTGTAAGTTCACAAAGTTCTGTTGGTTTTCTGTCTTTCTTTTTTTAAAGTTTATTCTTTATTTTTTTTCTGTCAACTAAAATGTTGTTTTTTTCTACACATCTAGTTTTACTTATTAATTTAGCTGTAGTCAAACCTTGGCTGTGATACTGAAGCTCTGCTTCTGCACAGATTGATGTTTAAAAAAGTGCTTCACAGAGTAATTTCACATTTTTCTGTTAAATGAATAACCTTAACATCACAAACAGAAAAAAACCCATAACATATTATTTCAAATCAATATTTAATGCGCTGCATTATACAACCTAAGTACTCTTATAAGCTTAAAGCAATATCTGTTATCAACTACACTGGTTTATCTATGTGTAGGAAATAAAGTTGTATATTTAGACTGCTTGTATGAGACCATTCTAGACTATAGAATCTAGAATAGATTCTATAGTCTAGACTAATTAGATTGACATCTGAATATATAAGGGGGAGCACTATATATAGCATAATGAAAGTTTTGTTGATCTTACTGTCATTAAATTTGTCATACATAGCTTTTATAATATATAAAAGAGGCATAAAGGTTACAAATAGTTTATTTTAGCCCATAAGAGGACTTTTTTTTATATATGACAAACATAAGTACTTCCAGTAGTCTGAGTTGTACCCGTGTAATAATTTTAGTTTCTCAGCTCCTGGTAATGTAGGAGTAGTATGGGCAGAAGTAGTTCGTAGAAAAAAAAACATTGAGGTAAGTTTCTAACGAAAACTAGAGTTTGGTGGAGTGATGAACTTTTTTTCAAACACCAGAATAAAAGTGTGTTTACATACAGATGATACCATCGTCTCCACCAGTGACGGAGGAACAACACTTCAGCAGACAAATGAAAACCTTCAACAACAAAAACACTCTAAATCTAAACTGTGTGATCTTGATGAATTTTTTTTTAACTTGATTTGATTCTTTTACTTTGATAGCAGCCTGTCTCACAAAGAAGTCTGAGCGAGGGATTAAATGAATAAGAAGGAAAAACGACTACAAAGTCTGCACTCATGTAAGTGAGCATCAGATCAATTCCACATCAGCACTCAGAAGCTGTTTGTTGTGCATCAACAAATGAACCTTCAGCTCCACATTGGCTCTGTTTTTCTTTTAATATGCACAGTGTGTTTTTGTGTTTGTGTGTGTGTGAGAATGAGTGTGTGTGTTTGGTCCACAGATCTTCAGGAATGCTTCACTGTCCTGCCACCCCCACCTTATTGCCCCCGCTCGCCTTTCTCCATCCCTCCATCCTTTCTCCCTCTTCCTTCCTCCTCTGATAAAGCAGCTCAGCAGCCCATCAGGGGGCCTCTCCACTAATTAGGGTCACTAATTGGGGGTCGGCCAGGCCAGGGACCCCTCCACACCTGCGTGGTCATGTGACTTTCAAAGAGGTGCGCAGGGTCAGGGGTCGTGCAGTTGGGGTTGTGGTTGGATTAATTTGACTGAGCAGATGAAGAGCGGGGTGATAGCAACACGTAGATAGAAAACAGCCTCGCAGAAGGGCTTTATGTGTGAATCTTCTCAGCTAGCTCCAACTGCTGAAGACCCGTAGTAATCCACCCTCTAAATAAAAATATGGTCTTCCAAACAGATGTGTCTCACTCAGGTATAAGAGCCTCTCAGAACAGTCGCCAAAGCTGTAACACCAAAATGACCAAAATTAAACTGATCTGTGCATTAAATTAACAGAGAGAAAAACAGGTTAAGAAATGAGTGTTGGGACGTCATTGTCTGGTCAGAGGTTAATTGGTAGGTAATCTTCAGGGCAGAGACCTCAGTGGAGGCCCCAAGCCCACCTGGCTCTCAAAGCTCTCATGGACTAAGTGATGTCTCCTTGTTTTGACAAGATTCACACAAGTGTCGTGCTTAAGCTCATCCAAAATATTCAGAGCTGCATTCCTAAGAAGCCCGCTGACCAGAAGGAGAGAGGGGAAACAACAGGACACGAAGGAATTTTTTTTAAATCAAGCAAAGAAAAGGGGATGAGATGCAACGCACGATCTGATATCGTCGTGTTGGTGTTGTTCCCAGATCATCATACTAAATGTTGTTCCAGGATCAACATTGCAAGTGACCAATCAGAATGTTGTGACGTCATACTTTTGCGACTTCGGGAAAAACCGCCGTAAAACAAAAAACTGTACTTAAGCTGCGAGAAACCGCCTCTGTCCACCGATCAATGGACCCTAACCCTGACCCTGACCCTAACCCTTTAATAAACGGTAAGCAGAACTGATATTGTCCTTGCAACATTGGAATTTCATAAATGCACGAATGGCTTGGCGCGCAAAAGAATAACGTCACAACATTCTGATTGGTCACTTGCAATGTTGAACCTGGAACAACATTTTCATGATGATCTGGGAACAACACCAACACAACGATATCAGATCATCCGAGATGCAACATTGTTGGGTCATAGATGTTATAGATCTATTTCCCAGCTGAATTTCATTTAGCTGCTTTAGATTCAATGTCTCACTTTCACGCTGGTTTAGATATAAGTGACCAGAACTGAGCTGCCATATTGATGTAGTTAGTAGCACCTGTGCGATTCCTGCTAGGTGAAGTCAAAATGTCTGATGGGATTGCTAAGATGCAAAAGAAATGACAGTTTATTAGAAATTATTGCTTTGAACAGTTTTTAAAAGAATCTAAATCTATTGGGTTTTAGTTCCTGAGGGTCTTATGACCATAGAAAGTGCAATATAAAAATATATATTGTTTTTAAGCCTCCAGTCGAGCATTTTCACTGTTATCATCTTGGCATTTTAAACCAGAAGTGACGGTGAGGTGTTTGATCTGTCTGTGTGATTGAATCCTTATTGGTTAACGAACTGTGACTGACAAGCTGTGAGCCAATAAGTGTGCCTCCTTTCTCACTGTAATAATTACCATAATTTAAAAAATGTTGTTTACGTATTTGAAAAACTGCTGGTTCGATCCCAGTAAGAGGCACAAATCCCTGGGGGTTTTGTGTCAGTGAAGGCATCCGGTGTAAAAATCTGCCTAATCAAATATGCAGAGCTACCCGCTGTAGCTATAAAGTAGCTTTACAAAATGAACTTCATGTTTTATTCAGAATGAGCTGAAACTAGTCGTCGAGGCCACAAAATCATCAGGACAAAAGTTCACTGAGTTCACAGAAGGAGGAAGTGGAGGTATTTTCCATAGGCGGAGGCTTTTTTGTAACCGGAAGAGTCGCCTCCTGCTGGCCACTTAAAAGAACATAGTTTTGTCTTCAAAGCGCCTCAGCATTGGTTTCAATTTTAAATGAAACTAGGCCACTTTTACCTGCTCCCTCATTATAAGGGCCCACCAGCTGCCCTTCACAGTGCAACCCTACAACAGATGTGTGTCTCCAACAGATTTGAAGCAGCAAAGCATGATGTAAATATCTTAACTGTGAAGCTCCTACTTCTCAAACAATCTTTCAAAAGTGGATTCAAGCAGCAAAATTTGCATGTGTGGTGCTATTGATTTGAAAAAAAAAAAAAAATCCCCGTTAACTGTTTTTTTTAAATTTTAGGATTTAAAAAAATGTACAACCTGGGCATCATTTCCATTTCAGGAAGCAGGTGTTTTACTACAAAATGTCAACTTCTGGATACATTTCAGAGGTTTTATTCTTGATTGGTAACATTTTGACTGTAAGTAAGTCAAATTTATAACATGAACACATTCAGAAGTGTTACATGCCACTTCAATGGCCCAACAACAATTGCAGCAGCACAGTACTGTGCAGGTCAGGGATTACCCATTCACCTCTTTGTTAGCACTAGAACACATACAACTTCTATTACTACTAACACTGAGTGCCAGTTTATTTCTGTGCAATTTAATGAATTTAATTTATTCAATGTATAAAGATTGCTTCATGCTTGTACACCCTATGGTCAGGGGCCATAGATGAGAACTGAGTAAGCAGTTAGGGGTAAGGGTGTCAATCCAGGAAATGTAACTGAAACAAATAGTAGTTTCTTATTTGAACATTATTAAAAAAAAAACCCAAATGAAAACAGTGGGACTTCTGACTTCAAAAGTTCATTTTACATGGTCAAACGTGTATGATTTGACAGTAAGATCACTCAAAAAGGAAAGTCTAGCCTACTTTATCTGAAAAAAAGTTTTGTATTTTTATTTTTGTTTATTACAAGTACATAGTTCTCCTTTCCATCATGTCAGAAGCGATAAAAAGGGCAGGTGAAAAGAGCTGAGCTACTCTGACTGGGGCCAAATCATTATGGTGAGATGAAGCTGAAAGATGTCCAACAACAAGACCTGCTGGGTCCCATTAAACAGTGAATGGGTGTTGAGGATGCATTCTGTAGTCAACCCCATTCACAAAGGAAGTAGAACCAAACCTGCTGTTGCAGGAATAGTTGTTCTTCTGTTTGCTAAAAGAAATGGCCCATAATGCTGTGGTTGTGAGCTCCTGCCTCTCCTGTTTTTTGCTTTCAGCTGGACTCTAACCAGTGACCATTTGCTCACATACAAACCTCTACACCAAGAAGATTCTCTTTTCTCCAGGACTCTAAGTAGCAGCCAGGTGCTACTAATCACTTGCACTTGAGTGATTACCAGCAAGTGTGATGCTTCAAAAACAGAAGTTTTAGCAGTCTGCTGGTCTGGAGCATTCAGGTGTGTGGTAACATGATGTCCCAGGAGTGGACGTCCCAACAAAATCACCCCACAGTCAGACCTACAATTAGAAAAAAAGATGGAACTAGTATGGCTTGTTTGGAAGAGTTTTCAGGAGGAAGGCTCCTCTCTCTAAAAAGGACATGGCAGTACAGATTAGGTTTGCAAAGTTGGATCTGAAAATCACAAGACTTCTGAAACAATGTCCTTTGAAGAGATGATACCAAAGTGGAGATGTCTGATCATAATGCACGGCACCACATTTGGTGAAGTTTGGTGACATTAACATGTTCTGCAGCCACAGAGTTGACCACAAACGCCTCTGTATACCAGAGTATTCAAAGAGTCAAATGTGAAGCCATCTGTCTGACAGATAAAGTTTGATCCATACTGGGTCACGCAACAGGACAATGATCTCAAACACAGCAGCAAATCTACAACAGAATGACTGAAAACATTTTGCAAAGATCCAGTCAAAGTCCAGACCTCAACCTGACTGAAATGCTGTGGTGAGACCTTAAGAGAGCTGTGCACGAACAAATAACATCAAACCTCAATGAACTGATGCAACATTGTAAAGAAGAGTGGACCAAAACTCCTCCACATTAATGTGAAATGCTGATGATGTGAGACAGGAAATTATTTCTTCAATTTATTGCCCCTAAAGGTGTTTCTACAAGCTACTGAATCACGGCGTGTTTTCAGTTTTCACACAGTGCTTCTGCATTTTGGTTTAGTTTTTGTTAAAAGACACAGAGTAACACGTCATGCGTTGGTGTTCATCATAGATTGTAGTTACCTAATTTTTGACGTGCTAAAGACCAGATTAATATTTTTATGTTCTGATATGTAAAACCTTAGAATTTTGTTTGTTTTACCATAACCCCATGTCTGCCTTTCTTTGTTTCCAGAAAGTTTTTCAGCTCCTAGAAAAGTATTTACAGGCTTTTCATAATATTCTCCTTGAGAGTTCTTTCTGTAAGATTTTTTTAACCTCCTGTTCAAAGTTTTTCTGTCCTCTTCTGGCCTGTTTTTTGTTTCTCATGTAAAGACTCAGACTGTTTTTGGACCTTGGTTTTGTGTCTGCACCTTGCCAGTTTTGTTCACCACGCTAACTTCCTTCTCGTGTATGAACCTAGCCTTGAATTACAAATTTGAATACTGGATTTTTTTTTTAATTTTAATTTTTTGCCTCTGTGGTACACAGAATGGATTTGGGATCTATCAGATGCCTCCCTGACGGTACTGCATGATGAATCCAAACAACTACAGTGCCCAAAAAATGTGTCAAATTTAGATATTAAAAAATCAAATCAAATGAGTACATCCTCGAGCAGGATACAAAACCGTGTCGCTAAAAACATTTTAATTTTGCCACATTTTCTCATGGTTACTTTTTGAAGGTTTGCCAATGCATTGTGGTGCAAACAGCAAACATGCCTGCATTTTCACAGGATAAAAGTATTTCATTTTCAGTCCCATCTGCAAACACTAGAATCAAGGCCTAATGCAGGTCGCAATGTGGACACACAGGCATTTAAGCCAAAGATTTGTAGGTGACCTGTAATAGTTGTAATTTTGTGGCATTGTGGTTGCACGCACCCTCTATGATTGCACTGTACCATTTCAATTTCTCAGCCTTTCACAGAGCTGAATGAATCTGCCCGCTGCATACAAAGAAGCACAGCTGAAGACTTAAAAAGTTGAGAACACAATTTATTGTGCAGAAGTTACCCTTCTGCACAACAAATTGGAGCGTTGGTGTAACAGGAGTAGAGGTCACTGGTTTACACTTTCACAGGATTCAAGGACGACCTCCCTCCCAGTTTTGTTTTGCCTGCGTATCTTGTTTTGCCAGAGCAGGCCACATATTTGTATCATCTCCTCTTTTACATTTCTGACCATTTAACTTGCATACAGCTAACCTGGCTGTGATATCATGGGAAACAAGCAGCGAGTGCATTGAGAATATTCCAGTGTTGTTATGATCATGCTGAGAATCAATGGACAGAGCTCTAGATTGACTTGATTGCTTTGGCTGTGCGTATAAAGCTGCTTTTGTGGAGAAGCCATTCCTGTGCTTATCTTGCTTGATTAGGTCAGTGGATTTTTCAGAAAGTGATCACACCTCAAGGACACAAAATAGCACCTTCGTTTGTCTCCCGCAGCACATCGCATCTGTCCTCTGAAGCAATCTTTTTCCCATTAGCTGTGGCCAGCAGTCTTAAAACCTTGGAGGAAACTTGATCAACGCTGCTTTTAAATCCACTGTATTGTTCACTTTCCTTCTCCGACTTCACTTTGTGCCCAACGAGAGTAATGCATGGTGCTAATGCATGGCACAGACCTTTCCTCGTCCAATAAATACAAGGTTTTGTGCAGAAAGCTTCTTATACTTTACATACATTCAGGCTCATCAGGCTGGCATTCAAGGGGAATCGACAATAGCTTGTTACAGATTCAGCAACACCGGGGAGGAACATGTTATTTACAATTCAACGTGACTGAAGAGTGCTTTTGGAAATAACAGGTGAGGTGATGACGAGCAGAATGCAGTTAGTGGTGAAAAAGTACTTAAGAATTTGTATAAGACAATCTTAATCGAGTGTCTGTGTGTCCTCGCTTGTGTCTCTACGCTGGAATCTTGAGTATCTCATTCAGCACTTAAGGACATTCGCCTCATATAAATGAAGTTTTGTGAAGATAACAGCTTTCACTGTCTTCACTGTCTCTTGATCAGATATTGATTGTGTTTCCGGCTTATTTCATGATTATCAGGAATTTCATGTTTGTTTCATTGTTCTGTGTCTAATGAGGTTCTTTTAATTATGTGTTTTTTCTGTATCCAAGGCATGTTAATGTATCATGTCTTTATTAAGTGCTGCTTCAAAGCAGATGTTTCTATGTAATTAACTGTTCCTAAATGCTGTTTGCTCCGCCAGTCAAGCTTTCATTCCTCCCAACGATGTGCTGATAATAATTCTAATGCCATAAATTGTCTTTCAATTCAGTTCAATTTATATAAAATCCCAACAGCTGTCGCCTCAAGGCACTTTATCTTGTAAGGTAAAGACCCCGAATTACAATAGTTCAGCCTAGAAGTAATAGCTGCATGAATTAGTTTTTCAGCATCAGCAACATTATGCTTCTAATTTTAGTGATATTGTGTTTCTTGTCAAGAAAGCATTTGCATAATCTACTCAAGATTCCTCACAGTGTTACGGTAAGGCGAGGTAATGGCATCCAGGCTTAGTGTCTGGTTAGACGCCATGTTTCTACGATTTTTAGGTCTAATTTTTATCTGCATCCATGTCTTTAAGCCATTCCTGCAGTTTAACTAATTGGTTTGTATCATCTGACTTCATGGATAGATAGAGCTGGGTTTAATCTGCATAACAATGAAAATGTATGCTGTGTCATCAAACGATACTGCCGATGGAGAGCATGTGTCACGTAAACATATTGGTCCTCCCCAGAATGGCAAACGTTGAGACATTCTGCGCTTAAGTAGAAGCACAGATACTTGTGTTAAAAAAATACTCTGGTAAAAGCTGAAGTACTGATTACATTTATTTACTCAAGTAAAAGTAAAAAAGTACAGTCTGTAAAATGTAAGTAAGAAACTAAAGAGAAGCTCTTTATAGGACGTTTTTACCAGCTGTTTTTGTACAAAACTAACTGAACCTTGTGATATATTAATGTAATAAAATTATATTAGTAGATAGGAATGTAAACTTTATTTCAGCCTAAATTCTGTTCTAATAAATGTACTCGGCTTGAATCTGTTATGCAGAACATGAGCAGAGAAAAAGGAGAATTTTTTAAAAATAGCTCTATTCTGTGTTGTCTTCATTGTAGAAGGCGACTCTGCTTCCACACCTAAACAGGAAAATGAGTGCAGTCAGGGAATAAAAATGGGATTCAGCTGGTGTGTAAACCTAAAATTGGTTGTAGTGGCTCAGCATGGGGAAAATAATCACAACTCACAATAATTTATATCGAGGAGCTCCAGTAGGTTTTCTGTGTGTGCAGGCTGTGATCAGCTTACCTGCTGCTGCTGGTCTGAGGTTTACTGCTCTGTGGATTTACACAACTGAATTCAAGATGTCAACAGATGTTTCGCAGCTACCTTGGTTGATTTCCATCATCTTCACTGACAGTATACAGATTACACTGTCTTCATACTAGTCTGTATAAAGTTGGTATGAAGGTGGAGTTCAGTGAATGAATCCAAAGATTATTTATATTAATCTCTGCAGCACTTCAACACCTCAGTTATAATTTCAGGACTTCACAAAATAAAAAAATAAAAATCTGATTTAAGTTTATCGGTGTTACTGAGCAGTCCTCACCCTTAAATATAGCCTCTCCTCCTGTCCTGGTTTCATCTTTCTCCATCTCTGAGTGAAGTTAGCTCCTTTCTTTTCTCTCCCTGTCAAATACAGCAGCTGGACCTTTAGCTAGCAACACACTGTACAACAAACTGCACACGAAGAGTTTGTGTGTTTGCTGATGTTTGTTGAGCTGATAGAAATTACCTGCTACTTAAAAAAAACGTTACTTCCGTTATGCTCGCTCCTCTTCTGTAGCGCTAGCTAGATGCTAAAGTACCGAGAGCACAACTCAGGACATCTGCACTCCTGTCCATGAGCTAAAAAAAACAAAACTACTGTTCAGGCTCAAACTTTGACATTTGTAGGGTTGCACTGAAAATAATAAATAATAAAATAATAAATAAGGAAATAATAACTGGCCTCAAATGTAACTAAAAGTAACGAATTTGATTTGAAAACGTAATGAGTCAAAGTACAAATGTTAACCTTAGGGTATGAAGTACACTTCCTGTTCACACGAACAAACTGGAGTCTCCAAAAAAAAATCAACAGTGAAGCTTAAAGTTGCTGTTAATGACTATAAAAAAATATTTTGTATAAATATGAATTACAGCAGCTTGTCATGCTGTGTCATGTAACAGGGGTTTTTAGTTTTACAGAACTACCCTTTGATTTCTTTTCAGCTTTCTTGCAGTGGTTTGTGTCTCCGTTATTTCACCTCTGATTGGCCAAATGTCTCACTTTTGTATTATTGTAATTCACATAGATCATCCCAACAGTTTGGACTTGACACTCTGCGTCGTTGGGGTCACTGCAGGCTGCCCTCATTAGTAGTGGGGGTTTCTGCTTCGCCTCTGTCCGTCACTCTATTTGTGTCCTCCCGAGTAGAGCTAAAAACGACCACACATGATCTGAGGTTCCTGCCCAGACCATAACCTATAACCCTGGAAACTTCATTTAGTTCTTTGCCTCCATTCATACTTCATTCACTCTGACTTCAGCAATCCGTTTAGTCGCTGAAAAGGGAATGGACACACACAGACACAAGAGATCATTTGCGTATAACACCCTTGGCTCAAACTCAGGACACACATGCACACATCCTCCAGCGCTCACGCAGTGCTCTTTTCCGGGTCGGACTGAAAACAGAGGAACCCAAAGAGAGAGGGAGCAGACTGGGATTAATGGGAAAGAGGAAAAAATAAAGGAAGAGGAGGAGGAGGGGGCTGAGGAAGAGGAGGTGGGTGCCTTTCTGCTATTCAGCGGATGTGTGAACAAAGGCCTGGTCAAACTGTCGGGCCCACAGCCTAGGGTGTTTACTGCTCTCGTATCTATAACCAACAAAATCAAGCATCGCCCCACCACCACCATCGCTACAACCTCACAGCTCAACTCCCCCTGCTGCCCCTTTCCCCTTGAGCTGCCTGGCTTTATTGGGAACAGCAAATTAAGGAACCATCCATCTGGGTGTGATCACCAATTACGGAGGGAAACTGTCAGCATGCATTAAGGCCTGCAGGGAAGGCGGGCGTGTTAGGGCGGCTTTTATGAAGAGGGAGGAAAGGGAGGGATTAAGGAGTGAGAAAGGGATAGGATATGATTGAAAAAATGATTTAAAAATTCAAACATTTACATTTATTTTTGAGCCAAAACTGTCTACAACCCATTCAGTCCCCTCTTAATTATCCAGGTGTTTTATTTGTTGCAAATAAGTCTGCTCATTATTTGAAGGTTTTCTACTCCTAAGATGTATGTTTGCATGCAGAAGCGAGGATGACTGAGTGCATTTTCTGTTTTTGACACAGCGCAAACATGTAAGTGATACAAATAAGGCAAAAACTCAGTGCAGCCTATGGCCAGCCCCCTTTTGTCGCTGCTCACTGGCACAAGCGGTGATTCCCAGTAACACTTCTCCTCCGGCCAGCTTGCTCACAACACAATAGGCCCGTCATTAACTTTTTGCTCCATCGGAATGCTGAAAGACCCCGACGACCGAACGCCCCCTCTCCCCACCCCTCGCACCCCCACGCATCCCGCTTTTCTCTCCGCTTGCTGGTTTTCCAGGGCCCTAATTTGTGAAGGCCAGGTGTGTGCAACCCCACAGTAAAGAGGGGGTGGGAGGGTGGGAATGAGGGAGCACTGGTGCAGACTATTTTCCGGTACATTCTCTGAAGCACTGTTTGTACATAATTACACTGTTAATGTGTTAATTCATAACTTAGGTTAGCAGGTGTAAACCAGGGGCCTCCACAAGAGATCACAAGACAAACCTGAGGTTAATGATAAAGATAATACAGAAATATTACATTGCACAAATAGAAATCTGCCCTTTGACAACTGAAAATATAGCACAACACCGCACTAAACTGTAAATGACTAAAATCTGATAACGTTTTATGTTTAACATTTAACTCAGTTATTTTCTGTGAACCAAGTGGTTTTATGTGCTTTTTTGGTCTCCACCATCTCCATATGGAAGTAAAGCTGCTAAAGGTGCTCATCTGGCAAGCATAACCCCAACTGTAAAAATGTTGGGATGCTGTGAATTTCACTCAAAATAAAACATATAAAACTTGTCACTTTTTTTAAAAACTGGGTGATTTGACTATTTCATGACAAAACATCCCAAAGACGTTGGGACCGAGGCAACAGAAGGCTGGAAAAGTAAAAAGAAACAAATCATAGAACTACTTTAGAATAATGTTCATCAATGTAAAACAAACAAAGACTGAATATTTCATCATCTACAGTTCTGTACCTAATATCATCAACCGATTCAGAGAATGAAAGAATCTTTGTGCATGATGGACAAGGCTGAAAATCTGTATCAGATGTTTCTGAGCTCCAGGCTCTCAGGCTGCTCTGTGTTAAAAACACACACTTTGTCATGGAAATCACTGCACAGCCACTTCCACAAATCACTGTCTGTGAAGACAGATCACTGTGCAATCCACAAATGTAGGTTAAAGCAAAGGAGAAGCCATACGTGAACACAATGATGGAAGCCTGTATCTCTGATGGTATGGGGGTGCATCAGTGCCCATAAAATCAGCAGCTTGCACATCTGGAAAGGCACCATCAATGCTGAAAGGTATATACAGGTTTAAGATCCATCAAATTCAAAATGAGCTGATATTTTTATTATAAGAGTACATTTTCTCAGTTTAAAACATTTGACTATTTTCTGTGTTGTCGTGTGAATACAATATGGGTTTATAAGATTTGTAAATCATGCATTCTGTTTATATTTAACTTTTAAATATCTGCACACTTTGGCTATAACGCCGTGTTGTTTGCTGCGTAATCATTTGAAGAGTTGTGATTTGAGTTTTGCAGTAGCTTTCACGTTTGCGTGGTTATGTACGTGTAAATTATCCCCTTCATTCATGCACATTCCTCAGTGCTGCTGAATCGGATCTGTGGGAGTTCATGTTCGGAAAACTGCGGTTTCTAGGTGATGTGTCACTTTGAATATGTGCTCTGGTGGTGCGTACGAGTATGAATGTGTGAATGAGTCATTGTGTGTGTGTGTTGGATAATTGGAGGATGAGGACGAGGGTGGCGGGAGGTGCTTGAGAGGATCGGGGGGCTACAAGTTGAAATCCAAAATCCAAAGCTGTTCACCAGCCGGTCCGGTTCAGCGAGTTGTTCAAAGCCTGGCAGCTTTTTTGAAGAGTCACAGCGGGTGAGTGAGGAGGTAGGTGGCAGTGGAGGGAGGAGAAGGAAGAGGAGGGAGGACCAGGACTAATTGCCACTAATTGAATTGGATGTGCTGATCAGATGGGAGGCTGTGGAAGTAATCGGAGTTGTCACAGTAGATAACGCCGGGCCGTCCCAGAGTGTCCGCCTCATGTGACAGTCTGTAACATAGCCTGCGAGAGGGCACTGGCCCCCTTTGTCATCGCCACAAAAGGGGAGAGAAGCAAAGTTGCCAGTTACAGTGAGCAGCAACAGGCTCAGAACAGGAGGAGGGAGGAACAGAGGAGGGAGGAGGAGGAGAGAAAATGGTGGCAAGAGGTGGAGAAAGAACCTGGTAGAGAAAAACAAGGTAGGAGGATGGAGGTAAGACTGGAGGGAAATTAGATGTTTCCTGGCAAAATCAGCAGGTTTCATTCAGAAAAAGCAACAAATAACATAAAGACTTTGCTAAAATGGACCCCAAAAGTCATTTTCTGTAAGACTACATGCAATAAAACATTATTGTTGTGTGTAATTATTAAGAATAAAAACAAAATTAAATCTGTGATGGTTGAGGGCAGCAAAATTCAAAAGTAATTTCTGCTGCCTTTATACTGATGGAACTTACAAGCAATTTACAACATCAGTAAAAACGCAAAACATCAGCAAAGGTTTCGGCTACAGGAAATAGTCAAGTGATAATCAAAGAAATACTTTCTATCCATTTATTTTATTACATTAAATGTCAGCATTGGAACATGCATTTGATTTTTATCTGCTCTTCTGACTCTGGTATCTTTTTTCTTACTGTGCAACTTTTAAATGAATTAAACTGCTGTTAAAACACTTTATTTACAGTTGAAAGGCTGATTCTTATATTGCATTCCTATTCATTTTTTCTATCTAACACTGATACTCCGATGAATGCATTGAGAGCAACTTGGGTTACGTTCTGCAGGCAGACTGGAGCAGCCAAGAATCAAACCACCAAGCGTACAATTGGCAGAGAGCATGCTTTACCTCCTGAGCTACAGTTACTTAATGGCAAAGTTGTTGCATCACTTTAATTTACTCTTCATATAGACATGAACAGTGACTGCTTTCAAGCCAACCGCTGAAATATTTTTAGATTTTGTTATGGTTTTCTTTAATGAGGTTCCTTAGTATTTTATTTTAATATCACTTACTAGTTATACGAAATAGTTTTTAAAAAGCACATTTCTTTAAATACTGTCAGCTGTAACAACATGCACATTGACAATGATGGTGAGCAAAGGTGATGGGATGGAGTGTCACAGGGTGCACAGCCACCACAGACTGAGGGTTTGTAAGAGGGAGACATATGCTCCATGAACCTGGAACTTCAATCTATAAATCTATTATATTGATCTAATCTATTCAGTAAGAGCAATGCAGTCTGAGCTGTGTTTTCAGCATATCTATTTGATATGAAAGTAAATGTATCTATCTATCTATCTATCTATCTATCTATCTATCTATCTATCTATCTATCTATCTATCTATCTATCTATCTATCACAAGCATGTTAGGTGCACCTGTTCAGAGGATTAATACAAATATCTCCTTGGCCAAAAAATGCATTTAAACATGGCGAAGACCACCTGCAGAAGTTCAAGCTTCTACTGGAATTTTCCCACACCAGCATCTCTACGGTTGTTTTGAATGATTGGAAAGACGTTGCCTGGTCTGATTAGTCTCAATTTCTGCTGGAAGATTTAGATGGCAGGGGGAGAATCTGGATCCATCCTGCCTCATATCAGCTGGTTCAGACTGGTGGTGGTGTAATGATGTGAGGGATATTTTCTTGGCACACACTGGCTTCTTAATACCAGCTGGCCATCATTTAATAATCACAGCCTACCTGAGTATTGTTGCTGACTATGTCCATCCCTTAATGATGACATTTCACTGTGTTTTAGCAGGACAACACACCATGTCAAAAACTGGTTTCTTAAACACGACATTGAATTCACTTTTTTCAAATGGCCTCCACAGTCACCAGATCCCAATCCAACAGAGCAGCTTTGGGATGTGGTGGAACAGCAGGTTCACATCATGGATGAGCAGCAACTGTGTGACGCTCTCATGTCAATATGGACCAAAATATCTGTGAAATGCTTCCAGCACCTTGTTGAGTCTGTGCCATGAAGATTACAGCAGCTGTGAAATCAAAAGTGTGACTAAAGGGCTATATTTACTATGATGTGCTTCTCTGTAGGCCTAATGTACAGAAACGTCTCAGTCTGGTCACATCTACAAACACTGTCTCTTTCCCTTTACTTGGGAAACATGCAGCATGGTGGATCACCACCACCACCACTGTCGAGCTTGTACAAAAAAGTTTCTTGTATTTCTTCCAGTTTCCAAAGTTGGTTTCATTCCATGCAGCAGTGTAACAGCACTGAAGCAGCACACCAGAGCTTCTCTGATTATCTTCATCTGATTCTGTGTTTGTGAAAGGACACAAAACTCCAAGGTAAACCTGAAGGCTGAACATAAACACCTGATGTTGATCATAGAAAAGGAAGATAATAGAAGGACAATCGGACTACAGCTGCTGACACAAAGAGAGAGAGAGAGAGAGAGAAGGAGGGAGAGAGAGGCGTGAGAAAGAGAGAGAGAAGCAGAGTGGCCGTGGGTCTTTCCCAAGCCTGCAGCAGTCCAATTAAGCAGGATTTCTCTCATTGCACATCTGACTCTCTCTCTCTCTCTCTCACACACACACACACACACACACACACACACACACACACAGCAGCTATGCAGTCAGTTGGTGCTGCTGAGGGAGGGGCAGTACAATGAAAGCGGAGTTGTGTGTGTGCGTGAGAGTGTGCACTTCCATATTTGTGCATTTTTTCCCCTTGCATCACTATGTACATACCACATCCTCTCTGGATGCGGGTGTCTACCTGTGCGGCTCCGTGTGCACGAGTGTGTAGCGTAAAGGGAGAGCTGTGCACGCTGTGGACGTCCCGGGGCTCGCAGATGTGTGAGCATGTAGGACTAAGCCCTGGTGAAGCCCACTGCGAGGGGTCACAACCTTTACAGAATCAGTGCCTCTGCATGTCAGGACTAATGGAAGGGCCTCACCAGCTGCACAGAGAAGTGGAGGAAGAGGAGGAGGAGGAGGAGGGGGGGGATGAAGGGAGAGGAGCGAGAGGAAAACGGGGAGAGTTGAGAAAAAAGATGAAAAGTGAGTAAACAACACTGAGTTGGAGGAGGGAAATGGGGGAGAGGACAGGGAAGATTTGGGAGTTGGAGAGAGACGGTGGGAAGAGAAGGAAGAGGAGATGAAGTCTGAGGAGGGGGCTGGAACGGGAGGGAGGCGGAGGACGGAAACACTGGGGAAGTTTCAGGAAGAACCAACTGTAAATACTTTTATCTCACGGAAGAGAAAAGTTGGATAGAGAGAGAAGAAAAAAAGGGAATACCTGACACGTGGACATGAAGAAGAAAAGAAAGGAAATGAGCAATGGGAAATGCAAGGTAAGGTTAAAATATGCTCAGCTGACAAAAGAAATAAGAGGAGGGAGAAAAATCAGGCAGTGCAGAGAAATGTCTGGGTAATAAGGAACAAACTGGATGAGTGATGGTATGATGGACGCTCTAGGAGATAGAGGGTGTGGCCTCGTTGGCGAATACAGATTTTTTTCCAGCTTCAAATCTGTCACTCTGTATGATTTTTATACAGCATAGGTGATGTCAAAGAAACCAGCCAGGTGGGATGTTTGGAAAATGCTGCACACTGAACTAAAAATCCTAATCAACTAAAATTAGGTGGGAAAAACAAAAATTGGCTTTGGATCTCTAATTAATTTGAATTGGAGATTTAACAGCTACACACTAAGCAGAAGACAGATACGTTGATTTAAAAATATTTTGCTTCATCACTGCATCCATGTGTCAGCTGAAATGCTGAAATCCTGGTGCCCTTCAGTCTCAAAGCCAGGATCTCCATGTAAATAACACTAAATAAGGCTAATTATGTCCAGCCTTGACCCTTGACCCTGATGAGTCAGCAGGAAGCAATTTTTTACAGACAAATGAATGTTATTTCTGCTAATTGTCGTGAAATGATCATCTGCAAAGGTGCGAACAAATCAGCTCAGGGCTTTTGAGAAATCGAGAAAATAAGCAGAAGATGAGATCATGATGAAGACGTTTTAAAAGCTTTTTATAAAAAATTTTAAATCTACTAAATCTATGCTAATTTATGCTGTGCACCACATTCAAAAATAATTCCCCCCACACAGTGTGAGTGTGTGTTCAGCTGCAGACAGTGCCACTGTGTGCCCATCATGACCAGACAGCCTGCTTCCTCTCCTGTCATGACCCGGGGACGCTGATCGGCCGTCTGTGCCACTTTGTGCCGGGTTCAGCAGGCCGCTTCCCCTCTGACATCATCACTGTAAGACGGTGATGTAGCTGCTGTTACAGGAGACGGGGTAAAAGCCAACAATGGAGGACTCTGACACCGTGTCTGGAAGGTCGATGGGCGTACAGTGACTGACGTGTTGTTTCTTCCTCAGTCTTCGACTTAATATCAAGGCAGGAATCACACACTGTGGCCTCACAGCGAAGCAAAGGCGACTGTGGAAGCAGAGTCACAATGTTAGATTCCAAACGCGTTTGTATTTTGAAGATAAAACCTGTGACTTTCATGTTTTTAATTTTTTTTTTTGAGATTTGGGGCTCAGCAGAGAATCATCAGAGGGGAACCTGTTGAGGAAGAAAAAGCAGAGCAACAGGTGGCAGATCACAGAGTTAGAGCGACACCTACAGAGCAGAGGGGAGAAAGACCTCGAGACGCAGCTAAAACACACACATACACATACACATACACGTATATTTATATATATATATATATATATATATATATATATATATATATATATATATATATATATATATATATATATGTACTTTAAAGCAACACTTTAAAGTGTCCACAATTGTTACACATTCATTTTGGAGAAAAACACACTAATTATCTCCTTGAAAAATCTAAACATTTGTTGATGTTATTATATTTTGAAGGGACGTATCATGTAAACGCATTTCTTAAATATATACTAAGACTATATTTCTTTGTCCCCAGGCTGGACAAACATGTAACATAGTTTAATTCAGCTAAAAGTGATTTACAGTGTGGGAAACACACTGTAAATCACTTTTTAAATTTTATTGTCCATTTTTAACATCATATGTTATCCAGTAAGGCGGAACAAGTTTTGTATCATGTAAGTTTCAGTAGTGATGGAAAAAGCATATATTTAAAAAAAGAATGAATTTTTTTGTATTGTGAATATTATTTTTTCTATTTTTGAAAATGCTTCTATTATATATTTCTGACAAAACAAAAAAAATTCAACCCTAATCACGTTTTCCAAATTAAAATACATTTCAAAACTGTCTAATTGAACTCAATCTAAAACACATTACATACATCTTAAGAAACAATCTGTGTGTCTGCGAACACAAAAAAATGAAAAACACAAAATAGGACCAACATTTTAGTCCTGTTTAGTCGCCCCATCTCATAAACAATAGAGCGAGGGATAACTAATACAATAGATGATAAAATGGAAAACGAGAGCCAGGAAACCGACATTAGTGTAATAGTCGGCTCCCTTTTGAGAGCTGGATTTGCCCGTTTTTGAACTTTTGAACCCGTGTTGTCTTTAAAGTGGTTGGCATGAGCAATATATAACAGAGTTATATATATATACACTCACATTTTGAGTATTTTCTCTCAGTATGTCTGTGTTTGTGTGTAATGTGTGCAGGGGCCTAATCACAGGAGAATATTGTCATTTACTCACTCTAATAGACTCGGTCGACATCCTCTGGTCTGAACTAATGCAGAAACGAATCGCCCCGCTGGGAGCTGACTCACAGGCAGCTATTCTCAGTCAGAGCCAACTGGACTCATTCACTCACACCTGCAGCTGCAAACATTTGTGTCCAACAACAGTAGTGTAGTAGCGGATTATAAAGCACAGTTCCATGAATGCACACAAATCCATGATAACATCAAGTGGTACACGTGGCCCAAATCCTAATATCCCATTAATCCCTTCTGGCTCCTACCAGATGGTCAAAGGGTAGTTTAGGGTCATAGAAAATGATGTTCTTCTGCTGAAGGTGACGGTGTGTGTGTGTGTGTGTGTGTGTTTGGACACAAATGTAATGGTTCGCACGCGGCTTTTATGAAAGGGATGGGAGAAAATGTGAGCGAGGATGAAGAAGAAGAAGAAAAAAGGGAAGTCTCACGTCAGAGAGAGCCGGTGGCGGCTTCCCTGTTTGTTTGTGTTTTCCGAGTACAGTGGAGTCACCAGGAGGCCAGCAGTGTCTGTGAGGCTATTCTGTCACAACGCATCCCGTCTCCCATCTGCAAACACACTCCATCTTTGCTCCCTCTCCCCTTTCGCCGGTCGGAGCATCCTCCTCTCTGAATTCCCAGAAATCTAATCTGTCATCGTTCTGCTAAAAAAAAAGCAACCCAAAAAACCATTTCCTTCTTACTATTTGTCTCTTAAAATGTTTCATTCCCTCCCTCTGCTGCCTTCCTGCCGAAAGCCTTGTCCTCACGCAAAAGGTCACAACCCGGCTGGCCTCTTGTTGACCCCAGCCTGACCTTTTGCGGGTTAGCATCTCTCCCTTTCAGCTGCAGCCGCGGTGCTGCTAAAAGCCTGAATAATCCAATCACGCAGTCATTAGTACTGAGCGGGCCCCGGAGCCGGAGCAGGTGAGTGGGAGCATTTGTGTACGAGTTTGTGTCCTTTTCCTTTTTTTAATCTTTCCCTTTCGCTCAGATTTGGCCAATTTTCAAGCACAAACATGATGTATGTAAACCAGCAGATAATCACACCCCCCACTTCCCCACCCATATCAGATCAGTGGCGTTTAAACCCCCAATGATCACCTCAGTGTGGTGTTGTATCCTAACCCACGTGAACGTCGTGGACCCTCTGCTTTCTCAAACAGCACAGTCGACGGGAGCGGATGCAGATGAGGGCGGTGTTGCCAGGACTGAGATTTTCAGGATGGCAGGCATGTGTGGCGCCCCAGCCAATCACGGAGAGGATGCTCACAAAGACTCGCAAAATCATCATGATCTCTGCCTCCGTGAAGAAAAACTTTAATCCCCTGAGTGAGAGAGAGAGCCGGTGACTCGTAACGGCTGTAAAGAGCAATTAAAATGTTTTAGTAAGACGCTGCTTTTTTAATTGGATCTCTATTATTGTTTCATGCCTTTCACCATGGCAGTGTCTCCCTTTCGAGCTCAGTGGAACCTACCTGATTAATTATGAATAAAGCAATAATGAGCATAGCCCTCTTTAACCCGAGTGCTATGCTGCAACCTGCATATGACACATTCTTTAATTAAACCGAGCACTTTAATTACATTAAAATTGGGCATACTATTTTTACTGTGTAGACACTCTGTTCAACTCCTTGCTTTGTTCTTTAGATACTCTTTATGCAGTCTTTTTTTACTCATGTCTTCAATCCTTTTAGTGTCTCATGCAAGATATAATACTTTATTGCCTTGCTTCTAAAAGACAGTGACCAGGCCACTGCAAGTGGTATTCTATGTGAATTACTGTCCAGGAAGGTCTCAGTGATGCAAAACCTTCTCTGCAAAACGAGTTGGACTCCTGTGGGGAAATAATGAATCATTTATTTATTTTTTGGATGACAAGAAAGTGGTCAGGTCTAAACCACCGCTCAGAGCAGCCTCTAAACTATCCACCGTGGAAGCGAGAAGATGATAAAGGAAGCCGTTGGCTTCACTTCCTGTATTTTGTTAAAAGTTTTGTAGTTTTGTTTTGTGATGGGCTGAAACACACAGCACACACTCACAGTTGGACACAGACTACAGCATCCAACCTCCACGAGTGTTGTGCTGGATTATTTCAGTCAGAGCTGGAAGCAGTACAGGCTAATATCACCGATATCATTGCAGGATGAATCATCATTTATTTGCAAATATTCTCAACACATTTTAATGAGCTCTAAATCACCGTGATTTTTACTTTCAACAATAATTATTTAAAACAATAAAACACATCGATATATGAGGTACATTTTATTTATTTCCAAATAAATTAATACATATTTTTTAACACAGTTCAGTGGGCTACATGTTGATCTTAAAGGACTGAAACAAATATCGATAGTATAAGGCTAGTATCAATCCAGAACTAATAAGGTGCAGGTATCGATACTATCGATCTGCCCACCTCTCCTGGAAGCAGCGGCAGTTGCACAGCAGCCCTGTCACATTACACCGTCGAGGTAAATGTCAAACGGCTGCAGGTTTTAGAACGAGCGTGTCTATCACGTGGTAAACGAGCAGAAACTTGAACTTTTACCTTGAACTTTCGCTTCCTTACCTTCACAGGAGCGGCTCTGTTGACGCTTTCAGTGCCTCTGCTCAATGTTTTTGATCTAAATGTGCTACAGGCAGAACCGTGGGAGCGTCCCATCATCATATTTCCACTGTTCCGTCTCTGATATTCGTGCTGTCACCTAAGTCAGGATGGCCGAGCGGTCTAAGGCGCTGCGTTCAGGTCGCAGTCTCCCCTGGAGGCGTGGGTTCGAATCCCACTTCTGACAGTAACTTTTCACAAGCAGCGCAAACAGCCCGCTCTCCTCGTGGTTGCTTACATCCTGTTATTTAACACGCCGCCGTGTTCTTGGTTGCAAATGTCGCATTTTAGTCAGCTGTTCACGGGGTGGCATCAAGTGTCAATCCGCCAACACACTCAAAACACAGGTGCTGGCGCTATGTGTTTAAATCTGCAATAACTTCACTCTGTGAGAAAGAAGTCAGATTTATTTTACGTGATAACCTGTTTATTGAATTTGTTAAGAGGAAACCTGAGCGGCCTTTGACAGCTCTAGCCAGAAACCAGTAGCTCCAACCTAAAATAGAAAACTTTCCAGCTCATGCACACATGCAGGCTGGGAAACACAGCATGAAGCACTTTGGCTTTATCCCAGTGAAAGAATGAAAAGGTTTAATATAGCAGAAATATAAAAATCTGATTGTCAACGAGGATAAATAAATAAATAAATAAATAAAACAAACCTTACTCAGACTCAGTGAACAAAGCACTTAATAACTGACATAAATAATCAAAAAATCTGCATTCATAAAACACTTTGACGTAAAAATTGTGGACCCCTATTATCATTATTATTGTTATTATTATTATTATGCTTCAGTCTCAAAATTCGGATTACCAAATATTAAGTATTCAGATGCGTTGGGCCTAAAAATCTGGTGGAAACATTCTTATTTATTTACAAAGTTATCCTAAAAATATTTATTGTATGATGCCATTACTTTCTTTTTTTTTTAATAATATAAAATCTTAATAACTGTATATTAAGTTATTGAGGAATATTCTTACATGTGTATTTTGTTATGTTGTCGTTTATTGTCTCTACATGGGGATGCTCACAGCAGGCGTTATAGTTCCTGCGCAAACACTTTTATCTGCTCATGATGACACTGTGGTGAATTTCTTTGTTAAAATTTGAGTGTTCAGGAGTTCAGACCAATGTTGCCATTTGGGTGATTTTAAATCATACGAGCGTCGACTACCACAAGAAAGTTTTAAATGCCTGAAGTCGTTGTTGGTCATGCTTTCAACACAGCTGTATTCTATCAGATAATATGAACTATAATAACCTGCTATAATAAATAATCATTACACGTTAATTAGTAAACTAGTAAAGGAGCATTTCACCAAATCACAGGATTCACCTTTTTATGTCTAAAACTGTCCTGCACATTTTTTGTTACGACTTTTCCTCCTGTGTTTGACAAATGAGAGAAAAAATAAAACAAAGAAACACGAGTATTATCAGGACCAAAGGTTGAGTGAGACCCAAAGCCAGCCTTGTTTGGTCTCTTTGGATGAAAAATAAAACCTGCTGGTTTTCTAATCTGTCTCTATTTAATCAGAATTTAAAGATTCTGGTTTTTAATGAGGTTTTCTGACACTGATGCACACTGTGAGAAACACCAGACAACGGCTAATGTTAAGTGACAATTTCACCTTTATTAACATGGTGAAAAATCATTAGTAAAGGTCAGGGTGACAGGCTGGAGGAGGGCTCGGTGCTCAGGTGGTGCCTGTAAAGAGAGCAACACACTGAGAGAGAGAGACGACAAGGATGTCACTCTGCAGTGAACCACAGCAGATCTCTGTACTTGAGCTGCATATGCACACCGAACGTGATTGAAAAGCATTTCAATGAGATCCTTTGATTAGCGTCCTGCTTTCATCAGGAATTATTGAAAATAATTATTGTCCCAGTGTTTGTGCTGGAAATGATGAATGCCAGCATGTCGAGGGACTTAAAGAGAAACTCCTTTCTGATTTTAATTGACATAAAATAAAGAAGCCAGTGGACACTTTGCTAATTTATTTCACAAGCTGGCTCCTTGGAGCATTATTTGACTCTCTTCCAACAATAATAGCTGTAATTACGGAATTAATGAAGACCCAAAGAAGCGCTATAGCTTTTTTTTTTTTACCTTATAGCTTCAAAGGAGACAACGAATTGTGGACAAGTACATAACTAAGTGTGAAACATTAGGTTTGAAGGTCAATTTTGGCAATATATATATATATATATATAAATATATATGTATAGTCTCTCTGATGGCAGCAATACAGTAAAAATGCTCAATTTACTACGTTATACTTGAAAAGTAATGGCGAGTGGTGGACAAGTAATAAAATTGTCTGTATTCAAAACAGTGGCATGATTTTCAATGACAGCACGTCATGTTTGATAAAAACTTGTGACAATCTGCTAAAGAACGCCCTTAAAAATGTGTATTTGTTACTTTCAGGAGAAACGAATAGACTGAGCGGGATGGAGAGCCATGTTTTTTTTCTTTCCTTTGTTTCTGCCAGTAGGAGAAACACTAAAAATACTGTGATCTCCGTGTGACCCCTCGTGCACCCTGAATCATCTAACCGCCCAGCTTGGAACTCCTAAAAATATACTCCTAGAAGGCAGGTGGATGAATAAAACAGGAGCGGAGGGTCAGAAATTAGAAGTTTCTAAATGATTCACTGTGGAGAAATACGTGTCATCAGCATCACCATCACGCTCCCACCCATCGTTGTCATCTCCTGAATTATCACGCAGAAACGTGGCTCCCGTGGCAGATGTCTGATGCCTCAGAGGTCATGAACTCTGCGCGCAGATGCTGATAGAGGAGTGAAAGCAGCTTTGCCTTTGCCTCGGCTCCTTGAGTGACGTTGATCGTGCAGCAGAGAGACAGTGTCCTCCCTTAGAGACCACATGCATGGATTTTTCCCCTTTATATTATATGAAACAAAAAGGGAGGGGTGGGAGGGGATGTTATCTGTAATATCCAGCATCATTATTTGCATTAAGATATAATCTCATCCTTTTCATAAACTCTGGAGACGTGGTCTTGTGATTATTAAGAAGCTTTCGGCCGTAAGCGAAGGGAAAGTTCCTCTTTTTTGAATCCTGGAAGTGGGGGAGGGTTTAAGCTTAAATTCCCTTTTGCTTCTTTCATAATAAAGCCGTTGCTGTTCAGGAGAAAGCTGTGTTTTGTGTGTGTGCTGGAACGCGTAGCTCTTTTTTTTTAGTTTACTAAAGAGCGAAAAGTTGAAAGCAGCGCAGGATGTGGGTACAAGATGATGATGAGAACACTGCAGCTGCAGGTAAGACTCGGTAATCTGGCCCCAAGGAGGTGCGGAAGGAGCCAAATAAAAGTTTCAGCGTTTAAAAAGTCAGAAAAATAAAATGCTTTTACTTTGCGAGGATGTTGATTGTGCAGGTTTTCTAGTTGATGCACATTTATTGCGTTTGATTGTTTACAACAGCTTTTGTTGCCAGCTAAAGATAAACCTGCATGCATGGGTTTTAAGACTACTTGCTAACATATTCTACTGTGTAAAATAAAATAATGCTAAAATTTAGCTCACCCTGAATCCTCTGTGTAATTAACAAGAATGCAATTCGTATTATTTGCTATATAATTTCAAAAGAAATGCTCCAAAAGGCCCTGCGCCACAAAACATGGTCATGCAGTCCAGTTTGGTAGATTTCATTAGAGCAGGCGGGGCCTAGCAGACAGCTATAACATGCATAACTTTTGATCTCATTGCAACTAAATCCTACCCCTGCATGCCTGTCATGAAGTCGTACAGAGACGAGGAACAGTTTTTCTACTTTAAAGCTGAACATTTTAATGTGAGGGTCTGTTGGTAATGACTTGCTTTTGGAGCCGGCCTCTCCGGCAGTGAGCTTCTTTCACCTCAGTTTTTAACAGCTTAAAGAAAAGACATATGAGGGATTAATCTGTGACTTTTGGAGGTGCTGCTACTATAAATGCTTCTGTTTTCGCTCCCTTTTTTGAGCAGGAGATGTCAAGAGATAAATGAGAGTTTAGTTAAGTTTAGATGAACAGAAACAACACAGAATAAGACGTGTTGTTTAACCTGCACAAGCAGTGTAGTGGTTGTGGTTTCATAGGTAATGTGCTGCAACAGGAATCACTATTCTGATCTGACGCTCAACAAGAAAGAGGATTCTTTCTTTGATTTCAACACTGCTGACTCCTTAGTCTGTAGGACAAAGTGAAGTAACAATGGCAAACGTCAGTGAGTCACAGGCCATGGAAAGCGAAAAACTTTAAAGGTTCCTCATGTGATTTCCACTTCCCGTATTCCTCTCACAGCACAACAACCTCATGGAGTTCCTCTTCTATTCATTCTGATCTTTGGCGTCTTTTTTTCGGGTGCCCATTTCACAGTATAAAGTGTCATGTTTTTGCCCGCAGACTCGGATGAAGAGTGTGCTTTCTCCTCCGAAGATGAGGAAGACCTTCAGGTACTGATGTGACTGACACCTTTCACAGGAGGGATCGCTGAGCCCGGCTCAGGCTGGCGCACTGCTAGCTTGATGGAAGGAAAAAATTTGACAGACTCTGGTTTAGAAATCTTCCCCGTGTGCCAAGAGCCTGCTATTATAGAGAAAGGATAAAAATGAAATGACACAAAAATTAAACAAAATTGCCAAATCAAAATGGTCTAAAAAGCGCATAAACGTGATTACGTTGAAACGTAATTTGGCGCCTCAGCTTTCTGATAATGGAATAAAATGTGAATAAAAATCAGCTGCGTCAATTTGCCGTTGCTTGATTGATCTCTTTCTTCCGTTTTGCTTGTTGACATTTGATTGCCAGTGGCACATCCTGGAGAAGCAGAGGGACGAAGCCAATCAGAGGCTGTCGGAGTTGGAGGAAGGTGAGACTCTTCACTTCAAATATCAACGTTGTTTACGTGTTTTTTAAATGACAGGACTGTGGGACAAACAAATGAGGAGCTTTCACACAGAAAATTGTTATGAATGTGTTTGTTTTGTGTGTTTTTGGAATGACTGTATCCTCTTCAGTATGCTTATATGGAGAGCTCGTGACTGACCACTGTGCTCTTTATCAGCTTCCAATCAGCTCCTGAAAGAGATCAACGTGCTGGAGATCCAGTTCCAGATAGAGCGCTCCTGCAGGGAGAGCGCTGAGGCGCTGGCTCTCAAAGTATGTCTGTTAACTACTGCACTGTTTTTCCTTTCCTTTCCTTTCCTTTCCTTTCCTTTCCTTTCCTTTCCTTTCCTTTCCTTTCCTTTCCTTTCCTTTCCTTTCCTCTTGTTCAGCATCATCATCATCAGATGTCTCATTCTTTGACCTGGTTTTTCCCCAGGTGACCAAAGAGAACAAAGTCCTGAAGAGGAAGAGCCAGATGTTGATGCCACTCATCGCTGAACTACCTGAAAACCTGGCTGATATGACCTTTGACCCTCAGAGTGACCCCACGGTTAACGGTGACGAGGTGGACGGTGATGAGGTGGATGGTGCCGGAGGGAGCAGCAGCGAGGAGATGCTGCTTGAGAGTCAAGCCAAGATCACAGGTTAGCTGGCACTACCCATGATATGAACAGAGCTATTGTAAAATTAGAATGAGAAAAATAGATAATAAAATCTGGTTATTTGTTTTGTTTTGTGTTTTTTTGTTCCTGTCATGTGTGTCAGAGCTGCAGGCGTCTGTGGACGGTCTGCTGGCTGAGAAGCTTAAACTGGAGCAACAAGTGGAGGATCTGACCAGCGAGCAGACGCAGCTCAGAGAGCAGGTAATGCAGACAGTGTTTTTATATTTGTGGAGTTTGAGTGCTTAAAGCACGGGTGGGGAACTCCACGCCTCAAGGACCGGTGTATCACCCTGGGTCAACACACCTGAATCAAAGGATTAGTTCATTACCAGGCCTCTGGAGAACTTCAAGACATGTTGAGGAGGTCATTTAGCCATTTAAATCAGCTGTGTTGGATCTAAAACCTGCAGGACACTGGCCCTTGAGGCCTGGAGTTCCCCCAGCCCTGGCTTAAAGAATCCTACCAAACACAGTATGTAAAGATACCTTAAAGCTACATTCTTTCTAATAGCCAGCAGAGGCCGACTCATCTAGCTAAAAAATGAAATGTAATGGAATTAATGGGGAAATGGCCTGTGGCTCCCTTTACCCTGACCCTGAGTAAACACTTTTTCATTTCACTCTATGGTCTCAATCACTTGTTTAAAGTCTTATTGAATAATACATGTCATCTATTTAGCAAATTATGGTTCCAATTAGTGATCAGAAGGACAATAAACAGCCTTTTGTAGCACCCGTTGTGGCCGTTGCAATCTGCTGGTGCGAGCTTGTCGTGCACTTTTTTGATTTTTATCTCCTGGTGCTGGAGGCATGGCCGGGCTGAAGACACGATTCTGACAGTTTTTACCACCATCTCAGTAATACATCAGCACAGGAGCTCAAAGATGATTCAGAAGGAGATGTTGAAACAGTTTGAATCAGATTCTCTGGAAAAAACTTTAAAAAAAAGTTTCCATGGCGCTATAACGAGTGGTGACACCTGCCGTCTCTCAGCACTAGTATAAACTGTTGGTCAGATTCGCCCTCGCTCATCAAGTCCAGTTTCAAAAAGCTCAATGCTTTAAAACAAGACTTTGCAAACTAGGGAGTGACATCCATCTTTCATGTACAGTCAAAGGGACTGGCTGCTTTGGGAAAGTGAACCTCACAGCTGCTTCTTTGTTCCAAAAACTCATGTGTAAATCATCAAACCATAAGACTATAACATGTCATAAAGCTGAAGTTTGTGTTTTCTCTCTGTGTGTGTGTGTGTGTGTGTGTGTGTGTGTGTGTGTGTAGCTTGCTCTAGAGGTAGCGGAGAAGGAGGCCATTCTGAGGAAACTGAACAAACAAAACAAGACTGTAAATAAACTCAAACGAGGTAAGTCCTGATTAGATGAGACTGAAGACTGAAGATTACTTTCATTATTGATTCACTTAAAAAAATCCTTTCATGAATCAACAGACTTGAGATGATTCATTTTTGTGTTTCATTAATTTTTCAGTGTAACAACAGTCCAGCTTTTGAGTGCAATTAAAGGAGCATTTCACTGAAATTACACACAAACCAACTAGTGTCACTAGTTATGCAATTTTCCTTCCATCTTACAGACTGACATATCTGAGCCATCTTTGGTACATTGTGTATTTTTGATTCATAAATGACATTCACCCCAAACCATTATGCAATCAGGAGTTTGCTTCTAAATCAAAAGCATCATAAAGTCGTCATTAATATTTGTTTTGTGTGTCTCCCCCTCCCCCTCGTGTGCACACCAGTGTCCCAGCTTGTCACCGATGAGTTCACAGAAATGTCTCAGAAGCTGGAGCTGGAGCAGGGCCTCCGGCAACACGTTGAAGTCTTAGCCACCCAGGTGCGAGCGCATGCGTGTGCATGTGTGTGTGTGTGTGTGTGTATGTGTTTTCAGCACTGGACAAAACATTTTGTCATATATTCACACCTATATATACTGAGGGTGACAGGTCGTGCCACAGGAACGGGACAAGGAGTGTTAGCGCTGACCTTCGGGCGGGTGTGGGGAACGGACGGACACTCCAGAGAAAGGGGAGGGACAGGGATGCAAACACACACACACACACACACACACACACACACACACACACACACGTTTCTGCTGCCGCACGGCAGCTGATGTGACGGGACAGCACAAGAGGTCTCCATTCTTCGTTTCTCATACCAACGACACTTTGGTCAAATGTGCGTCGCCTCTATGAAGATACAAGACAAAAGCGCACACGCACTTGTACACATTGACGAAAAACATCAATTCACTTAAAACACACACACACATACCCAAACAGAATACACACAAACACACACACACAGCACAGTTGTTGCAGTCCCAGCTGCTCCCATAATGAAGGGCTTTTCTTTCCAAAAAAAAAAAGCTGTCTCTCTTCCCATTTAGCCCCTCCCTGCGCCATAATTAGTGGTCATCACTGCCGCCGAAGGAGAATAGTGGTCTTTAAGCACAACCTGTCTTCGCCTGACACCTTTATGTTTTGCCGAGCATATAGCAATTGTCGCTTTTGTGCGCAGCCTCCTCCATTTACTGGACAGGCGCACAATGGGCTTCCTCACAGGGGTCCTTACCTGTGAAAAGGACCCCCGACTCTCCACACAATTCAGCCCCTTTACTCTCAATTCATGGTAAAAGACCCCCCTGTGCTGAATGCCTCTTGTGTGCACCACTATTTGTCTGTTTTCATGTGTTTTGAAAACAACAACCATTCACACCTCTCCTCTGTGATGCACGGTGGTATAATGATGCGGGGGCCTCAAACAGGAAACGATTTGGAGCTTTTTTTTTTTCTGTGTGTGCTTCTTTGTTCCTTTGTGTTGCAGTGTGTGTGCTCAGGGTGTGTGTGTGTTTGTATGTATGAAATAATTGTGCTAATTGCTGTGTGAAAATTGCTCCCTGCTAAAGGGAGCCCACAGATTGGAGCGGTGTAATTTGCAGCGCGGAGCCTCGTGCTGCATGCTCCGACACGGAGCTGCGGCTTCAGTTTGTCCCGATAGTAAAAACACAGAAATGAAAACCTCATTTTCTCACACTTCCTGTTCTCTGATCACGGACCTGCTCTCAAAAAAATCTAGAAAATCTATCAGAGAGACGCCCATTATAAGCAGAGTGCACCGAGGTCACGTACCTTATATTGTTTTGGGGGGAATTAAAGGGTATTAGGAGCAGTTACACACAAAATAACACGTAGCAGGTTTTCTTAGCTGATTTTATTCTGGATCTGGCTTTTTGTGTCATTTAAATTAACCATCACCACCAAACCAGACCATCTCTAAGGTTATAATTATCTCTGTCAGGACACTTCTTTAGGTGTGGTCAGCTTTTTTTTGGTGTCACTTACAAGATACACTATGTAGACAGAGTACTGTGCCACCTACAGATGACATCAACAGCAGCTGCTCAGCTGTGGACCCACATGTCAGGAAATGACATGGGGGTCATGTAATGTAATGTAATGTAACACAGTAGGGTTTGTTTTGATTTCATTGTTGTTCTTTTCCCATGTTCATGTTTTGTTTATGTTTCCTGCCTTTCTTTGTCCTACATGTTTCTACTTCCTGTTTTATTTTGGTAACTGCTTTTCCTTGTGCATCTCCCGTGCCTTGATTTCCTGTCTCTGTCTTCTCTCTGAATGACTGGTCCTTCCTGTGTCTACTTCAACAGTCTGTGTGCATTAGAGGCGGACTCCTCGATCCAAATATCGATAGCATCGATACCAATGCTGGTATTGGTATTCGATCAATACCAGCACGACATGATTGTGCTAATTGTTGTGGAAAGTAAAATCACAGTAATTTAGTGGTCATAAAAATGTTTTTAATTGATGAGGATCCAGCTCAAAAATCACGACAAACTGCTCTCTCCTACATAAGCTGTCTTTAAGGTACTGTTATCGGTATTGGTATCAGCAATCCTTGTATTTACTTGGTATCAGATCAATAGTAACATCTGCAGTATTGCAAAGCACGATCATACTGCACTTCTGCATGTGCATTACTTCTCTTAACCACTTATCCAAGTTAGGGATAGAAGAGCTTGAGGATCACAGGGGCCCAGCTCACCCTGGACAGGCTGCTGGTTTGTCACATGGTCAACACAGAGAGAAACACATGCAGCCAGTTTACAATCACCGGTTAACCTAATGCCCATATTGCTGGACCTGAGAGGAAACCAGAATACCAAGTGGAAACTCAGGCACATGCAAAATGTTTGAATACACAAAAGCCCCCCAGCCATTCAGAAGGTTCAAACCAAGAAGCTTCTTGTTGTGAGACAACAGTGCTAACCACTGCGCCTCCCTTATCTGTTCGAAAACTAATCAAATCTGCTCAAACCAAGCATTTTGCCTATATAACTGTGTGCACAACTACCACAACATTAACACATGTCACAAATGCCTGAGCAAAAGAGCAAAAGGTTTGTTTAGAGCACTCTGCTGATTGGGGAGATCTACACAGCAATGATTAAGCACAGCTGGTGTATTCATTTTCCACAGCAGAGAAGAAAGAAGCACATTTTCCAAATGATTCAAGGCAAAGTCTGACATTTTTTTGTCACAATGCGAGAACAATGATGCTTTGTCTCACAGCAAAATAACCCCGTTCGCATTGCCGCTGCTCTTCAGTGAAGCCGATGAGTAATACGTAACAAAGCTTCCAAGTCATTGTTCAGTCAAACGCTGGTTTGACAACCACCTGCTGGGAGACAATCAGCAACCAGTCCTTTAGATCTCACTTCATCTTTCCTCTAATTATGGTTCATTGTCAGTGATGTATTTCTTTGCCATTTTCTTAGAAACAAAGAATCCAAAGATGTGTTGAAATCGTCAAAGCTCGATTTGTTTCTCCCCCCCATCAGATGATCCTAGAGCAGAAGGCGGCCCAGGCCTCAGAGACAGACCTGAAAATGCAGGTGCAGCTGGAGCAGGCGCTCCAACAGATATCCCAAACCAGCACAGCTCTGTGTGACATACAACTCTACTACCAGGACCGGGTGGGTAAACGTGATCACTGAGAGTGTCACGATACTAGAACATAGTGGAAATAACTGATGTCTTCATCATGCCTCTGCTCTCCTGTGATCAGTTAAAACAGAGCCAGAGTGCTGTGGAGGAGAGCAGTGCCCTCTCTGAGCTGCAGAACCTGAGAGAGCAGCTGGAGAAGAGCGAGGAGGAGAGGAAGACTTTAGAAACTCAGCTATCTGACGCTAACAGCTTGGTCACCCAGCTCCAGGAAGAAGGTACTCCCTTGTGCCTGAAGATACGACCTTATCTAATCATAACAAAAAACCTGTACATGACGTGGAATACATTTTAGAAAAGTCTTCTGATGTCTTAGAAATATTCAGGGTCTCTTGAAGCAGTGATTGGAGGTCATCACCTTCAAACGGATGTGCAACCAGTGATTCGCTTCCAGCGTGCCCCTGTGCCTCATCAGTTTGATACAATAAAGAGATTTTTAAGTTTCATATCAGCTTAATTTATTTCCCATTCTCTATTCTCTTTCTTTTTAGTGAAACAGTTACAACAGACACTCAACAGCGATGACAAAAGTGATGAACCAGGAGAGAAAGCCATTCCTGACTCAGTTTCACTGCCTCCTCCGCCTCCTCCGCCTCCTCCACCTCCCACTACTGTTACCAAGTATGAAAAACTAAAGCCATAGCTTCATCTACCACTAAGAATACAAGTCTAAGTTTCACAGAATGGTTTCAGATATTGAATGCACATCAGCTGAGTTAAGTTGGTTGTGATTATGCTGGTGAGGCCGATGTTTTAATATTAACAGTAAAACTCAATGGTCGACTGATTTCAGAGACTTAATCCCTTTCTCTGCCTCCCGCTAGCTTTAAGGATTTCATGAAGAGCAGGAAGAAACATGGAGCCACCGCTGCTGCTGATCTAAACAGTACGTCTAACCACACGCAACATAATCTTCAGCATAAAGCACTGAGATTTAACAGGGACTCTGCTTTAATCTTAGATTATCGATGAGGTCCCTCATCTTGATATATGTCCTGTGTTCCTGGAAAGCATCTTAATTTTTTCAGGCAGTAATTCTACAGCATCTCATATTTGCATAAAACATTTGATGGAACAAACATACAAAACACAGATATACAGATCAAGTGTAACATTATGACCCCTGACAGTGCAGTAAATTACACTGATTATGTCGTCATCATGGCACCTGTTAGTAGGTGGGAAATATTTGGAAGCAAGTGAACATTTTGCCCTGAAAGCGTATGGATTTGAGTGATTTTGACTCACTGTGATGACTAGATGACTGGGTCATAACATCTGTAAAATTGCAGCTCTTGTGGGGTGTTCCCGGTCTGCAGTGGTCAGTGTCTATCAAAAGCTGTCCAAGGATGGAACAACAGTGATGCGGTGACAGGCTCATGGATGGCCAAGGCTCATTGATTCACACTGAGTGAAGGCTGACCTGTGTGGTCTAAACAGACGAGCTACTGTAGCTCAAATTGCTGAAAAAGTTCTGATAGAAAGAGAGCATCACAATTTGTTGAGTATGGTCCGCAAAGCCACAGACCAGTCAGGGTGTCCATGCTGACCCATGTCCACCTCTGAAAGTACCAGCAATGGGCACGTGAGCATCAGAACTGGAGCATGAAGCAATGAAAGAAAGTGGCCTGATTTGATAAGTCACATTTTCTTTAGCGTTGGCCAGCTGTGTGCATCAGTTACCTGGGGAACACCAGGCACCAGGATGCACTATGGGAAAAAAGCAAGTTGGCAGAGGCAGTGTGATGCACTGGGCAATGCTCTGCTGGAAGACCTTAGGTCCTGCCATCCATGTGAATGTTACTTAAAATGTACCACCTACCTAACCATTGATGCAGACCATGTTCACCCTTTCATGTAAACAGTACTCCCTGTTGGCTGTTGCCACTTTCAGCAGGATAATCCGTCCTGCCACAAAGCAGAAATGATCCAGGAACGGTTTGAGGAGCACAACAACGAGTTTGAGGTGTTGACTTGGCCTCCAAATTCCTTAGATCTCAATCCAATCGGGCATCTGAGGGATGTGCTGGACAAACAAGTGCATGGGGGCCTCAAATCACATCTTACAGGACTTGTAAGATCTGTTGCTAACACAGCTTCAGGGTCTAGTGGAGTCCCTGCCTTGATGGGTCAGGACTGTTTTGGCATCAAAAGGAGAATATTAGGCAGGCGGTCATAATGTTATACCTAATTAGTGGAGGTTGTCAAAATAGGGACAACACACTACACTGATTTCAAAGACCTGTCATAAAAGACTAAGAAAGCAACTCAGCACCAGTATTCATTTTCATTACTTAAGAAGCAGCTCCCTTGTTGGACATGAAGGCAAGAGCGGTGGATGAAATGATGGAGAGAATAAAGAAAGGCATCGTCCTGCGGCCTATGAAGAGAATACAGGTAGAGAAACCGCACTGTGAATTGACATTTGATGTTTCAGTGTTTTCCAAAGAAACTGATAAAAAAGCATAACCTACAGAAATAAATATAAACTCTGTCTCATAACTACCATCTAACTTCTTCCCACAGGAGGACGACAGTTCCTGGAAGGTCAGCTATCCCGCTGTTGGTCATTTTCTGTTATAACACAGCTGTGATCTGTGTCAGTGACAGATTTTTTTTTTTTCAATCCACAATTTTCTTACAGGACCAGAAAAGTGACAACAGAAAGTCAGCCATCCTGGAGTTGAAAGGAATGCTGGTAATAACTATAAAATCAAATTTCACTGTGGGCTGAAAGTCACATCCGTGTTGCAAAAGAAAAAAAAACAACCTTACAACCGTGAGCGATGCATGGCAGCTTGATCTGCTGTGTTTGATCCATCTTTAACTATTTAACACATCAGGACAACATGAAGCGTCAGCACCTCCGCAGAGTGCCATCCAGGAGGGGAACTGGCCGAAATGTGGGCGAAGCAGAGCTCCTGATGGTGCTCCAGAGGAGGAGGAGAGCAATGGGAGACAATCAGGAACCACCACCCTCAAATCAACCACAGGGTACGCTGACAAGCATGGTGTTTTCTTAACCTTATACTATGCCTTCACAGTGTGACTCTGGCTATTTATAAATGGCCTGTCTGCCATTAATCCATGAATGATTAATGCTTAATTAAAGCTTCAAAGAGCAGAGAGTGATTTTTTTAAGGCTTTACAACACTTTTTTTTTTTGGAAAAAAGCATCTATTATCACACAATATCAGATTTTGTTCTATCTAAAACATGAAAACATAGCTGCTAAAACGAATACTGGGATTTGTGCATGTGTTCCCACACACAGCAAAATGACAGCTCATCTTATGACCCTCTAGAACTCTTTAATCAGCTTCAATTACAATGAGATCACAATAAACTGATTCGAATTTGTTTATTAGATTATTTTCTTACATTATTTTTGCTTTCAGGTGTAATGCATGAGCACAAACAGATGAATGCACTTTTCTAGCCTTACAGACCACTCAAAGCTCTTTTAAATTAGTCACACTTTAACTGTGTGCACTTTATTCTGTACACTTGAGGCTCTTTATTTACCTCACATCCATGACCAGTTTAGATCGTCATTTAACCCAACAAGTCTTTGGAGGGTGGGAGGAAGCCTTAGTCTCCAGAGAAAACCTGCTTCAGGTACTCTAGAATAGGTTTAACATGCAAGCTCCACACAGAAAAGCCCGACCAAGGATTCAAGACAGGAGTCGTCTTGCTGTGAGGCGACAGTGCTAACCACTCCACCACCAGTTCTGATTGTATGTCTGTGCCAAAGTACTGTCTCTCAAGGCACCCTCTGACTTCTGTGTGTCCTCTGTTGCTTATGTGCACCACATATTATTTCTATGCCAGGGGTTTCAAACATAAGGTTGGGGGGACCAGAGTCTCCAATCTGGAGTTTGCTCTCGAAAAGTTGTTAGATTTTTAACTGTAAGTTCACAGAAATATGATTTTTACAGTGGGTTCAAATGCTGTCAAATATTAAAATGGGTCGCATTAACTGGAACTATAAGGGTTAAGTGGATCAGTCTTGCTGTTGTTGTTTGTTCATTGTGTCTGTTGTATATAGATATGACGTATTTGTTTCCCTGCTTAATTTGCCTTCCATATGTCCCACCCTCATATCTCATAAATGCTGTCAGATTTGGCACAAACATTCACTTTGACTCAAAGATGAGTAGAACTTGGTGGTGGAAGGTCAGCGTTACTCTGACCTCACAAAACAGCTTTGGACTTAACATGGAGATTTCATTTACCAACTAGACAAAATTTCACAGAAATGTCTGACAGTGTAGAACGATGAAGATGTTACCATTTATATCAACCTGTTCTCATCTCAGGACACTGGCTCCTGCCGTTTTGTCCGAAGCTGATGTTGTTAGAGAGGTGCACCTAAACACACCGGCCAGGGCAATACTGGACTTGGGTCCAACAGCGTGTTCTGTTTGATAAGTCAAGACGTGCGAGGAAGTAGGGGTGACAGTGGTGCAGAACATCAGTTTGTCAGTGAGCCATTTCTTACCATCTGTTTAGGTTTGCTTTCACTTGCTGTTTATCTTAGTGTTTGAAATATACCCATCAAATCATAAACCCTGCACAGTGAAAAACAATGCATGCATTGTTAAATGCACATCAAAAATAACACACCCACTGCATTTAAATGTTTAGTAAAGAAGGCGTTCTGTGCATAAATGGCAAGCTGGGAGTGACATTTGTCTCATGATTGCTGTGGGTGGCGTCTTGGCACCGAGACCTAAGGACACCTTTGTGCTTGTCTCCGTGTCGCCAGCGGCTTGTGACAAAACTAAAAAGGTCAAAAGTCAACTTCACTGTGGCTACATTTCCCATGTGGTAGGGTGCTGAGTTGGTGACGCCGGTTGGTTGTAAAGATCTTCTGTGCTGCTGGGTTGAAGACGTATGTTAGCTGTCCCTGCTTTAGTATTGATGACTTTGTAGGTACACATATTTGAAGCATGATTATAACTTAGTCGTCCAAAAATGAATACACGTGACACCTTTCATTAAACTCAAAGTGTTAGCGCAAATAGTAGGACAGATGTGAGCTGTCGGTGGCTTACAACCAGAAGGTTTGACTAGTTACAAATGCGAAGTGCCTACTAGGACGTAACCAGGACATATGCTTTTAGATTTTTTTCATTAGTTTAAAAAAAAAGAGAAATTCTAGATGCATGCTTTTGGTATTTGTTTGCATTAATACTTTTAGTGCTCTTCATCCACTTATTTTTAAAAAAGGAAAGCAGTTATGCAAATTCAGTCTTAAAAGGGAAGGATACAGACACAAAAGGGAGAAATAACTGGCTCCCTTTCAGGCCGAGAGCCATTTCACTCCCTTCTGACTTGCCTATATTTCCTAATCAGAGAAAACGTCTCTATTCTCTACCTGCTTTCAGTTGTTTTAGCCCACCCTTTAGCTCCCATTTTCAGACTCGTGCCTAAAATGAATATGCGGTGATCTCTGTGCAGATGTCCAACCAGGTTTGCTGTGCGTTCCAGCGGCAGGCGACGCTCCCTGGGCAGGTGAGAGCGGCAGCGCCCCTGTGCTCCGGAGGCTGAAGCAGAACCGAGAGAAGAGAGACTCTCGCATCAGAGCATCAGCACTGTTCATCAGTCACCAAGCCTGACAGCTGTGAGAGGAGGACATGCCGGTTGCTATTATTATTATTATTATGATTATGATTCTGCAGGTTTATATGACTATAAACCAAAGATGACTGAGCAAACTAGGCATGTTTGACTTTTAAAGAATCCATTTTATCTTTACATCTTTGCACTGACTCAGTGTTTAAATGCACTGCTTCCTTGGTATCTCACAACAAACCAGCACTGCCTGACTTGTCTTGAACATTTTAAATAAAAACTTTAGCTGTCAGCTCTCTATCCGACAGCAGTTCCTTGTGTTTGTTTTATCTTCTTGAGGGAATCCAAGGGTCAGGATTATATTGTAAACGAACATTAAATCCAGCTACAGAAAAACAAAGAAAAGCATTTTTCAAATGCCGTTTAACCCAGGTCTGTAAAAACCTTGTTGCGTGTCAAAGGAAATGGCACTCTTTCAGCCGTATTTAATAGCCAGCGTCATCCCTTTCAGGAGCTGGGATTTCAGCTGATCTAAGTGCAGAAAATAGATGAAAAATAGCCCGAGCCATTAAAGAAAACACTTGCGTGAATGCGATTGCCCGCTCCTCTCCCAAGGTGTCTGTCTCTTAAAGCTCGATCCAGCAGAAGAATAGTGGCTGCCATTCATTTGGACACATTAAAGCTGTCGCAGGTGCTGCTGAGATAAGAGCCTCGGGTGATCTGTGTGTTCCCCCTGAAAGTTTCTTTAAAATGTAGCAGGCTGCCTTTTGTTTTCTCACCTCCACACAGGTACTGCATATATATGTGCGCATGCATGCATGCATGAATGAATGCATGCACCTTCACACTGTGCTACCTGCCTCCCTGTCTATCTGCGTTTGTTAAAAGCGTTTGAAAAGAGGATGAAATTACTCCCACCTTTGACTCTGACACCATTTTACTGTCTTCACACTGTTTCACATTATATATTTACTTTATTTAGCTCTTTACCAGAAGGTCTGCCTTTTCACTCTTAATCATGCATTTTTTATTGGTTTATACCTCAGTCTCAGAGGTGTCAGGCTTTGAGACATAGTGTGTACTCGCGTCTTTCTAGCTGTTGAATCCATGCACACAAAAGCTCGTGTCTGAGTGCGAGAGAAAGAGAACCCTCTGAAAAGGATCCTATAGATACAGATGATATTAAAGATGTGCCATTGACTCACACTGAGGTGAGATCCAAATAATGTAAATTCATTTTCCTCTTAATGTGTTTTTCTTTAACTATAAATGCACACTGATTTCCTTGCAATGAGCTCTAATCGTAGCTGCTATTAAACCCACTTCTAAGTCTACGTATCCTGAATCAAATTTAACTGAGCCAGTGGCCCATTCTTCAGAAACGAACACAGAGATCTGGTCTTCTTGGTTAAAACTAATTTTTGTATTCATCAGCGTCCTACAGGGGAGGCTGAAAAACTGCTATAAGCTGCAGAATAAAAGAATTACACAGATATTGTTAATCTAGAGCATATACAATGTGGTTACTTGGGGACCAGGAGAAACGAGGCTTGACGTCCTACTGCTGCTGATGTCTGTGGTTTGTATATTTAATGAACAGTGGAAATACTTGGGGCACACATTTTCCTCACTTTTTCTTATGGATTTCCCACCATCATGAGCTACAGTAGGGAATGTTTTGACTTCATAAGGACACATTTGGTCTTACAGCTATGGAAGCCTGAAACTGCCATAATTAAACATGAAAAAATAAAAAACTAAATAAAGAAGTAAAGATGACCCACTAAATAAATCTGCTGCTATTAAAAGCCTCAAAAATAAAAAATGATAAAATCTACGTTTTAAATAAATTAATACAACTGAAAATTAAATGTTAATGTCACTGACAGGTGAATTAATGCTAATTCTGAGATTCTATCTCAGCTGTCACGGGGTGACAGGAGGGGTTGCTGGTCTGCAGCATGACCAACAATCATGCACATTCACACCTACTCTTAATTTAGAATCACCAGTTGACATGAGATGCCTGTCTGTGGATTGTGGGAGGAAGCCCATGCAGGTGCAGAGCATCCAAACTCAACACAGCTGGCTGGCAGGTTTTAACCACTGTACACTTGTGCTGTGAGGCAGTAGTGCTAACCACTGCACTGCTGTAACGGTGGAATATAAACATTCATATTTCATTTTTGGTGCATTTAATGGCATGTTTGTTTGTTTTTGACCATGCCAGTACAGTTTATCACGATTTTGACCTTTATTGAATAGTTCATGTAGTAATTCTTATTTAGAAAGAAATACTTTTTGACTTGATTTCTTAAAAATTGACTTGAACATTTTTGCAGAAATTTTGACTTTCTGTATTTTCTTTCACATTTCTAAATTTTTGTGTATTTTTGTTGTTGTCACAAATAGATTTACATACTGAAATCATAAAAATATCTTTGGACGTTTGGAGAAGGGTACCCGGAGAAAACCCCCACAGACACAGAGAGTCACCAACATTTATATTTTTTTATGAGCGGCTGGTCCTGGCTCAGCTTCAGCGCCTGGTGAGCTCATCACTGGACCCACTTCAGTTTGCCTACCAGCCTGGCATGGGAGCGGATGATGCCGTCATTCACCTCCTACATCGTTCCCTCGCTCACCTGGAGACCGCTGAGAGCACTGTGAGAATCATGTTCTTTGATTTCTCCAGTGCCTTCAACACTATTCTTCCCTCGGTTCTGAAGGACAAACTGGAGAACTCAGGAGTGGACCATCACCTCACTACCTGGATTTTGGACTACCTCACCGACCGACCACAGTATGTGAGGACTCAGGGCTGTGTGTCGGACAGGGTCGTCTGCAGTACGGGGGCCCCACAGGGAACGGGGCTCCGTTCCTCTTCACCATCTACACTGCAGACTTCTCCCACAACTCCACCCAGTGCTTCCTGCAGAAGTTCTCTGATGACTCTGCAATAGTCGGCCTCATCACTGATGGGGACGACAAGGAGTACAGAGGACTAACCCAAGACTTTGTGGACTGGTGCCAGCTGAACTACCTCCAGATCAACGCCAGTAAAACCAAGGAGCTGGTGGTAGACTTTCGCAGGCACAAGCATCCTCCACTGCAACCACTGAACATCCAAGGTTTGAACATCGAGGCTGTGGACAGTTACAGGTACCTTGGTGTTCATCTGAACAACAAACTGGACTGGACTCATAACTCAGACGCCCTCTACAGGAAAGGGCAGAGCAGGCTGTACCTGCTGCGGAGACTCAGGTCGTTTGGAGTAGAGGGCCCACTCCTGAAGACCTTCTATGACTCTGTGGCGGCCTCAGCCATCTTTTACGGTGTGGTCTGCTGGGGTGGCAACATCTCTACCGGGGACAGGAAGAGACTGAACAGGCTGATCCGAAGGGCCAGCTCTGTTCTAGGATGCCCTCTGGACCCAGTGGAGGTGGTGAGTGACAGGAGAATGGTGGCTAAGCTGTCATCACTGCTGGACAACATCGCCCACCCCATGCATGAGACTGTGACAGCACTGAGCAGCTCCTTCAGTGGGAGACTGCGGCACCCACGGTGTGGGACGGAGAGATTTTGCAGGTCTTTCCTCCCCACTGCTGTCAGACTCCACAACAAAGACTTCAACTGATCAAACACACACATCCACACATGTGCAATAATACTAAGTGCAATATTCTTTTTCTGACATAGTTGTATTTTTACTCAGTTCTATAAAGCATTTGCATTCTATTTTTATCCTATTGTATATTTTATTCTATTTATTCTACTGTATATAGTATTTTATTTTATTCTATTCTGTACAGTTGTGTACTGTATTTATTCTTATTGTATTCTAATTTTGCTATATAACTTTTGCACTGTCCACTTCCTGCTGTGACAAAACAAATTTCCCACGTGTGGGACTAATAAAGGTTATCTTATCTTAAAAAACATTATTTCTCTGGCGTTGCATTACCCCTCTCACCACAGGTGGTGCTGTAACTAAACAAGTCCGTCCTTCCGGGCTCTGAGGAATGTCTTTACGACTCTCCTCAGCTCGTACTGAAACAGCAGGGGGAGCAACTTTGACCAGCGCTAGTTAGCTACCAGCTAGCTGCTCTCTCTATTATTTTCTTATTTTGTGTGCTGTTGCATATGCAGAGCAATGTGGTTTATTTATTTACTGAGCTGGCTGTCGCTGCTCATCCAGATATCCTTCGTCACGTTAGCAATAGGTAAGTGCTTGCTGAAATCCCCCTGCAGCTGTTAGCCTAGTTAGCTCATATTTGCCTGCTAATGCTAGCGGATCAAGTCAGCAGATTAAGGTGCGCCAGCAAGTGATAACCGAGCTCCGCTTGCCAACGACTCAAAAATCAGTAATAAAATATGCATATAAGCCGTGTTAGTGAATGAAGCAGAGTCCTGAAAGCTTCCTACTGGCGTCTGGGGTAGTTAGCTTTAAAGGACAGGAAGTTAGGAGGAAGAGCATTGATTGGAAAAAAAAAATATATCATTAGATATTTTATAATGAGTACCTTTAAATGTAAACAGACAATCTTTATTAGATAAATGTTCAAATTTTCTAATTTCAAAGTGGTTTTCTTGGGCCGGTAGAATCACTTTCTCTTTGTCTTCAACTCCTCCTCCTAATCGATACTAACTGATCAGCCGATTCAGCAGCACAGAGTTCGGCCTCCTTTTGTAATCTGGTGTGAAGACCGAGTCCAACTGCAGGATTCATGCTAATCTAACGTGAAGTGTTTAAATTACGCTCATGGATTTCTGTTTACATCAGAGAGGAGGATGTTAGCGCAGGAGAGGAGCAGCCTACATGTACGAAACTTTTAATGAAGGCTTGGCCCAAAGCCAGAGGTCCATCCACGTTGACAGACTTTTACCTGGCCACGTAACACCTACTGCACGGCACGCTCAGTCATGTGACCTGAGTGTAGTACTGTCAGCAGATGAGCAAATAAAACAGCAAATATTCATGACGTGTATTATTTTCATTTTCAACGAGACAACTCATTGTCTCATGAAATGAGTTGTCTCATTGTCTCCTCAGTTTTTACAGATCAAGGCCAGCCTACCCCAAGCTTAAGTGTTCATTATTTTAGACTTATTTGTTTTAAATTCTTTGGACATGTAACAGTGTTTGTTATTAATGTTTAAGGACTATAGTTTGAGTAAGTTTAATTGTGTGTGCAAGCTGCAAACACATGGCCTTTAACACACAAAGCCATTAATCATAACTCAAATGCTTGTTCTGATTAATGACTTCTATTTAAAAAAATCATACTTTAGCCATTAGCGATTATAGAAAGCTGTTATATTTAGTGAAAGAAGTACAGACATGTTTTATGTCTTAGCTTCTCCCTCACTGGTAGTATTCCTGAGCTGTTTTGTAACATTTCAACCATATTGTGCTGCATTTCTTTGAAGCTGCAGATGTTTTGTAGCACTTTTTAAGTCTACAATACTAATGGTTCCATATTTGAATCAGACGGTATTGTTATGATCAGGGTTTTTTAAGTAAATCCACCGAGCAGCATTCAGTACATTTAATATTGTTTTTTCAGTGTGGCAGTCTTCTTTGCCCCCCCTCAGTTCACACGTATTGACCAGTCTGATCAATTTCCTGTCTGTTTGGCCTTCCTTCCACATGAGCTCAGTAACTGTGGGTCGTGTCAGTGTTGCTCAAGTGAACCTACATTATTTGGTCCGTCTTTGTTGCTCTGCCTCGGCTGTTCACAGGAGCTAGGTATCGAATGTCGATAAAGCCTTTGCAACAAATATAGAAAACTGTCACATACTCAAAGTTTGCCTTCAGTAAATTTTAGCTGCTCAGGTGTTGAATCCTTTTTCCTCGTGGTTCTAAAACCTAAAATGTACCACCTGCTTTTCCTAAATTTGTATGTAATTGTTTTATTTCTTTCTTTTTTTTTTGAGCAGAGTGATTTACAGCAAAAGCGACAGAACAAATTTAGCAGTCTGTATAAAAAAAACAAAACAAAAACAAAAAACCCTAAAAGTAAGTGTCTTAAAAAAGTCTTCTTCTTTGGTTGCTCATTATCTTTCGTCTTCTCCCAGCTGCTGGCCTCTACTACCTGGCTGAACTAATAGAAGAGTACACAGTAGCCACCAGCCGAATAATAAAGTACATGATACTGGTGAGTATGACATAATGATGAGATTGTCTTTAGGTACTTGTTTTAATGATATGCTGTAACTGCAGGTCAGCAGTGGTTTTTACAGTTTGTGTGGATGTGTCCAGTTCTCTACAGGGGTGCTGGTATGCCTCTATATGTTTGAAGGCTTTCCAATGTTGATGGTGGGAGTCGGCCTCTTTACAAACCTGGTTTATTTCGGCCTCCTGCAGACGTTCCCCTACATACTTCTGAGCTCCCCAAACTTCATCCTCTCCTGTGGTAAGTGTGACACGCATTTGCCTTGAATTATTTGGTAAAACTAAGCAAATACAATTTGAATAGGGGGGAAAAGATAATAAATCAATAAGGATGCCATCTGCTATTAACACTGATCAGCCACAACTGCCTTAACTGTGTTTTATTGATCATATCATTACCAACCAATATTACACTGGAAGGCCTTGAGTTCTGGATGTGGCCTCCACTGGCAGGATAATGTGAATCACTGCACAGCAAACACAACAAACAGCCTGAGGTTTTGTTCACAGGGTTGCACTATAAAACCAGATTAATGGCTTGGCGAGCTGTGTCAAGCTTAAAGACAAGGTTTTCTGTGTCACAAAAGCGGCTCTCTTTTTCTTGGCTAAATCACCATGGTAACTCATGCCGAATACTGATTCTTGGTTGGGGCAAAATCATGTTCAATTTCAGAATTAAAAATCACCTGGACGCTCCGCATTTTTACTGTTTCTTTAATTTAAGTGCATTAAAGAGTCTCTGTATGATTTAAATATGTAAATTGTTAAGCTGTACTTGACTAAAATTGCTGAATGAAGCGTAAACTGCATTGCAATGTCACTGGAATGTGCATTTATTAATTTGGTGATGCAGAAAATGTGTAAATGTTGTTGTGCTTGATTTGAATCTGCTGCCAAGTCTCTTTTACTCGACATGAAGTGCAGCTACTCGAACAGAGAACACGCATCAAGAGTATGTGCTCAGTCAACTTAATGTTACTTTGATCTGCTAACGAGCTTAAGTCCATTTCTCCTTTATTAGGCATAATGTTGATGTCAATGTTCTGCAACATTAATCTGTTATTTGTAAAAATGTTGCATTTCTGATTACCATTTTTATCATCATCTAATAATGTCTCTGACTGGAGTAGGTGTCACTCACAGGGATCATTTTGTGCTGAAGAAGAGTCACATGACCTGTGAAATGCTGCTTTATATGTGAGTGCTCAGGGCCTGAAGCAAGCTTAACAAGAGAGTTTATAGCTGCCATTTGTGATAACTGTTGTTGAGCCAGCTAAAGTAAAGAAAGCCTGGCTTTGTCAAACTTCTTGTATACTACACCCCTCTGGCCTCCAGACTATCCAGATCCAGATCTAATGGAAAAACATCTGCAGCATAACCTGAAACAAGCCCAATCTACTCCCCCAACTCAAACTGTCCACTACCAACAGCCCCGTGCCAAGACAGGTCAGAGCTGTTGTGGTGAAACAGTATTTTGCAGGAGATTTTAATATTTTGGCCTGGTTGTTGTGTGCACATCTAGAAGGACAGATTCATTTTCTTTTAGTCCTAATATGGACTTCTTACACATTAAACTGTGAGTCAAACAACAGCGTTTGTCAGTGTCATGAGTGTAAATTTTCTCGCTGCAGTGTTGGTGGTGGTGAACCATTACATGGCCTTCCAGTACTTTGCACAAGAGTATTACCCATTCTCAGAGGTAATGTAATCTCAGATTCACAATACTGTGTACAGTTTTGGATATAGATCTTTTTCTATTTCTCTTTCTTGTTTAATCATGTGTCATTTATGCTCAATTGGACATAGGTGCTTGCCTACTTCACCATCTGCCTGTGGGTGATCCCCTTTGCCTTCTTTGTGTCGCTGTCAGCAGGAGAAAATGTTCTCCCATCCACTATGCAGCAAGGAGGTAAGTCTCAATGCTGCCATGGCTTTTAACAGGCTGTGCTCAATAGCCCGGCTAGCTCAGTCGGTAGAGCATGAGACTCTTAATCTCAGGGTCGTGGGTTCGAGCCCCACGTTGGGCGCATTCTTTTTTGCACTTGCTCTTAGTTTCTGAAGTACATTGTAAGTTTTTAAAACCTGTTTCCTGCCTTCTATGTGTCAGTGCAGTCAGAAAACTCATGTTATAAATGACATTTCCTGTTTCCCCCCCCCCTTTTTTTTTAGATGATGTGGTATCTAATTACTTCACCAAGGGCAAACGGGGGAAGAGGTCTGGGATCCTCCTGGTGTTCTCTTTCCTGAAGGAGGCAGTGCTGCCCAGCCGACAGAAAATGTACTGAGGGCTTGAGAGTCTGGGGCGCTGCCTCGGGGGTCGGTGGGTACGTGCGAGGACGTGTTGAAGATCAAAGGGGAAGCAGGAAGGACAGTGGAAATTGTTTCTCGATGGGACTAAAATGATGCTGTGGCCAAATGGGGAAGAAAGGCATGTTAAGAAATAAATAACTAAAAAAAAGGACGGACCAATGAACAGATCAGAGCTTCCTGCTGGACGAGCCCGACGAGTTTACCCAGGCCACGTCTGTCTGTCTTTGTCTTTCTGTCTGTACTGACTGCCAGCAACACCCACCGGAGACCTCTTTGTGGGGATCCTATGTGTAGCGTGATGCTTTCATGTCAAGTTGGACTCATTTTTTAAAGCTTTAGTAATAAAATATCTACATGTGGGGTGTAAAAAATAACAACCAGAGATAAATAGTTGTTTTTCCTTTCTGTCGTTCGTGTGTCAAAGGCCTCACACTTCATCTGATTCAATACACAGAGTAGTGTTAAAGACGAGAAGAAATTCTGATGAAGAGGATTTCTTAGATATGAGACAGATCAGAGGTACTTTATGATTAATTCCTGCAGTCCAAACTTGGATTTTGGTTTTAAAAAGAGTTGCTACAGGTCGCCAAACAAACATTTTAATTAGATTGAAAGAAAGAAGGACAAACTGTGGAGAAGTCCTGCTCTGTTTTGCAAAGTATGACATGGTATAAACAATATCCTACCTGGCATATAATATCTCAAAAAATGAATTCAGCAAAGGCACTTGTGAAGGGTTACTTCTAACTATTGAAGTGAGCTACGAGGCATGTTTCCTGCACTGGATCTCAGCATGCTCGTCAGCATTTGGCCACAGAAACAATAAGTTTTCATGTGCTTCTACCCATAAACCACCAGCACTACAGCATCCTTTGTTTGTTTTGTTTTTGTTTTGGACTGTTTGTAAGAATTTAAACTAATTTTTGTACATTGATTGAAGAGGAAACCCGACATCAAAGACAAATGTAAACACTTGCAGAGATCAAACTTGTGCAATGACTTTTTTTAAGCTCACTGCTGTGGGGACAAAAGCTGCTCAGTGTGGTCTAAAGAGACAAACATTAAAAAGGCCAAAATTCCTTTTATCAATTACCCAGTGTGATTCACTGCAGGCTGATATGCGCGCAGCCGTGTAATTAAAAGATTTTGGTGAAATAACTTTGGATTAAATGGTTATTTTTTTGCAGGCTGAAATAAAAGGGACAGAAACACTTACTGTTTATTATTTACAGTTAAATCAGGTTGTAGCTTCCAGTCTGTTACGTTGTATTTGCACCCTGATGGATTTTCTAACTGCTGTCACGCCCTGACCTGTCAAGAGTGTGTGTGTGTGTGTGTGTGTGTGTGTGTATGTTTCAGGGCAGATGGCTTTCTTATTTAGATCCCATGTGGCCTAGATCACAGAGAGTACACCCGGTTGATGCTAGTGTGCACTTTGACCCCCATCAAGGTGTGAAGTGCTCCATGAATTTAAAGGAAGGAGGAGAAAAAATAATGAATGCAGACACACACACACACACATGCCTTCAGCTGACAGGCCACAGCTCAGAGTTCACACTCTAATGCTGTTGACAAGCCCTCACCTGGATCCCGATTCCCTTCCCTGGGGGAGATGAGTGAGAGTGCAGGGATACACCTGTGACAGGCGACCCAGTTCACGGAGGTTTTCTCACCTTTCGTTCACCCCTCTGTTCACCCCGCATTTATCGGTTCAGCTTCAGGAGCGGGTGGCATTTTTAATTTTTGTCACTTGCAGCTGAGATTGCGGTGCAGGTGGAAGAGTGGGTTGGCCACCAATCGCAGGTTCAATCCCCCCGGCCCTTCCCACACAGAGTATCTCCTGATGTATGCTGTGGGTGTGAATGATGATGGTTGCTGGCATTTATTTAAAACTCTCAGGTCTAAAAAGTAGACAGAATAGAGAACATTAAACAATCTGGGATGCCTGGATATTCTCGAAGAGAAGTTTCAGTTTTGCCTGCTGAAGCAACGTATCCGTTTTTCCAAATGCTTTTCAACTTTGGGGGGTTGTTTCCAATCAGGGCTTGCAGATTACCAGAAACTTTAAATAGTTCCAAAATAAATTAAAAAAAGCAACAACAGCTTTATGTATTAACCTTTTATTGATATTTTATACTTGATTTAAAAACTATTAAAGGAGACTTTATATCTTTCAAGTAATGAGTACATGTATAAGTAATCCTATTCTAGACATCTCAGTTACATCCCTCTGGTTCTGGCCACCAGCTGTCTAAATCTGCTGATGAGGGGCTGCCAATCAGAAGAACGGTGTCCTTAAATGGAGAGGAGCTGAGAACAGCTTGTTTCAGACATGATGATCTGAGGTGCTGCACTAATGTTTACTATAAGGATTATTATGATCTATGAGTGATGCAAAGCTAGCCTAGTAGAGTTCAAGAATGAAAAAATATGAAGCTGGAAATGAGCATAATAGTTCCACTAAATGGTTTTCACATATGTTGATGTCGAATGTTTCCATCTGAAAAAGCTATTTGATAAACTATAAACATAGTGACACTCAAGCTTTTAATGCATTTCTTCTGAGCCTGTTCCCCAGTTTCAGGTGAAATTTCTTCAGCCAAGACTGGGAAAGTCAGTAGTGTCTAAACTCCAGCACCTCAACCAGACACATGGCCACCTCTGTCCAGGGGGAGGTGCTGTGCTCCTGAGGGCATTCTTGATGCTTGACCTCCATGATGTTCTGTGGCTCAAAGTCCTGTGGGCAGGTGATCCTGGAGGGGAAGGCTCTGGGAAACAACACCCTCTCAAGTACATCCAGAGGCAGGTTAGGAGCGGGGCGAGGCGTGCTGTCCCACCTGGTGGTGTACTGAAGTTGCCTGCTGGAGCTGTCCCTCCAAATGGTGATGCTGTCACGGAGGTCAGGTTCTGCGAGGGGTTTCTTTGGCTGCAGGCCTGTGAAGATGCTCCATGGTTTGAAGGGTGGCTTAGGAGGGGTGTTCCTGTCCTCCTTAATGCCTTCTGGCTGCTGCTCCTCACAGTGGGCCTTTGCATGCTTTGAGTCACAGTTGCTCTGATCTGCTAAGAAGCACTTGGTGTGATACTTGCTCACCTGCCCCCTGGGGGAGAAATCCTTCAGGAGGGCCACGCCTTTCTTGTTTGCCCACTCAGCCACCTTTTCATCAGTGAGGGTCTAATGAATTGAGGGAGAAAGTGCAATCAGCATAAGGAAGCTGTTCATAAAAACCTTGACTGTGTAATAATAAAGCCCCCCTATAAAATTGCCAAAATTGTGTATTTCTCAGCAGCCAGTCCCCATTTACACTGCAGAGGCCCTCCTGCCTCACGGGAGCTGCAGTTTTATACTTTATGAGCCAGTTTAAGTCAAGGCGTTGATAATGTATGTGTATATTCTTTATATTTAAAGAGTATACACATACACATAATATGTCATATAAACAAACTCCTACAAACTAACCTTTCTGGTGAGATTATTCTGTTTGGCCATGCCCACAAGATCAGTGTATAAGGCCTGAACCAGCACTCTCTCCTTTCTTTCTTTCTCTTTATTCACATGCCACATACAGCTCTTCAGATACCTGCCCACACACACACACGCACACACAAACAAAAACAAGAGATCTGTTTAAAGGAAGTAGCTGTTTCAACTACAACAGTTTAAACTTTCATTTTGGTGTGAGCTCTCTCTACCTCGCTATCTTCCTGTGGCACCAGATGCAGGCTAAGTCCAGAGGTGTCTGCCCCAAGCTGTCCTTGGCCAAAACATCTGCTCCGGCCTTCACGAGGATCTCTACACAGTCGAGGAAGCCCTCAGAGGCGGCCAGGTGCAACGGGGTCTGCCCCAAGTCTGTGGTGCTGCTTTGAAAACCCCCCCCAAAAACCTCAGCTTTATCATCATCACCATCATAATTATCATCATTGCAATCATTATCTCTTTAAAAAAGCTTTTCTTTGGTAATTTGAATGTTGTGTATGCAGCCGCTGAGCGTGAGCAATTTCATATTTATAAAATAACCCAAAATAGAAAATACAGCTGCCTGCGCAGCCTTCTTACGCGTTAACGTCGGCGCCGTGCTCCAGCAGGTATCTGAGACAGGCGCAGGTTCTGGGGAAGCTCTGGTAGGACAGGACCATGTGGAGGGGCCGGCGACCTTGGGAATCACTGCTGTTGATCCACTGTTGCCTGGACTTCACCAGGAGCTGAACAGCACCCAACTCGCCATAAAGGCACGCCACGTGGAGCGGCGGCAGACTCTGGAAGATAACTTTCTACTCTTAGCACTGCCCTTTAATTTTTGTTTTTATTTTTTAAACCTTCTTTTAAAATGACCGCCATGCCTTCAAGGTCTTTTTTTTTTTTCTTTTTTTACAGAGGACAATTTTATGACACTGCAGAAAAACGAAAAGGTGTAATTAAGAATATTAATAATATTTCAGTTTAGATATTTCAAGTTCAGGGTCCTTGGTCTGGACAAAATTAAAAATGACTTGATTTTCTTTGCCTGTTTCATCATGTGCAGTGATGTATTCGGAAAGTAATGTTTGTACATTTTCTCAAAAATGTTTTAAATCCCAAGAGTATTATTAGCGTTGTTAAGATAGTTTTGGAATAAGTATATAAGTGGGTAAAAATGATAACTTGATACCTTTTTGTGCAAATGTTTAAGAAAAGCCAAATGTTACAGTTTCGCTACTGATATCTTGATCACAGCTCATTTTTATATACGCAAAGACATTTTTTTCCAAATTCCGCCAATTATTGTGACAAATTGAAAATCTTTCTTCAGTCCCATAAAAAGACAAATTTCTGACTTTTTAAATCAGCAGTTCTAATACTTTGGTCCCCCCAGGGGTCAACAACTAGCTAGCAGACACCAGCTAGCAGGAACTTCTGAGCTGTTCCGGTTGGCTGATTTGGGGAGCTGATTAGCCAGCTGCTGAGCATGGACAAAAGTTTGAATCAGTCCACATCATCTGATCCAAACCACCAAACCATAAATGGTTGTTAGGACTATGAGGAGTTTCTTGGAAGATTTTCTCGTTTCTTTTAGAAATTTTTACATTTTCTTATGCACAAAAGTGGTCTTAAGACTTTTGAAAGTCCTAATGCTGATCAGCTGTTAATAACTTTACCTGTTGGTTCAGGGAGAGCTGGTTCTCATTCACAGCACACTTCTCCGGGTTCTCAGCAGCCACAGCTGGGAACATCTGCCTGCCCAGCGCACCATGATGGGATTGTTTCCTGCAAGATTAGTCCACGCAGAAAAAATGCTGTGAGAAGTATGCCGTGAAACCCCAAAACACCCGTGAGATTTAAGCTAAATATTTCCTTACATAGCCCCCTTTTTAAAGTTGCTATTAGCCTGCTCTTACAAGATATAGTTTTCTATTAAAAAGCTCATTACAACGTTTGAAGCGGCTGTTTTGACCAAAGCGAAGTGTATATTTACACTTTAAGTGCATATGCACTGAAAAACAACACCCAGGCTTTCACTATTAACAAAGTTTTACCCTTTTTTACATCTTCCACGTCTCCGTTTTCCGGGCTTGTTGACGGGTTCCATGGTTGCCATGGAAATGTAACCGGGAAACTAACCCTGCTTTACGACATCCGGCACAAGAAGGAGAAAAAAAAGCGTTGAATTGTTATATCCAGTTACAATATGTGTTAAAAAATTTTTTTTTAAACTACAGACATGCTTAGTGCTTTTCAACTGATTTAAAGATCTGATGTCTCCCGCTGTAGGACATGTGATTTGTATTCAGACCAATGAGTGTATAAAAGTTTTCTACAGTCATCGATTCAAACTTTTTAACCTCTAAAACAGGGGGGGGGGGCAAACATATGGCGCCAGGATCGGCTTTGGAACGAGTGAGCGCATAAATTTTGGACAGTGAAAAGAAAAGAAAAGAAAAGAAAAATAGGACATTCTCTATGAATTCAAATATTTTTGTTTTATAATTACAGGACAGTCTGGGCAATGAGATACCTGAACTTTTTCTGTAAGTTTAGACTTTTATGTCCTACAGTTTAAGTCCAAACAGTCGCACTGACTTATTTCTTCATTTGCTAGACCAGTTTTTTTTTTTTTTTTTTTTTTTTGTATCATGTAGAAGAGCTGGCACATACTGTTTAACTTGCTATTCTTTTTCAAATCCTGAGATATCTCAGGATATCATATTTGTAATTTAACTTCTTTGCACTGACAGAAGGGGGAGATTCACTGGCCTGGCCCACAATGTAAAATGAGTTTGATACACTTGCTTTAGACATTAGATACATTCAAGCAAACAATATTTTCCTCCATATAATGCAATAAAGGTGGCAAACATTAAGCACTGCTATCTTAACATTATAAATAAATTGCATTCTCATTTTTATCACAACACGATCATGTGAATTAAACACATAAGATTAAAATAAAACCATTTTCAAACTTGTTAATGTCAATTTTCTATTTACTGGGCAACAGCTAGTTAACATCAGAGAGTGATAGTAAATCATTTTGTTACAGCAATACTGGCCAGTGTTTTCATTCCCTGCCTATGTTCCACACATTGTGCAGGCCTGGTCGCTCTCCTTCTCATATCTACACGATATACTTGCTCTTGTATCTTTTCAATAAAACTGAAATTAAAAGTCCTTTCTATCACATTTGATAGCACAAGTTATGTCTGAGTGTAATAGCTTGTGACAGATAAAGGTAGATCAGTGGTTGCAAGCATGGCAGAGGCGCACTTCTACCCTCTCACGCAGAGTCCTCAGCCCTCTCCTCATACATCCCTGGTGTGCTCATATTGATAGTTCATTACGGGTCCCTGCTGGCTCTTGGCCTTAGCAAAGTAGATCAATCTTGCTCGTGCTGCGCAGGCCACATGTGAGGCCGATATAAATTAAACAGTTACTTTATGGTCTCCATGTCTCTGTGGCAGCAGGCCTCCCTGATCACAGCTACTGACCAAAGTGAATGTGACGGAGTGCAACTCAGTAGACAGATACAGTATGTGCAGAGGAGGGAGAGTGGACATACTGGACAAAGGATGCTGAAGATGGAGCTGCCAGGCATGAAGAAAAGAAGTGAGGGAGGACATGCTGAAGGGTTGGTGTGACACAGATAGGGTGAGATGGAGGCAGATGATACACTACGGCAATCCCTAAAGTGAGCAGCTGAAAAGAAGATACAGTGTATGTCACTGAGAACTGTGTGCCGTGTCAGAAACACCGAAGTGAGTTAACAGTGTGTGAGACTGAGCAAATTAGAAACACAAGTTTATAAATCCAAGAAAAAGACCAAAACCAGCGGTGCATTAATTTTAACATTGTAGAGTGGATTTTCTTCTTCTTTCAGGATCTTCATTTTACCCTGTCCCTGACATCCTCCTCTGACACACCAACCCTTTGCACGTCCCCCTTCACTGCATCCATGAATCTTGTGGCGGCTCGATTTTCAACGTCCTTTGTCCACTGTATCCACTGTCCCTCCTCTGCACATGTCCAAAAAATAGTTTTTCCCCATTGTAAGAGAACAAACAGTGGAAACACACAGGCACAGCTGTACTGATAAAAATCAGGCTTTGATTTTACTGCTAAATATCCCATTAGTTCAAAAATGCAAAGCAAAGAAAACCAGATAACAAACTGTGAGTAAGAAAACTACCTGCATACACCATGGAAGGGAAGAAAACAGGGACAATTAAAAAAACTCAATACAAGCACTACAAACGAAAAGGACTGCTGCACCAGGCAGGTCAGTGAAAAGTCAAAGCTTACAGACAAAAAAGTATCTTAATCACTCTTCTTAATCTTTAAATTCAAGCACCTAGCCATTCAGTCTGTCTTTACAAGCATTTGTGAATGAATGAATTGGTGTAAAGAGCTTGCTGGGCTTACTGGGCTGTAACAGGATGCCACTGTTGCAACAAGTCAGTCTGTGAAATTTCTGGCCTCATAGATTTTCAACAATCAACTGTAAGTGGTGTTATTGTAAAGTGGAAGTGTTTATGAACCACAGCAATGCATCCATAAAGGGTAAAGTTACAGAGTGGGGTCACTGAGTGCTGAGCTGCAGTCATACATCATATTATCATCAGCAGGAAAACTGTGCACCGGGAGCTTCATGGCACCAGCTTCAACAGCTGGGCAGCTCCTGTAGGTGTAATCTGTAGGTGGTCCAGTACATTTGTCATTACAGTGTATAAATATATGAGAAAACAATATAAATCAAATTTTTATGTTGTTATTTAGGGTACAGTGCAGTGTTCTTTATGCTGAAACAAATTAACCTAAAATAACTAAACGTGCTAAACGTGCACTGCAGCAAAAATTCGCTTGGTGTAAAATCTTAAACGTTACTCTAAGGTTGTGTGAAGAGTGTGAATGAATATTACCTAATTATACTATCGTTATATAGTAACAATTTTTATTATTATATAATTATTATGTAAATATAATTATTTAAGTCACACAAATACACTTCTCTCAGAGCTTTCACCTCACATAATCATAAAAACATCATGAAAAATCACGACTACGTAACTTAACTAGCTTGAACTCATTTTCATTGACCCCTTTTTCACATTTGTGACTCCTCCTTTCACTCTGTGTCGTTCTCCGTTAAAGCGATCAAGGTCCGGTGAAGGGTCAAGGACGAGCCACCACCCGCTTGTCTCCCCCCACCCCCGAGGTGCTTTTTGCCTTTGTCACAACATGGCCTTGAAGCTTTCAGCTACTTTGGTGACGTAGGTTTGTGTGTACAGAAACAGTGAGTACATGTGAACCTTGTGTGCGTGCGTGTTAATGTATGAACAGCCTTTGTGTGTGTGCACGCCAGCATGTGCCGATTAACAGTAAGAGAGCAGCACAGCCCCCCTGTGGCTTCAGCAGCTTCCTCTGACCTCGGTCACATGCCGTGGAGGTTGAGTGGAAACTTTAGTGTAGAGCTCTTCCATGTTTGACTTTCAGCACAAGTCCCTGGACAGTGACCCCCAGCATGACCGTTTCCTTTTGACAGCTGAGTGTGTGTTTGTTATGTGCTGTCAAATTCTCTCTGTGTGCCCAGTAAAATAGCAATGTTTCTCTCTTTAACGTCGTAAGGTCTTGACCTTACTATACTGTGTTTGGCCTCAAATGACTAAACAAATTTGAGCTGAACTGAATGAAATGCCCCCCCCCCCACACACACACACACACACACACACACAAAAAATCATAAGAGCTTTCTGACATATGATGGTCTGGAGATTAAGTTACAGATTAGTTTCTTACTTTAAGTTCAAAGGTCAGTTAAATGTACTCTCTGATCTTCGCAAATGCTCACCGCATTTAAAATAGTGCAACGAAACCTGTGAATGCATGCGTGCAGCTACAGCTCATCCATTTGGTGCAGTGGAGATTAGCACTGGGCTGATCAGAGCCATGTAAACCTGCTTAGAGTGAGGATGAAAATTAGATCATATCCCAACAGCCTCGCAGCTGGCTCTCCCATTGGTTCATTACATCATCCATTCACAACCCATCTGTTTTTCTTGGTTTCACAATACAAGCTCCTTTTTGGCTAGTGGCACTTGTTCAACTGGCTATTGGAAATGGAAGAAAAACGCTCACTTAACTTTTTTGTTTTTATATATTTTTTAAAAAAAAATAAATTTTTTAAATGGTAGATAGTGCAAGCTGGCTGAAATTATTGGCAGACTGTTAATGTGATTACAGCTAAGTGAGATGCACATGCAAAAATCTGTGGGTGTGAAAAATGTTGACTTAGTTCTAAAATGATGAGAGCTACGTTGTTATTTATAAATTTAGTTTTTAAAGGTACCGTGTCTAAAATGTCACTACTAGATGTCAGTAGACTGCACATTGCAGTCCACTAAGTTCTGTTTTCTTACCCCTCCCAATTCAAGTGCATTCTAGCTACGATGGCCGATGTAGTGAATGTAGCTGTCAGTCCACTGTTTACCTCAGCTGTCAATATGCGGGTTGGTATGTCTGGAGGAGGCTGCAAAACATTGTGAAAGGAGTCAAATTCAAGTCATGGAGTGAGTGACACTTACTTCTGTCCAATGAAAGTGATACTAAAGTGTTCAGGATGATGGAACTTTTCCGTTGATAAGCACTGCTGTTAGCCTCTGTTATCTGCTGTTAGCCTAAGTTAGCTGCTGTTATTAGGCATTAGTGAAACTTTCTTTAAAGTGGATCTAAGTTTGTTGGACTTAGATGCAGCAAACTTGGATCTAAGTCCAACTTGGATCTAAGTCATATCAGAGTTTATTCACAAGCTTAGTGAATAAAGTGAGGATGTAATCAAACTGTTTATCAGAGGGAAAGTGTAATTTTTAGGACACTCAAGCTAAACAATAGCTGGCTTAATATCAGCTTATAATTAGCTGTTGGGGATGGTTAAGATGGGTGGCACGTTTAATCTGTTGACCATAAGTAATTGGGAAAATATCAGGAATTAATATCCATGTTAATGTACGTCCAGTTCAGGAGGTGAGGCTTGAGGAACAAGAGAATGAAGCCAGTCTTATTATCTCTTCCCTTTGCATTTTTGCTTCCTTTAGTGAAGGCGACCCCTTCTCAAATAATAAAACCTTAATATCTTGAATCTGAAAAGTCAGGCAGAAATTAAACTGCACTTGAACACCTATGATCTCTTCTCTTTCACCTTTGAACTACTATGTATGTGATTGGTCTTTAGCCACAAACATAAAACATGATTATGCAGAACGGAGATGTCCAACTATGTGTTTTTAAAACATATAAAGGTACCCCAATTTTTTTAATGGATTAATTCTGAAAACACATCAATTTGTTGAAAGATATAATTATACTAATTAATGGATATTTATATGTGCAATCTTCCTTCTTTTTAATAAATAATCTCAAAAAACCAGCTGACTATACTATGTACAATAATACTGACTGATTATTAAGAGAAAAAAAATTAGGAGACAGATGTGGAAAACACTTAGTAACAGTTCAAAAAAGCAATGAAGTGGAGAAGTGAACAAGAGAGTGACTGAGAACCAGAGAGGAGAGCGTCCTGAGGAGTTAAGAAGTTATAAAGTGACACTGTGGAAAAAAAAGAGGGAACACAGAGAGAGAGAAGTAGGAGTAGAGCCAGCACACCCTCAATGTGCCTTCATATTTGATGAGCCATCTTACAAGGACCCTGTGCCCCTGGGGCTTCCAAACTCTGCTTGTGTAAGTGCGCTGATGCCCTCACTTTCCTCCTTCTCACTCCTCCCTTCCTCTCGTCTTCCTCTCTTTTCCCCTCCTCTTTTCGCTGGCTCTCCTCCCTCTTTTGGCTTCCCCGTCTTTCTGCCTCTTAATCCTCTGCTTAGCTCCTCCTTTTCTCGCCTTCCCCCTTTTTCCCTCCACTCCTCCTCCTCCTCTCTTTCTGTGCCTCGTGCTCAGCCAGGCGGCAGTGTGCTAATGCACCATGGCACATTCTGCAGCTTCGAGTCACAATGCGACCAGGCTTTATGCAGTGACCGCACAGCGACCTCCCTCAGCATCGCTGCACAGAGGCACTGTGCTGTACCAGGGCCTGTTTAGGGTGAGGATGGAGGCGATGGGTGGAGGTTTAGCGAAGGAGAGAAGAGAGGAGAAGAGTAGGGAAACGAGATGAGGTGCGAGTAAGCAGGATTCTGCTTCTCACAGGTATCACCTCAGATGAAAGTAAGATTAATTAGCTGAAAAAGGCTGAAACATCCTGAGCCAAGTGCTTATGTATGCAGTTGTAGCGCATAGTTTCTTACTTTTCACCCAGCAGACCCACTGCAGTCACTGGATATTAACCCTGATAAGGATAAGCGGAAGAGAATAGATAGAAAGCTTATTATTTAATATCTTATTCATTTTTATTTTTCTCTTGCTGCTGCAACACAAAACTGTTTTCTGTCTTTCTTCTTTGCCTTGGTCAGGTCATGTTCTTTTGTCCCCGAGGTCCCGACAACTTCCTGCCATCACACCTTCCCATGATCCTGAGTTTTTTTCCCACATCCCTCAGACACGTTCTTCTCGGTCCTCACAGCTCAGCAGAAACAACCAGAGGGAAGGAGAGAGATAAAAGGACTTTGATAGTGAGAAAAGGAGTGGTGAGGCCTTAAAGGTCAATATTATGAGGGTGGGCGGGGAGGGCAGGAAGAGAGACAGCAGGAGAGAAATGTATAATTTGTGTAGATAAGGGAACTCAAATATTTCACGGTAAACTTGTCCTGTTTTATTTATTTGTTGCTCGTGAATATTCTCAATATTGATGGGGAGTCTGTCCATCTTTATAATTACTCTGCCATAGACAGGACTACTGAGTATTGAAGCTCTACTCCATTTATCCACTAGTTTGTTTGAATAAAACTGAACGTAATGGAGCTACTCTGATTACAGAAAGCTAGTTATATGATGAAGACGAGCATGTATTTTTAAACAGCACAGAATTTACAGTAATTTTCTGTAAATCTACAGGTTTATTTAGTTATTTGATTAAAAAACACGTTTCCTGTGAGATGTACTTCAGTATTCTTATAACACTCTTGTTCAGCACATACCTCAGATTAGTTTCTAAGCAGACTGTCTGCTAGTTTTTGACGAGGACTTTATTAAAGCAAACAAGCAGCACGTCAGACCACGTTGTTAAAGAAGTTTCATCCAAAAGTCATCTTCAGTTCATAAACTGAAGAAGACATCTGACGACCTGGATGACGGGTTTTACACATCAGTATACATCAACAAAGAAGTGTTTTCATGGCCATTAGAATAGTTTTCAGGTTTTCCAAGTGGTAGCTGCATAAACAGAGACCACCCTCACTAACGTCCGATGCACACCGTGTTATTTTGTTGTGTAAGCAGGCCTGAAACATGACACAAACTGCTCAGTTGACAAAAGAGCTTCTAGGGTTACCCCAGTAGGCTTTCAAGAGGTAAAGAGCTAAGACAACCATCACCTGGATCTATAAGAGAACCTACATGGATTTTTCAGTCTGAGTAACCACATCTGCTCATTCTAGCTGAAAATGACTGAATATTTGCATCGAGTTCAATCTGCATTATGTAAATACTCTTTTGCTTCTCATTACTTGCTCCACTAGATCATCAGTAAACCATAAATTATAATCCATGTTTTCCTTTTAATGAAATTTAGTGCCAGTGGTCAGGCAATGTCACTAACTGTTAGCATGGAAACGTGGGTTTTAGGCTCGGGGTAAGATAGCGAACTTAAATCTAACTTGCATTAAAACAAGCACATGTCTCTCCTAGCATCAGGGACTAGTCTGAGATGCATATATCATATGGTTGCTTTGAAGATGGTAACAGAACAAAGGAGGGCTTAAATAATATCAATAAACCATAAAAAAGCACTCTGAAGACCGATTTCTTTGAACCTCATTGGCTTTACGATCTCACAGTTTACTCGCTCAACTCCTGCGTGCACTCACCGTCATCGTGTGTAAAGCTGCAAAGATCAACCACTCAGCAACACCACAGACAAGGTCGAATTTACATGTACTTTATATCTGTCAGGGGAGTGCGCTTTAGCAGCTGCACTGCAGATGAACCTAAAACGTTGAGACACTAAAATGAAAACAACATGACTTAGTGTACGATAACCAGTCTGTCCTGTATGCAGAGTCATATGTTGTGTTGCAACTAACACTCGGATCCTTTCTTATAGGATCGCCTCTGCTCTTCCATCCAGGTCACAGAGCACTGAATCAGCCCGGGTCATCATGAGGGCAGCGCTACACAAAACTCATTGCCCTTCTGACACACATCTTGATTAAATTCATAAAATGGTGTTGGAAGGGACACCATGACGCAAAATGCTAATGCCACTGGGACAGTGATACCACAACAGCTTCAGGTCAGTCAGCCACTTTATAATGTGTGCACACAACGCTTAAACAAACATGATACAACCAGAAGTGAAAGACACACACACACAAACATGCTGGCCAACACAAAGTACAAATGGTGTTTTCTGCCCGAGGTTTTTTTTTTTATCTATTCAATTAAAGTGCTCGCATTTTACTCATTTTCTGAAGCCACAGTGCTGGAATTAGGCCAAAGCAAACACAGTGATGTTTGTGGAGGATGGATAGATGTGTGTCTAGTAGATGGACAACTGATATGATGATTTAATTGAGTGGATCTCAGAGTGTTATCCCTACAGGGCACGGTGACACATAGCTAAGGAGTCTGCAAAATTTTCAGGTTTTAAAATATTTAGTATAGTAGTAAAACTCAGCATAGCACAAAGTCAAACTTCTGGGATATGAATATGTCCAGGTAAGTAAATACAGTAAAATTAATTAATCTAGTATCCATCCATCCATCCATCCATTCGCTTCCGCTTATCCTTTTCAGGGTCGCGGGGGGCGCTGGAGCCTATCCCAGCTGTCATAGGGCGAGAGGCGGGGTACACCCTGGACAGGTCGCCAGTCTGTCGCAGGGCCAACACACAGGGACAGACAACCATTCACACCCACATTCACTCGCACATTCACACCTAGTGACAATTTCGAGTATCTTTTAAGATAAATATTAAAAAGTCCTTAGAGGCCAAATTACTGCAAACATAAACATAAAAAGTTACAGACCAGGTGGATCCACAGAGCTCAGGCTCAGTGGAAGAGAGCTTCAGAGTCTGAGGGTCATTGTTGCAAAAGGTCTGTCACCTTTACCTTCAGTTTTCAGCCTCGTATGATCATTTTGAGGACTTATTCAGCAGTGATGTTCTGAAGAACCTACAGATGCTCTGAGGAGGTTTTGTTAAGACAAGTGGAAAGAAAATCAGAGTATGATCACTGCATGATGCTCGACTGTGAGCACAGGTCCCACTAAAGGACCTCATGCCCTCATGCAGTCTGTTTATGACAGTTTGGTCAGAAACATCTAGATGAGTAGCCTGCTGGAGGCCATTGCAGGGTTCTAGCAGTGGTCTTCCTGTACCCACAAAGGTGCAGATACCAGTCCTGCTGGGCTGATGCCCTTCCATGACCCTGTCCAGTTCTGTTTGTGTGGTATCTCCTCTACACTTTTGAGGCTGTGATGGGAGGAACAGCAAACTTTCTTTTGATGGATGTGGAAGAGCTGGTCTACCTGTGCAACTTGAATGGGCTACAGGTACCATGTATATATTTCATGTCACCAGTAGTGAGAAGAATGCTAGCAAAAGGAAAAACTAAAAAAACATCAGTCAGGAAACTCTGATGAGCCACTGTTCCCTTAATTCTTTTGTCATCAGTGTGTATCCATTACAGCCTTGCATGTCATCATTGAGTCAGCAGAAACTCTTTCCTCTGTCACTTCTCTCAGACCGCAACAAACCTCTTGATGTATTAGCAACTAGTAAGCTGGTGGCAACCACAGAGGAATTTTTGCGTCAGTCCACATGAATCAGCTAAGCCTGCCTTAAGAATAAGAGGAAGTCTGTGAAACCCCCAAAAGTTTGACAAGCCCTCACTTAATCTTAAAAAAAACCTAAGAGTATTCTGACAGTTACTTGCCACACACCAACCTCAATCACCCAGTTACCACCTTAAATGATTCAGTAGGATGGAAGTTACATGCAAAAAAAATGTCCATTTTCACTGACAAGGCTAAAATGATGTAGCTTCACACCACGTGTATCGCACGCTGATTGCTGTTTTACTGTTTTACTGTTTTATTGATGCTGGATGTGCTGCTGGTTTTATCAGATGGAACTGAAGAAGACCAGTATTTCACCACAATGACTAAAGTGCACATAAATAAAAAAAAAACACAAAAAAACTGAAGAAGTGTAAGTGAATAGCATCGCAAATAAAACCTGCTGAATCGGTTTATTGTTGAGCAAATCTTCTAAGACCACATTTACTTGTGCTGGAAGAGCTCTGATCAAACTCACGTCACTCCTGCAACATGTGGGAGACTCAGATGTCTTATGCAGAACTATTTAGCGCACCAAGTTCAGCTGAGGGTAAAATAGTGCAGCTAGTACCGGTTGATGCATGAAAAGCCAACATCCACTTTGGAAAGCAATTTAAGGTGCACTGAAACTGAAACAGTGCATAAATGTGTAGTTCTTATTGCTCTTCATACGTCACTCTCTGAGTACAAGTGGCTGGTCTGACAAGGGAGAGCAGGCATGTTTTAACTATGCATGCTTAGAATAGAGGCGCTCTGTATGTCCTTGCTGTCCTCAGATACACGCTGAGTCATTACAGTGCTACACGTGCTCCATAACAGCAAGGTACAGCCTGTGACTGACCTCTCAGCGACCCCTTTCCCCTCAGAGTTACCCCATGTGATCCTACCTGATGCCAGGGAGAAAACTGTTCCGTGATGAAACGCTGGCTTTTTTGGGGGGAGATGAAAAAAACAGAACTTTGGTTTTTAGTTTGACAGCAAACTTTTTTTGACATTATCAGGTTGATTATGAAAGGGGTTCAAAAGTTCAAGAGGTTGGAAAGGGATTCCCCTTTGGGCAGATGTAAAAATCATCAGTAGTGAAGTAAAGAGACTGCAGTTTCAGGCTGCAGAGCACGGGGATACAAAGTTCAAACAAAGGTCTTCCTTTTCTGAAGGAAACAAAAATAAATGAAAATGATCAATCCAGTGTCTCTCTGCTGGGCATGAATGAAAGGTCGTCAGTGTTCAATGTGAGAACTCCTGCTGATTAAAAACGCTGAAAACATTTGATAGATTGTTCAAAATGTTTTTTTTACTCAATTTGTGTTGCAGCTGCTTATTAGTGTGAGGTCACGGTGCGTATTATTTCCACACATATGTAAAAGATTCTCCCACAAATATTATTGTTTAAATGTTTAAAGCTAGATTTCCCCTTCAGTTTGTATTATTCTATTGAAAAGTCATTATTTTATGATTGATAAAGACCCAGAAAGTTCAGTATAATGATCAGAGCAGCTTTAACTGACAGCACTGACTCAAATGTGAAAATGTGATACGCTGCTTTCTCAGATACAGTAAGAGGAGCCGGGCTAAGATGTTTTTTCTTCAGCAAGTGTGTGATCCTCACCTCCCCTGGCATTCCCTGCAGTGCCAACGCTGAGGTCTGCCACCCTTACTGTCCGGCTCCTCTTACCGGGGGTCTCGATGTCGGCGGGGCACAGGGCAATAGATTTTGATGCCGTCTGGCATTTTTGGGTTTTCCTGCACTTTCAGTCAGTCCGCGTGAAGACACCTACAGCTTGGTGCACGTCTCGTCCCTCTTGTGCGTATAGTTGCAACATGTGGTGCTCGTTTACACTGTCACATGATCTGTATATCAGTAGCTGCTTGTATTAATGTGTTGGCATTGCCATATACATGATCTTATTTAATCTAGCCTGAAAATGTGTGGATGCTATCCGTGTGCGGCTTCGCACGTTCACTTCTGTCTGTTTCCACCTCGCGCTGATGCGTTATGACCCATAAATTCAGGCAAGCCAGGTGAGGGTTTCTCCAGATACTTGACCCGAGGTCGACTTAGCAATTGTGATCAAAGTGTGAAAAGAAGTCTGGGCATGAGAAATCAGGGTTGAATCGCACCCTGGACCCGGAGTCTAGCTCCTCTGTTCTCAGGTGTTTTCTCACCTCAGATAATTCTAATGTGCAGAGAAGAGAGGAGCGTTGAGAGGGTGTTTTCATAAAAGCAGTGGACAAAGAGACACTGTTAAAGGGCTATTGTTATCTCACTTTTCTCTCATCTCAAACACCGGTGAGTCACAGATTTGAAAGCAAAGAAAAGTTCCCCCGGAGACAAGCAGAGTTACATATTATCCAACATTTGTGTGAAACAACTCCAGAGTGGCGGATATGAATGTGAATATATGCACAGAAAATGAAGTGCGGCACATGACAAGACAGAAACGTGCAGGGTGAAGATACAGAGCGGATCATGGGGGAGGATGATGAGCACTGCAGGGTGTCTTTTGCGAGAGGGGGAAAAAGTTTTTTTGTTGAGAAAGCAGCTTTAATATTTGGTTTGTCACCACACATATTTAATTTTATTAAAATGACTCAGAGGTACAGCATGTGACGATATAGATGCTAAAAAGGAGAGAAAAACAGCTCGTTTTTCTGTTGTCTTCTACTGTGCTCTGACAGTTAATCAGATGTCCCGACATAACCTGGGGTACACCACTACGTCACCGTTGCTGGATAGCCGGTTAATCCACTAGAGGCCAGCAAAAACTGCATTTGCTGCTCCTGTTATGTTGCCCACGAAAGTTTCGTTGAAAGTAATGGTTGCAAAGATAATGGTTAAAAAGACGAGACAGTAAACTCTACATATATATTACTACAGAGCTGTTTTAGTGTAATCTTTTAAGTGCTTAAAGTGAGATTAAGAGCCATCTTAGTGCTTGTGGTATTCGAAAGTTATGCACAAAAGGACCTGGTGCAAAAGGACACCAGTCATTTGTCTGTTTTCGAGGCTGTGGACAGCTACAGGTACCTTGGTGTTCATCTGAACAACAAACTGGACTGGACTCATAACTCAGACGCCCTCTACAGGAAAGGGCAGAGCAGGCTGTACCTGCTGCGGAGACTCAGGTCGTTTGGAGTGGAGGGCCCACTCCTGAAGACCTTCTATGACTCTGTGGTGGCCTCAGCCATCTTTTACGGTGTGGTCTGCTGGGGAGGCAGCATCTCTGCTGGGGACAGGAAGAGACTGAACAGGCTGATCAGAAGGGCCAGCTCTGTTCTAGGATGCCCTCTGGACCCAGTGGAGGTGGTGAGTGACAGGAGAATGGCGGCTAAGCTGTCATCACTGTTGGACAACATCTCCCACCCCATGCAGGAGACTCTGACAGCACTGAGCAGCTCCTTCAGTGGGAGACTGCGGCACCCACGGTGTGGGACGGAGAGATTTCGCAGGTCTTTCCTCCCCACTGCTGTCAGACTCCACAATAAAGACTTTTGCAGCTGATCAAACACACAAACCCACACATGTGCAATAAGACTGCTATATGTGCAATTCTTCTTCTGACGAAAGTGTATTTTTGTATTTTCCTACTCAGTTGTATATAGTATTTGTATTTCCATTTTATTCTATTGTATATGGTATTTTATTTTATTTTGTTTTATTTTATTTTATTTTATTTTATTGCTTTCCAGTGTTTTCTAATTTCTGCTACATAACTTTGCACTTTGCTGTAACAAAACAAATTTCCCACCTATGGGACTAATAAAGGTCATCTTCTCTTCTCTTCTCTTCTCTTCTCTTATCTTATCTTATCTTAATCTACTGTTGACTTAGATTTGTTCTCAAAAGTTGTCACCCTTCATGCTAAACTAAACTAACCAGTTGATGGTGACCAGGTTTAGCAAACATCTCATTATTTGGCACATAACTTGACTGGGTTTACTCAATCCATTAATCTTTTGGTTAATGGCCATATGTGACAATCAGTTACACAGAGACTGCAGTGAAGATGGGTTGACTTTCATCCAACCCAGCTTCACTGTGTCAGCAACTAGTTACAGCTATATAAAAACAAAGTTTTCAAAGGAGACCAATTCTGAGAAAAATTAACTGCATACCATAATTCAGGAGCTGGTAGAATCACATTTAGCAGCAACTTGACGTAACCTGAAGTAATTGTTTCTTGTATGTCTCTGAGTCTCTCACATCTTTGTGGTGCAGTTCTGTCCCACTCTTCTTTACAGTGTTACTTCAGTTCATTGATGTTTAGTTTCATTTATTTATGCACAGCTGTCTTAAGGTCCCACCACAGCATTTAAATCAGGTTAAAGTCTGGACTTTTACTTGATCGTTGCCTGTGTTTGGGATCATTTTGCTTTTACACGACCCAGATGACCTCACATTTGACTCTAGAATACTTTCGATACAGAGTAGTCCATGGTTCGAGTCAATGACTGCAAGGTGCTTTGGCTGCAAATAAAAGTCAGAATCATCACCCCTCCACCACCGTGCTTGACAGTTGCTGATAGTTGTTTGTGCTGATATGCTGTGTTAGTTTTTTCCTAATGTGGCCCAGTGCATCATGGTCAAACTTCACAGGACATTGTCGAATACTGTGAAAACGTCCTTTTTTACATGATGGTCTGTTTTTATGTTGATGATCTTACTCACTCCACTTCATATTATAATCCCAGACATCCCCATTAGGATAAACTATATATTATATGTATTATAGGCTGCTAAATGCCCCTTTTGCCTGTTATGTAAAAGTCATTCTGATAGCACCAGTTTTATTATGTTATTACTTTGTAATTACACAATATTTACTCTTTATTACAGCACTATTATGGAAATATTACCCCACTATTCCCAAGTGGGCTCTACTGTAATGTCCTACCAACAATTCCTTTGGTGTTGCTGCTCCTATGCAGCAGCAGCTCCATCACATTCTGTTCGCCCGTGCAAATGTCAGAATATCCTTTACCCTCCACATCATCTGCTCCCCGCCAGGTCCCTTCACCCTTCAGCAGCTGCCGAGGAACCGCACGCTTTTATATCACTGCGATTTTGCTCTCAGGCAGTGAGAGGAAATGACATCTCACCTCACCTACACAGCCAACAACACGGGCTTTTAAAAACCTCCCCGGTCCTTTCCTCAGCTGTGTCCTCTCCAATATTACACCGCCAGCCTAAGAGCTGTGCTCCCTGCTCTGCTCTGACCTAATGGGCTGTAAAGCATTGAGGGAAGGGGAGGAGGGGGAGGAGGGGTAGGGGGTTGGGTATCTCACACCTCCGCCTGTCTTTTTCCTCCTGTGCATGTTCCGTCTTTATATATTTTCGGTTCAGTATTTGGTCCTGGCTGTATTTTTTCTGTGAATTTGCTGGTCTACAATTAATCAGAAGAAGAATTCGCCGACAGGCACGCGCTGGGGTGAAGCTGCGCGTTTGATGCTTAGAAATGGAACATTTCACACGTTTGAAGAGATCGCAGTCAGACTGGGTTCAGCCTCGGGATGATGGTTGGGGAGAGAGTTCATTTACTATTTGCCCCCCTTTTGTGTAGATCTTACCCCTTTCTGCCTTTTTCTCCTCATTAGCAGCTTTAATGAGGGAAATCAATTAATTCACTGCATGACTGAAACAGCACAAACTGATCACGCTGGAAATGCAGGAAGTGATTTGATCCAGGATCATATCAGTCTAAAAGAAATGGAATTTGTTACTTTAGGTGTTTGTGTCGGTATAATCAGCTCATGTAGTAAAGTGCATTTAAAAGGAGCAACCAAAACCTATATGCCTACTAGATCAATCAAGGCTTGATTTGCACTGGTCTGAAACCCTTTGCTGGTCTATCTATTGAACCAGATTGACCTTGAAATCCATCTTATGAAGCTGTCCTATGTTAATGTCACCAGACCAGTCCAGTCTGCGCTCTATGATTAGCTCGCTGTCAGCTGGAAAGAGGGTTTGGTTTGACAGCTGTTTGTCGCACTCTTTAAATGCTGACCTTGCACAATCACAGTACAGGGAAAAGCCTTTAAGTGGCCCTACAAACTAACTGTATTAATAGCAGGACAGCCCCTTCACTCTTTCTTCCGGCTGGATGGGCAGAGTGGCAAAGATGGCATCATTAGACTAGTCAGCTCAGCCGAAGACATCAGAAAAGAGATCTCATGATGGATTATAGTGGAACTGAAAGCTTAGACCAAGGGGGACTTTTGCCCGCAGGACACAAACAGCAGCACCTCAGTACTGGTCCAGCTCAATGGTCAAAGTTTGAAGATGATGCTTGGTCAAAGGAGCCCTCTCACACTGGCCTGTTTTTGTTAGGCTTCTGCGGGCTAAAATGACCTGACAGGACTTGATGCATTTCGCTGCCCGGAACATAAGCGATCTGAAAACGTGGAGCTATTTTTGCTGATGTTAATTTGCTCTGTGTTAGGGCCCTGGTTCACAGCTCGGTCAGCCTTCCCTGATACTATATTCCCGTTTGTTTCAGTAAAGGTTCTCCCGTCACATCGCATTTAGGTCGAGATGCCTGTGAACTGTGAAAGAACCGCACGGAGGGACTCGGCCACGCGGAGGCTCCCGGGTCCTGACGTCCGCCGAGTTCAGGGGAAAGTTACTGTGCTGAGGGGGTGTTTTTATAATCATGCCTGAGTTTGCTGAATGAGGAGTGCAATTAATCCCTGTGTCATTAAACAAAAAAAGAAAAGTAGAAATTTCCAGAGAAGAGTTAATGCATTTGTTTGCATTCTCACTAGATTATAGAGCCTTAATATATATATATTTTTAATAACAGTTAATAAAATATTAACAGCAAGCAGAATGCAATAAAATATGAAGGTGACTGTTTTGTAAATTAAAAAAATTACAAATTGTTATTTAAAAGCAGATATTTGTATCTAAAAAATATACTTTCATGCAATATTTCTAAAATAATTATAAACATCATTAAGCACTGCAAGCTCTTTAAGGTAAATAAGCTGTCTTATTATTTAAAAAGTATTGGTTAAAAATAGATAACAACAAGTCAGGCTGTAAATTGCCACTAAATTATAAATTATTATATTTGTTTGAGAAAAAAACTAATTACCTGATTTCTGTCTCCAAGCAGCAGCAGCAGGAGCATCAGCAGCCTGAATGTGTGTCCTCTCAGAAAAGGCAGTCTCCTGTCTTTATACCAATCTCTCCTCAGTGGGCAAGCTGATCCCTTCATTCTGCGTCTTGTTAACTCTGATTTCATGAATAATTCATCACACAGTCAGAATCACAAATGATAATTGGTTGCCTTTTTTTTTTTTTAAATATATCACAATCACTATTATTGTTATTATTCCCATCTCTGCTGCAGTGCAATTAAACATGAAATTAAATTAATGTGATGGTGAGAAAAATATTTTTCTAATAGCCCTGCATTAACCCTCTTGTTAATTTGAAAACACATTCTGGGAAATTAATTTCAAATTTGAGCACAGTTTGCGAGGGGAAGACGACAAACTCCAAACAGCTAATTTAAGTATTAATTTGTGTAATAGCTCTGCTTATTTTTGCCAGTGGAGATATGCTAATGTGTCTTTTTGAGCCAGTGTGTTGGGGAGGAGCCTCAGAGGATTAAATAAAGTCAGTGTGGAGCTAAATATTGAAAACAAATTCTGATCAGCATTTTATGTGTAGGAAGAAAAAAAAATGCCAGAAGTCATTTTTCTTCAGTAGTCACTTTGGGCCTATATTAGAGCTGCTACTTTAGCCCGCTTCCTTCACTTCATGTCCCTTGGTAATTCTTTAACGTCAAATTAGCATTCCAGTGGAGCACTCACAAACACAGAGTCGCATTAGTGTGTATTATGTGAGTGTGTGTGTGTGTTCTCCTTTAAAACACCCGACAGCTGAGTGTGCGCCTTACAGTGATGCGGTTAAACGGAGGTTAACACGTGTTGAGGCTTAATCCAAACATAATTAGGTCACATTAAGTTCATGACTGAGTAAATATTTTTTCTGAATGTACTTTTCTTCCTTCTTTCACACACTTTTATTGTTTTGTTTTTGGAGGGGAGGTTCGCACTGAGGTCGAGGTTGTTGACATAAAAAATACACTTCAGGTTACATTTAAAATTGATGGAACAACTACACTTAGTACTCGATGCTAAAGGCCCAGCTGGTTTACTGCTACTTCCTTTCTGCGTGCACGGATATGGATGCTAGCTGCATGAAACGCTTCATGTGTTGCAACCCTGTTGTATTTCTTATTAATTTGAACTTTTATATTTCATAAGATAGTTGAATAAATGATAGTTTACCTTTTTCAGCGTATCACGTAAATCCAAATTCAAAACTTGGCCACTTTTACAGCTACTACGGTGGGTCTTTTGTAACTTTCAAAAGATTTCAAGTAAATAAAATTTTTTTAAAAGCTTTTGAAGGTCAAAGTTTTACAAAATATAAGATTGACATGAAATGCTGTGTCCCAGACAGAGTAGGGACCAAATGCATGACTTGGAAGACAATGAACTTAAATTCAGCTTTATTGTTGGAACTGTGTTGAAAATGAAGAGCAGCAGGCAGGAATTCAAAATTAAGGTGGACACAGCACTGAGGGAGGACATCACAAAGGACGAGGCAAGAGGCAGACAATAAATACACTAAGTAATGAAAGAAGAGTAAACAGGTGGGAAACACAGCAGCAACAAATCAGGAAATAACAAGGCAGCAGAAGCAAAACTCAAAACAAATTGCGCGAAACAGGCGACTGCCAAAATAAAACAGGAACTAACCAACAGCAAGACACCGACAGCCAACATCGAACATCTAACATCCAAACTTAACACAGAAACAAAAGGTAAACAAACATGAAGACAAGACTGACTTCTTAGAGAAGATACTAAAGGACAAAACACAGAGACTAGACTGGGACGGAATAGACACAAATGGGATATCGCCAACCTAATCTAAACCACCATCTGAAAAAGGTATAAAAAGATAACAAGACTAAAAAGGACTAGGAATGAATACAAAATTGGAAGGATCAAATAATATTGAACTTGAATTCTCTAGCCCCAAAACCCCAAAAGAATCACAAGTCTTAAACCAAGGGACCATGACATAGATAGACAGATAGACAGATAGATAGATAGATAGATGGTACAACTGACATATATGGACTTTTAACTAAACAAAATACCCATTATAATAATCAACAGTATAACCCATATCCAGTAACCCATATTTTTACGCTAGAGAAGGAGTATACAGATCTATAATACTTAAATGATCCTATACCTTCCTTCTTGCCTATTAAATCATAGCAATATTCATCTTACTTTCAAACGACCTGCCTATGGCCCATATACTCTCAGTAATCACTAAGTACTAAAACATTTATGTTGTGTTAACATTTGCTCATTTATTAACATTATATTTATTCTGTTATATTGTTTCACAACATTTTAGAATAGAGCACTTTACAGTTCACCTCTATTAAGAACACATTCCACAGAGCGTTCCTCAGCAGAACCGGGTTAGTATATCAAACCCCACATGCATCGTTGTAGTTCTCTGATGTGTAGTGCTGCACCTCTGCACATGTTCCCTTCAGGAGTGTGTGAATAAGATGCGTTGCGATGTGTTGGAAAAACACTTGTAATAGTCCAGGTGTGTGAGAGGATTGGGGGACCGAGACCTGCAGTGCTGCAGAAAGGCGACTAGTTTGCGTCAGACTGCATCAAACTGCACCTGCAGCAATAAAAGCACCCCCTGCTCTCTCGTTCTCGTTTTTATCTGTCCGTCAGACGGCGGTGGCAGCCGCAGGCAGTTACCATGGCAACAGAAGCAGACACAGAGGGGTGTTTCCTGTGTGATGAGATTTGAACTCTTGACCTCTGCCTTTAAAAAGAGAGAGAGAGAGAGAGATGGCAGTAATGGATATGGATTTATGTATGGGCTGTAACTACGTTGCCTCTGACACAGCTTGGCACCCCATATGCCGCCGTTTGCATTTTTCATGATGCGGGCCTACTTACTCGCAAGCATTTAATGATTTACTCTGCTTGCCAGGTTTAAGGCTCCGCTGCAGCGCACATTCACTCTGCTTTTGGGCTCTTTAGAGTCAAACTCGTACCTCTGTCTCCTCCAGCAGGTTTTTTGCAGCCACGTTAAATCTCTGGCTCTGCTGTAGACGAGGATCGATGCAATAAATCAAAGTGTAGTGGAAACAATGCACTGCAATCGAATGCAGAATGACTGAACCTGCTGAATGGGACTCACATTCTCACAAACACATGTGCACAGACACACACACACACACATCTGAACCCACTGTAGACCTAATTTGACAGATTGGGATACAAATATGCATTAATGGCTTTGGGCACAACGTGAGTCACAGCAAAGCTACAGTAACCATAAGGGCCTTCTTCTGCATGCTTTTCAAAGGAGACAATATGCAGTGTGCAGAGGCACTGTGACATCTTACATACACAGACAAGAAGCTGAATGATTGTCTCTTTTGGTAGCATTTATGTCGCGTCTTTAGCAGCAGATTTGCGCTGTATGCTGCAATCATTTCCCACGAGTTCACAGGAGACATCAGGGATTATTAAACCATCATTGTTAAAACTGGCCTCAGGCTGGACTGTAGGAAAGAATCCAAAAACTTCAGTTCGTCTGTTATAATTTATTTAATTAGGTTTCTTAAAAAAATGTAATTCCTATGTATTCCTATACAGTCAACTACTTAGTGTACATATAGTAAGTCAGAAAGTAAGTAGTGTTTTCCCTACTGTCGCTCTATGATGATCTTTCTCTCTATTTCATGCCTGTTAACTGACTTATTAAAATTAAAACTGCGTAAACTGCTAAAACGTTAACTAAAAATGGTGTTATTTTCATAGTTGGCCCTCTTCTTCACTCTAAATCTGAGTCAGTTCTACAACAAGCACAAAGAGACAAACCCATTCCTGTCCGGCCACTGAGCCGATTATTTTCCCCCACCCGTCAGCCTTCCCAGCGCACAGGCATGACAGGCCTTGTACCTCTTGGTTTAAACTCTCTGGTTCAGGGGGTCTTGTTTTTATAGTGTTTGAGGTAAGCAACATCTCGCTCAAGGACATAATAAAAGACACGTCGGGTGCTGCAGGGGCTGAGGAAATGATCTCACCATTACAGGATTGCTTCTTTTACCACGAGGTCGCCGTACTGGATGTTTCAGATATGAATGTCTTTTGCGTCCCTGACAGTAGCCTTTCATGTGGTTGCGGATCAAAGTGTGAGGAAAATGTGCGATTAAAAATGAGATGGTATTTGTTTGAAAAAAGCGGCATTGACCCGTGGGTGTGTGGCGCTATAAAACAAATCATTTTTTTAAAAACCCGTCATTTATCGCTTATAAAGTAGAAGGTGCTGGAGACATACCCTGATGACTTCGTATAAGGTCATATTATAATGGTGTTTCAGGTCAAGGCGGGTTGGAGTAGTATGCAAAAGACTATGTTGAGTTGGTGCCAAATTAAAAGAAAATACAGGGAGATATGAAAGAGTTATAGAAACACTAACTAACTATGGATTTCTGGCACCTAACATGAAGTTAAGGTCAGTGTTTTTCCTTCTTGGAATTCTGAAACCTTGAATTCGTGAGGTTTGTTGTGCTTTCCCTTAAATAAAACTCTGCTGGATGGATGAAATAAAACTAACATCACTCCATAATGATCATAAAGACTGAGCTCTTATGAGGTCATGGGTACTGTTCATAGAAAGTATGGCAGCGTGTGTTACATCCTCACCTTAGATTTTAGCTGCAACATAGAAATAATCAGCATCATGTTCTGTAAAATGGCTTAATAAGGTTCTGGCCATGTGTAGTTACTGGTATTTATTGTCTCACCATTGTTGATGTATTCAGATTATCATTGCTGATGTATTCAGATTATCATTGCTGATGTATTCAGATTATCATTGCTGATGTATTCAGATTACCATTGTTGATGTATTCAGATTATCATTGCTGATGTATTCAGATTACCATTGTTGATGTATTCAGATTACCATTGCTGATATATTCAGATTATCATTGCTGATGTATTCAGATTACCATTGTTGATGTATTCAGATTATGATGTGGAAAAAAACAAGGGTGGATACCTTCTTTATATTTAATGCTCAGAGTTTGCAGGTTTTACTCAGACACAAAGGGTGCTTCATGTTTGTTTCTTCTAAAATGCTTCTAACACAAGACTTGAGGTCAGAGAAGTGTTAGGGCAACAGGGTGCTTAATCTTGTGAGTCCATTGACTTTATGGGTGTCTGTGAACTTGTGATTGTTGACTCAGGCATTAAATGTGGCCCTCATCATGCGTGCCAAGACATTTTTAGTTTACACACATTTTCAGTTAACCAGCAAGAATTTTTTATGCATGTGTGTGTGTTAATACCTTCTGTAGTAAGACAACTGAGGGTGGTTCATTTACTACAATCAGTGGAGTTAGGTATTCAGCAGAAAGATTTAGACTTTTAAGACTGCTATTTTTCCTTCATGAACATCAGATGAGCTTGCTTGCGAAACTTGTTTTTGTACATTTTATTCTTTTATTAATTAAACCAAAGCAATAATAAATCTAGAACATGGGAACAATGAGAAACACAACAATTTATACTCAATCCCAATTATGTTATCTGAGTAGATATATATGAATGAACAACTGAGCTTTATATGGAAAAAACCTGCTCATCAAATACATGGAGTAGATGTTGTCTGGCGGTGTGATTACAGCCATTTCACAACTGTCAATGAAAACATTGAATTAAAAAACAAAGCCAAATGGATTTGTTTTTCACAGTAATAATGTGTTCAGTTTCTCTTCTTTCAAATTGCTGTCCGATCGTGACCATGTTTTACTGAGGGAACAATGTTGTCTCGTCTCTTTTCGCTGAGATATTTGGTGCATATATGGTGAGATCTACTGAATAAATTAGTGAAATTATAGAACTCAAACTGACTGAAAGGGAAACATGTTGCTTGGTAAAACTGGTTATCGTTCAGTTTTGTATGTGGAGGCTTATTTATTTTTCTCGTTATTTCTAATTTAGGGTCACTGACACATTCAGCCACACTGACTCACAGGCTTTGTTTTACTTCAGGCCACACTTTAACAGTGGGACTTGTTGGTGCCTACAGTTTGCATTTATTCACAGTACCTTGCAAAAACCTTGACGCACTCCTCCTTTCTTTATAGTTTGCTTCCAACTCAGTTCAATTCAATTCAATTCAATTCAAGTCAAGTCACTTAACTCAAGGGATGAACCAATATTGTGTCTACGGATAACAGGCAGCAAAGAAACAAACTGAAATTGTATTTTTATACACTTTGTTATCAACAGCCTGTCACAAAAATACATCATTTATTCCCATTTCTTTAGTTGAATTTGCAGTGAATGCCAAAGATGACACAGTTTGACGGGAATAAAATAGTATTTTTGCACCAATGAGGTGATTCCCAAAGAGCTAAACTTGGCATATCTCAGTGTGCAGTGTTTCCTTAAAAAATCTGAGAGAGCTGGACAAGTGGAGGCTGTCTTAAAAAATATCGAGAGCAGACGAACAGCATCTGAAAGTCATCGTCTTAAAAAATAGGGAAGAAAATCATAGAGAGGAGGTAAGTAAAGGGATATGAAAGTGAGTGTCTACAGCTATGTGGAGGCTCTGTCATGATTTGTTGCTAGATTGCAGTCATTGGTGTTGGATGTGGACAAAACTGACAATCCACCATGTAATACCATCTGGAAAGCATCTGACTGGCAAAGGTTTTATTTTTCAACATGACAATGAACCCGATGTATGTCGGAAAATAAAGGTGCTTTTAGCGAATATTATTTTCAAAGCTTGTTAGAATTGTACAATCTCTGCCTTTTTTTAAACTGCATTTTTATGTATGTTTTGTACATGTTTCAGTAAATTACTGCACCTACTTCTCATCTTTCTAGCAAAACATAAAGAAATAAGAGTTGGCTCAAGACTCTTTACAGTAGTTGCATGGATTTATCCACATGCAGGCCACCGATACTGTCTTTTTAACATGTAACACTTTTGCACACTAAGCAGTGGAAGAATAGTTCTTCTCAAAGTGACTTCAGCGTACATGCAGAATTAATCTTTAATCTCCTCACCCTCAACCCTGAGCTGTGACTTATCAAAATTTCATAAGGGTAATCGAGATAAAACTAGAAGGAAAAAAACCCTCCTTCCCTGTAATCCCAGAGGAAAGGCGAAAGAAAACGTTTTCAAGGTGTTACATGGTGCCAGACAGCTCTCCGACTTGGCTTTTCTACCCAGATATGCAGCCTAGAGGGCCAATGGATGGTGTTTTCCACTAAAATATTCTGCAGGGGCCAGGGGAGTGGTCTCTGTGTGTGTATGTGTGGTTCATAGTGCTAAGCCTTTCCTGCGTAGAGGTGAACATTTTGTTCTAAAACGCAATTGAAATTCTTTATCTTCGAGAGATTAAGAAAGTAAGGAGTTCAAATGAGGTAAAAAGTGTCCTTGTCCTGTTGCAGCAGTGGAAAAGAGAGTGAGGGCATGAGTAATAAGTCATGTAATACCCCATTACTCCATCACAGAGATCTGTTTTTTTTTTTCCTCAGTCTTATATAAAGTAGCTACATAAGGTTACCAGGTCATTCGAGGATATGCTGGATTAGGCATGTGGTGTGTGAGTTTCAGTGTGTGTAACTGCCAGTGACGCGTCAGTGCACAGGAAGAGGCAGAGAAACCCTTTGCAAAGTGATGCAAATACGCAAGAATAAACACTGCCTACAGCTGTACATTCATGCTCGCGTCGCTACGGTGTATACATCGACACCCATTACGCAATAAGCAAAACACATTATAGAGCATACAGACTGTACAGAGGACATACTGCGCACACGGGGATTTGTGCTCGCCACTAGAGTGCGCTCATCCTCTGTGAACTTTTGACCCCTGCTCCTGGGCATTCAGACAACATTACATCTGTTATTACGTGATCCAACTTTGATGAATTAGGCGAACACGATAGTACTGGCTCTCCAAATGCGTACAGAACCTCTGCCAGATGATTAAAGGGGCAACGCAAGCAGAGCCTTGAAGCGATGCAAATTGACAAACTATGAAAGAGAGGAGGAAGAGAAAAGAGAAAGATGCCAATGTGGGTGGAGAAGGGAGAGGGTGGGTGACACAAGAGTGCCAACGGATTCCACTCAAAGACGTGTTGCTCTGATGGCTCTCTGTTCCTCTATTTCTACAAAGGTTAGATCACTAAATTGCACTGCTGCCCCCAGAAACCTCAGGGGTCAGGGGACTCAGGTCAAAATGCTTTATAAGTCAATCAAATAAATAGGAAGAGATGCATCTGGCTCCTATGTGGAGAGCTTGGCGGGCATTTTACATGTGAATGTCTAAGGACATACAGCTTTAAAACCCATCCATGCTTTCTTGTCAGACACAGTTTGGATTTCCCCAATTCCAATCTCTCATTTTTGTAGCTATACCATCTTCCTTCTCTGCCTTTCCCCCCCACTTCTGGTTATTCCTGCCGTTCATCAGCCTTCGGGCATCTGCTGCCGTGAACTGATCAGAGCGCGCTCACACAGGACTGGAAATGTTCGTCATCTGGTTTTCTTGCATCCTGACCTTCTGTTGAACTCAACTCACAGCTCCAAGGAGGCCACTCAGACAGAAAGGCTAAATGTCAAACATGGACTGAAAAAGCTTCAGTACATTTCTAATGTCTTAAACTTTCGTTGTCCCCCTTGGTTTTATTTTTTGGGGCAAAATGTAGAAAATATGTCTGAATATTTTAGATAATTTCCCCTTGTATGTATGGCCGAATCAGGCAACCGATTTGTGTGGAGCAGCAGCATGAGTAGCCGGCTTGGCAGTCATTGATGAAGACACTATGAATAGATGGGGCTCTTTGTGATGCTAACTTTGTGGCTGTTAGGTTTCCCTCCACCCATTGTTGTCCAAGTGCAGTGTGCAGACCAATGCTGGCACTTTTTATGTTCAGTTTTATCCAGGTCATGTAATACTGTGACAGACAGCAGCACAGAATGTTCTAGTTCTAGCAGAATAGACCTTCCTAACAAATAAAGCTGGCGTCACAGTTTGATGACTCTGTGGATTGTAAGGATTGATGAGGATCAAAAGGTTAACCAACAAAAGGCGAGCTTCAGTGTCTGATAATTATTCCAAAAACAGAAAGTCCAAAAACAAGAGAAAACAAGAGGAAGAACACAAAGAAACGGGACGAATCCAAAGGGAATAATTTAGCTTCACACGGGGGGAAACACATGAAAATAGACAGATCAATGCAGACGATGCGAAAAAGAGTAAAGACAGCACTGTGTACAAAGCTATGCTCAGGGTTACATGGGGACTGGAAACAGCTGGGGAACGAGACACAGTTGTAAGTGATCAAGACCGGGGTGTGGGGGGGTAATATATAGAGGCGACTACAGAAGTAAAACAGATATTGAGCAACCAGCCATGACTGAAACATGAACAGAAATAGTACACGTGAATGAGCTAATTCAGGTGAGACAAAGAACTATGAGACAGAAGGAGGAACAGTTAGAACAACACTCAGGGAACTAAACTCTAAGATTCCAGATTAAAGAGTTCAAACAAGCATTCAAACTCTATGTAGAGTAAATGGCAACAAGAACTCAAATGCAATAAGAAATAGTGATCAATATTCTGCAACAACAATGAAACAGGAAACACTTCATCTGTTCTCTGAGGTCTGTCTGTGTAGGCTCTTTTCGGCTACAGTTTCCTGTCACAGTCTGAAGACATGCATGTTTTTGAGATACTTTGTTTCGGTTTCAGGATCTTAAACAGACCTGAAACACTTCCCTTCCTGTCATATGTAAATACATAACTACTTGCATTACACACCTGTTTGTTCTCATTTCTGTGCCTCACACTCCGCCCCCTTGTTTTGTAGTTTTCTCAGCATTGTCAATCACTCTCAAAGGAGAGCCACTGCTGCCGCCCAGCTAGCTTGTTGCTCTATCATCAGTTTCATCAGCATCAACATTTGGCGGTTGGTCTCAGTGGTAGCAAAAGGCTAATTGGCCATAGGTGTGAATGTAAGTGTTGTAACCCTTTGATAGACTGGTAACCTCCATGGTGTTCCCTGACTCCTCCTCAAAGACGGCTGAGATAGGCTCCGGCCCCACCACGACCCCGAAGTGTAGAAGAAAAAGAAGAACAGGGATGGAAGGATTGACTGATTATAAGAGTGAAACCAAACAGAAAATATTTATTAATAAATAGAAAACCCCAAACTTTAAAGAAAAAAAGACTGTCACCAAACCCAGTCAACATAACATTTAGCCACAAGGAAAAACAAACAAACTATAGCACAACATTGAAATGACTCATTGCAAAAACCATCTAAAAGTGGCATTTATCAGGTCAAGTCAAACCAAGCTTTATATCTATATCATATTTAAAACAACCTCAGGTGACCAAAGTGTTGTACAGGCTGTGCAAAATATACATACAATTAACAATTGTAATTCAACCAGTGCAGAATAAACCTAAATGAAAACATAATCGCATACACCGATTTTAGAAATAAATCAGACTATGCTTACGTGATAAAAAGTCATTTATTTTGCTAAAGAAGAAGTGAAAGCCTCTGTTTCTCATCTGTTTTTAAGCCTGCATCCAGGAACGTCTTTCTTCACCACTATCATCACCACCTGTCAAGACACAAGTTTCTCTTTGACCCAGCTGGCCCGATCCTGTTTAGGGGCAGCTTATTCAAGTCCAAGTGCAACTATAAAAACATTTGTAGGATGTTACAGATAAGAGGTTCTGTCTTTAATATGTAGTAAAAACTAAAATATTTTATTCTTGCTGCAATCCCCCTTTTAGAAGTCTCTCTGAATAAATAAAAGCCATATGTACATACATTTTTTTTTTTTTTACAGTGAGTGGAAGTAACTCATATCCTGATGATGTTTTGCAATGTTTTTACGTTCAATGAAGCCTTGAAGGAAGAATGAATTCCAGCCCTGAAAAAAGATCCTCTGTGGACGCATCATAACTCATTCAGCCATAAGAGGGAACCGAAACACACAAACGATACAGCACGCCTGCTGCAGATACAGAGTAATGTACATGTGCATGAAACTGCTTCAAATAAAAAAAGCAGTAAAAAAATGTTGCTACATGTTTACATTATTTTAGATAATTTGACATGTTACACCAAAAGTTAATAACATTTACAAAAGAAAGAAAAATGCAAATGTATGCCCCACAGAGCACCTGTAGTGTGCAAGTTGTTGAGTTTGTCTATACTTTCCTCTGCGCTTATTTAGCTTCTTTACCTTGTGCCACACTGGATATGAATACTGTGAGTTTGACTCGTAACACGCTCTGACAGCTGCTCGCACAGGACTTGATCAGCCAATCATTTGCCTCCTGCCAGGTTTTCAGCCAATAGGGTGACATTAAGCCCTCGGGGTGGGCGGGTAGGTGGTGGTGGTGGTGGGGGTGGGTCTCATTAGCTAGATTCCAGGACCTGGCTGTGGCCCACTGGAAGCGCTCAGCCAGAAAGGATGCAGTCCAGAGGGGGATTCATCATTTGCAGCATCGTCTCCTCTTCCTTGTGCTCTCTCTCTCTCTCTCTCTCTTTCTCTTTGCTACATCTTCAGCAGAGGAGGAGGAGGAGGAGGAGGAGGAATGCAAACTGAAGCGCAAAGGGAAAAAAAATGGCAGATTTGGGAAACAGATCTTAAGCCTCTTCAATTTTTTTCTGAAAATCATAAACACACTGTCATTCAACAATCATAATCTCCTCATTTAACACATTTTTCTGTTATAATTAGCTGGTTTCTCCATATATCTACATAACTAACGCCAACAGTGCCAGCTTCTTGTGCTGTTATGTGTTGTTGCACACTACATCACTGTACAGTTTGATTTTTTGATAACCAACTCTCCCCAACCATCCAAAATATGAACAATTCATACACGACAAGTCGACTCTGGTTTCAAGCTCAGCTAAAGTGGCTGCTCTCTGAGACATCGGGCCACCTCTTCACTCCGGCAGGAACATTTTGTGCTTTTGTGGCGCTCCTTTGCACTACAACTATTTTGGGTACATACTCCAGAGGGCCTGCGTGGGACCATGGGTGGTTTATGTAACTGTGTGGAACGGTCCCTCTCATTTCGAAAGACTAACGCTATCTAAATGTATCCCCTGGGAGGTGGCTGAGGTGGGGAGTGTTGGCAGGGAGCACAGATTTGGATCTCCTCATGGTCCATCAGGTTCAATAAGGACCGAGGGATCAGTGCTGACCTTTGCAACCACAATCACGCAGATACCTACCTTTCCACCTGGAAATGTGACATAGGAGTCATGCTTTCTGTTAAATCCTATTAGTTTCACTTCAATTAATCACTAATGGGTCATTTAGACTTAATTTAAAGATTCAGCTATAAAAACGCTATAAGACCAAATGGATTTGCATAATTGAATCAAAAGCGTGGGGTTTCATGTCAGCAGGCACAAAAGGAAGAAAAGTGGCTTCAAACTTTAAATCAGCGCGTCACGGTGATAAAGACACGCTCATTCAAAGCATTCGTCACACGTGACCGAAGCATCAGATTCTTTGTTGCGACTAATCATCCTCGAGCACGGTGAACAAATCACTGTCTTGTCTTCCAGGTATTCGATCCTCGCAGTGGCTTTGTGTTTTCTGAATGGCACTTTTTTTTTTTAGCATCAGCAAATGTGCAATCACAACATGAGTTGTCATAAACTGGCACCAGGCTGCCGTGCTAATTACGGTGAATCCGAATTAAACCTGGAGTATTAAAGCCACTTGAATATTAATGGAGGTGTTAAAGCGGAATCACATTTATTTCCTTCCCGGGTCAAGTACTGAAAAGAAAAAAACAGTGCTGGAAAGACCATTATTCAAATGAGAGTGCACAGACCTTAATAGAAATCAGCCAAACCATTAACTTCTGTTTTAACGCAGCCCAGTAATTTTGTTTCCAGCATTTGTGGACGTGATTGACTGAGCTGTTCCTGTCTATTGTGGTGGATGTAAATGTGGCCCTCTTCCATATTTCCCAAAAAGCCTCATTCAGGACCTTAAAAGGTTCCAAATAAAGATAAACTAGGGTTAGCATTTTGCCTTAATCTGAACTAATGCCAGCTAAAACCGAAATGAGTGCCCAAGAGTGGTTTCATCAAACACTGTTTTCACCATTCAGTGAGACAATCCTGATGTGGAGCACGTATTCACCTTTGAACTCAGAGATATAGTGGTGATTTTTGGATGGCGAGTGACCTTGAATGGAAAGAAGAACAGGCATGATGGCTTTCCTGGGGTCACAGTTCACATAATAAACACATTTTATATGCTCCTACTTTTAAAATCCTAAACTTGTAGATTATTAGTTTTTCTCCGTGAGGTTAAGGCCTTTTTGTGTTTTTTGGAAGGCAAACACCCGCATGTTTGTACACAATCATCTCTTGAGTTTTCAAGAATTGGTCCAAACTTAAGTTCCCTAAATGAAAATGCTTTGTTTTTGCCAGAGGTCAGAGAAGAATGGTCAGACTGCTTTCAGATGATTGGAAGGAAACAATAATTCAAATGACCCCTTATTACAACCAAGGTATGCAGAAGAGCATCTCCTGCACAATGCTTGGAACTGTGAAACAGATGGGCTGCAGCAGCAGAAGACCACATCAGGTGCCACCGCTGTCAACTAAGAACAAGAAACTCAGGCTACATTTGGCACAGGCTCAAGAGGAGTGGACAAAAGAAGATTTTTGCTGCAACATTCAGATGGTAGGGTCAGAATTTGGCATAAACAGCATAAAAACACAGAACCATCCTGGCTTGTGTCAACAGTTCACACTGCTGATGGTGGTATAACGGAGTGACAGACCATATCTATCCATTTACAACCGCAACGTACCCATCTTTTGATGGCTGCTTCCAGAAAATAGGTGCACTTCATGTCACAAAGCTCCGATCATCTTCAGCTGGTTTCTTAAACCTGACAGTGAGTTCACTGTACTCAAATGACCTCCACAGTCTTCAGAGCTGAATCCAATAGAGTAGCTTTTGGATGTGGTGAAACTGGAGATTCGCATCATGGATAAGCAGCCAACATGATTGTTTCATGTCAATATGGACCAAAATCTTGAAGGGATGTTTCCATAATCTCGTTGAAACTGTGTCATGAAGAATTAAAAAGGTGGTTCAACTTGGTAGTAACAAGGTGTACTTAATAAAGTGGCCGCTCAATGTATAATCACAGCAGTTTTCAGGCTGTAGGACAACAAGTCTATCTATCTATCTATCTATCTATCTATCTATCTATCTATCTATCATCTCCACTTATGGCTATTAACATTTTTTCAGAAATGCACTCCAATCAATACAAACTTATAATCAATAAATCAAGTGTTGTGATATTATAAATAATATATGTAATGATAAATCTAAAGGATTTACAAATGAAAAAGAGCAACGCTTGTGGGATATTATAGCTGGGTTTGTGTTGGCTGCCTCATATCTTTAAGACATTATGCTAAATGTATGAAAATTATGTCTCCATCAACTTTAATTTGACAACTTTTTTCTTCCTAATTTCCCCCCAGACGCTTTGAAAGCAGGCCTACCCTGCGGAGATGATCAAAAGAGCAGAGCTCCATCTTGACACAACACCCTCTCATCTCGCCTCTAAAGGCAGCTCGCATTGAATGGACAGATTATAAAAACATTGCTGCCATGTTAGCTACAGACCAGCACTCACACTACATAATTATTAGCCTGATGATTGCACACAAGTGTTTTTGGATGCTGCATCTGGCTCGGCGGATGATGGAAGTTGTTGTATGTATCCACCCGCATTTTTCTGGCTGTCAAAAATTGCATTCTGAGAAAGCCGTACTCCTCTCATCAAGAGTCATAATTTACTTGTCAAAGCAGGAGTCCTCTCAGCATGTGGGAGGCTCCCTGGGGTTATAATTGCGAGACGGTTTGGTTCTCCTGAAATGCCTCCAGTCAAGACGGAGCACGGGCCTGCTACTCAGGCTTTGTGTACTCTTTCCTTTTAAAAGTAGCCATTTACACAGAAAATTGTAAAACACGGTAAAAAAAGAAAAAATATATATATTTATATATATATATATATTTGAGTAGCTTCACTATACTTTCACCATCAACTCCTTATAATCTGTGACTTTCAACACTGATTACTTTGGTAATCTCTACACTGACACAAGGTCTCCACCTTGTGGATGAAGTATGAAAGTCACTTAAATGCTGCCTGCAGGTCAGCCAAGGTTCATCTGAAAAATCATGTTAGATTATTTTATATATAGAAATATGCACATATGTATGTGTACGTGTGAGACCATGTTGGATAATTTTATATGAATATTTATATACTCATATGTATTTATCCATCCAACCATCCATCTTCTTTTGCTTATCCAATTCAGGGTCACGGTTGGGCTGGAGCCTAACCCAGCTGTCACAGAGCGAGAGGCAGGGTGCACGCTGGATAGGAGATATATGTCTATATCTATATATCGCTATCTATGTATATATATATGTATCAATATAGATATATAGGAAGATAAAGATATATATAGCTTTATTAAGAAGCATAATGTATAAGTTTAACATGATGAAACACATATAGATGAACTTTAGCTGACCTGCAGGCAGCATCCCATATGTTTCAAACACACCGGCGTCGTGTCGTCGTACATTTTACTCTTACAATTTTTTAACAGCCATAAAGGTTTAAGATTAAAATTTCACGTTCATCCAACAAATGATAAGCTTTTAAAACACTTTGTTCTTTATTGCTAGTGTGACCTTATAAAAACAGGAGACCACACACCTCCACCGAGGCTCATAATTCCCCTGACGCCACGCTCAGACTGAATCCCTGGATCCAGAAGGATATCAAGGGTTATGAATTTCACAGTCTTCTTAAGGAAATGAAGATATTCCCAAGCGTCCTTGTGTCACATTGATAGGTATTTGTGAAGCTGTGATATCAAATGTTCAGTTTTAGCCTTATATCACCGTGAGAAAGAATATATTAAAAGAAATTCCTAGGCTAAAACCAATCTCCGAAAATATTTCCATCCACATCCATCCATAACTTTCTGAGTAATCCTGGTAAAAGACAAACTACCAATCATGTAACCTCCTACACACACAGTCAGTTTGTAGTTCTCTAAATGTCAGCTCAGTCTCATGGCAAATCATGAGTTAGTCACAGAATGTGATGCTTGTTCATGTGCACACACACAAACTGCCTTTTTTGTGACAGTCAGCACAGCTTTGGAAAAAATGCGTTTCAGTGGGATGTGTTTTTTTCTAAGTGTCACATATTTTTTCATGTTACACTTATGTTAAATTTAACCCAGGCTAAGCAGAGAAAAGACTTTTAAACTTAGAGGCATGAGCTCTATTTTAACGCGAGTCATTCTAAACCTGGAGATAAACAAATAGCAAAGTATACATGCAGCAGACCTGTTTGGATCTAGCTGTTAAATGATAGTTGCTTTTTCAAACTACAGTTATTGTCCCACATGAATCAGTTAATCAGTTCATTGTGTGGCCTGACACCCACGAGACTGTGTTATAAATGCAGCAGCTCGATCGAACACTCTAAACTCGAGGCTTGAAAAGGTAAAACTAATCAGACTGATTACAGATTATCTGTAGCAATAATCCAGATGTGAGAGCTTTTTCTTCCTTTAGTCACATTTATTCAAATATTTTCACATATTAGGAGGAAATATACATTTTTAACATTTTTATTTTTTGCATGATGAATTCAATCAGTTCTATAAAAGTTTTACACCGGAAACTGCTCTCTGCTGGTCAGGGTAACAATGCCATCCATCTTGTCGAATAAGCCTTCAATCGCGGCGTTATTCTTTTTGCTTGTCAGCACATGGTACCTGCCCCCGCAGCGCTCTACGAGCCCCATCAGTTCCCCGTTCCTTAGGATGTGCTGCTCTGCGCTCTCCCCTAAAATCTCCCCCCATGTGAACAGCACCAGAGCGCGCTGCCAGATCTCCTGTCCGAGCAGGCTCATGTGCTCCTCCACGGCTCTTCTGTACTTCTGCGTGCAGGTCAGGAAGGCCGGCATGAGCAGCAGGACGACGTGGGGACCCGGGTGACACCAGGAGATGCTGTCGAGAATGCCTTTCAGCTGAGAGGCGTTTGCCTCCTCGGGTCCGTCTCGCCACCTAAGGCCGAGCGGCTCTGCGACTGCGAGGCGCCTTCCGGATATTTGGCCTTTCCACGACCTGAAGCTAGAGCCGCTGAATTTGGGCGCTTCTCCACCCAAGATGGTGACACCAGCAGGGGAGCGGGAAGACCAGGTCTCTCCTAAAACCATCACCCTCAAATCCGACCCAGGAGAGTCTTTGTTGTTTGCTCTTGTGCGAGGTCGAGACAGGAGCTTCAACTCGCCCATCACCTTTGCACTTTCGACCGCTTCTTGCATCACTTTTGTCTTCTTTGTCTCCGTCAGCGTCTCGACTTTTAGTGTTTCAAGGTGACAGTTATTGCTCTCTGCAGCTGACAAAGCTGTTTTCATCCTCTGATCTTCATTATCTGAATCTTTTCCTCTTCCTCTTTCCCTCCTCTCGCTGACCTCTCGGCACACTAAAGGCGAGCTGTCTTCTGATCTCTTATCATCAGTCCCGTGTTGTCCGTTCTCCAAAATGCTGTGCTGTTTCCGTTTCAACTCTTCCTCTCGCTCTTTGAGGTTCTGCTCCCACGTGCTCAGTTTTTTCAGTGAATCCTTTAGATTTCTCTCCTTCTTGCGAAGCTCTTCCTTCAGCAGAGTCATTTCCCTGCCCATCTCATTCAACTGCTGTGTTGTGTAGTTCACGTGCTCGTTCTGCATCTGCAGCTCCGACTTCCAATTGAGCAACTCCTGTTCTTCGTTCTTCAAGTAGTACTCCCTGTCTTTCAGCTCTTTCCCTTGGTCTTTCAGTCCTCTGACCTTCTTCTGTAGATCGTGACCGTGAGAGCTTAGCTCCTTCTGTCTGCCCTCCAGGACTTTCAGTAAGCTTTCCAGCTCCCTCTCCATTTTCTCAACATTCTGCGCCTTCTGCTGCACTTCTTGCTCGTATTTATCCTTCTCCTCTCGTTCCTTCTGTTCTTTTATCTGCAGACTCATTTCCAGTTCTCTAAGTTCTTGTTCCTTACTTTCCAACTTTGCCTGTTTTTCGCCAAGCTCCTCCAGCTGTGCGTCGATGTCGTGACGTCTTTTGCTCAGTTCTTCTTCGCTTCGTTGCAGAACTTGCTCCCTTTCACTCACTTCTTTCTCCCTTTTTAGGAATTTCTCTTCGAGCTCCTCATCCCTCGTTCTCTGTTCGCTTTGTTTCTCCATCATCTGCTTCTCAAAACGCTCTCTCAGCTCATTCATCTGCGCCTTAGTCTCATCTTCTCTCTCCTTCACCATTTCTAGCTCCACTTTTAGTTGGGCATTGGCGTCTATTAAAGGCCCCAGCTCCAGATCTTTCTCTCTAAGCGTGATTTGGATTTCCTCGTATCCTCTGAGATATTTCCTGACCTCTTCGTCACTGTCCTTCTTCACTTCCTCACACTTAGCTCTGAGGTTGTCAGTCTCTTTTCTCATCATCTCATTTTGCTCCTGCAGCTCCTCAACTCTCTTCTGACTTAACTCGTTTTTCTCTGTGATGACCTGAATGCTCTTATGCATTTCTTCCTCTAGCCGACTTACGGTGCTGTCCTTCTCCTGTGTGATTGACTCAATATCCTCATCTTTCATCTTGATCTCCTTTTCATATTCCTCAATCATGGCCGTCATCTCCTTTTCCATTTTCTCAGTGAGCTCCTTCAGCTCTGACTTTGTCTGCTCGATCGTTAGCCTCAGCTGGACGGTCTCCTTCTCATTTTCCCTGTCTCTTTGCCTGAGGCGGTCAAGCTCTTCCTCTTTCTCCTGCAGTTTTTCTGTCATTTCCGCATCCTTTTCCCTCTCTTGGTCTTTTTGCCGCTGCTGTATCTCATCGATAGCGGATGTTTTGTGGTCGTTGCTTTCTTTCAGCTCTTCTATTTCTCTCAAGAAGCTCGCACATGTCTGTTTTGCCTCATCGATCTCACCGTCTCTCTGTGCAAGAAGACTTTGGGCTTGTGTCAGTTCCTTTGTCTTCTTGTCGATGATCTCTATCAGCTTGTTCACCTCGTTCGTTGCTTTCTCATCCTTCACCTTCTGCTCTTCCTTCCATCGTGTCTCCCTGGAGTCGGCCAGCTGTTTGGCGCTTTCAATGTCAGCCTCCTTCTCTTTCAGTTTTCTCTCCATGTCGCTTAAAAGCTGCCGTTTCATCTCCTCCATCTCTCGTTCTTTGTCTTGCAGCCGTTGCTCTGCCTCTTTCTTTTGGCTGAGAATGATCTCACCTCTTTCTTCTTCCTTTCTTTGCAGGATCTCATCAACATCTTTAATGTGCTGTTTTAACTTTTCTATCACTCGGCTGTTTTCTTCCGCAGTTTGCTCCATCTGTTTCTCGTGATTTAACTTGTCTCGTTCTCTTTCCTCTTCTGTCTGCTGCAACTGTTGCTCGAGCTCCTTTAAACGTTCTTTTAACATTTCTAATTCTGCTTCTTGTTCCTCCAGTTTTTGCTCCAAAGCTTTTTTGTAGTTCGAATAATCATTTTCTTTCTCCTCCATCTGTCGAAGCTTCTCCTTCATTTCCATGAGTTTGGATTTCATCTCATCTGTTTCCTTTTCCTTTTCTTGCAGCTGCTGCTCAGTCTCTTGCATGCTTTTTAAGTGATCCCGTTCTTTCTCCTGCTGTTGTTGCATTTTTTCTTTCATTTCTTCCACAAATGCTTTAAACTCCTCGATCTCTTTCTCCTTCTCCTCCAGCGTTTGCTCCATCTCTCTCTTGTATTGCTCTTTGTCCCTTTCACGTTCTTTGATTTCGTTTTTGAGCTGACACTTTAACTCCTCTGTTAGCCGATCTCTCTCTTGCAGTTTTTCCAGAACGTACTTTTCGTGGTTCTGATTCAGTATTTCCTTCTCTTTTGCATGCTTTAGCTTTACCTCTTCAACTTGAGCAGCATAGGTTTCTTCCAAGTCTCTTATCTGTCTCTGTCTTTCCTGCAGTTGTTTATCTATTTCTTTTGCGAGCTGTTGTTTCAGCTCTTCGGTCTCTTTTTGCCTTTCTTGCTCTAAGCCCCTTAGTTTTTCAGTGTACTGTTGTTGGATCCTCTCCACATCCTCCTCCTTTTGTTTCACATTTTTATGAACTTCCTCCTGGTGTTGGGCACTTCTCGTCTCCATCAGATTTACCATCTCACTGATTTTTAGCGTCATCTCTTGATGCTGATGTTCTAAGGCCTCTATCTCCTTTTCTTTCTCCCTCATCTTTTGTTCCAGTTCTCGTTTGTGGTTTTGATGAATCATCTCTTTGTCTTTTTCATTTTCCAGGATCTTTTCTTCCATTTGTGCACGGCACTTTTCTTCTATATCTGCGATTGCTTTCTCTTTGGCCTCCACACATTCCTTCTTTTCTTTAGCAAACAGCTCTTTCAGCTCTGCGGCCTGCCTTTGTTTTTCTTGCTGTATGTTCTTTATTTCGTCATCGTGCTTTTGTGTCATCCTTTCCAAGTCATCAGCTTTTTCTTTCAGCTTCTTTTCATATTCTTGCTGTTGTTGAGCTTTTGCTGTCTCCATCATTTTTTCTATTTCATTAATCCTTGTGGCCATCTCTTCCTCATGCTGCTTCCTTATGTCTTTTATCTCTGCTTCCTTCTCCTGTATCTTTACCTCCATCTCTTTCTTATGCCGTGATTTCATTTCTTCCAATTTCCTCTCCATATCTGTCTCGTGTTGTTTTGCATTATTGAGAGTAACCTGTTTTTCCTCCGAGGCTTTCTTCATCTCTTCTTCCATCAGTTTGTCTTTTTCGAGCAGCTTTATTTCCATCTCACTCCTCAGTTTTTGTTCCATCTCTGCCGTCTCCCTGTTTTTTTCTTGTACTGTTCTCTCTAGAGTGTCCTCATAGTGGGTTTTAGTCCGGCTGATTTCTGCTGTTAAACACTCGTGTTTTTCTGTCCAGTCAGATATCTCTTTGTTGAGGAGCTCTATGGTCTGCCTCAGTTTCCCATATTCTTTCATCCATTCTTGTGTCTTTGCTCTAAAAGCATCCTCCCTTTGTTTCATCTCATGTTCCTTTTCTACGCTGGCACGCTCAAGGTCGAGAAGCTTAATTTGCTGCTCCTCAGTTCTTTCCTGCAGCTCCTCAATCTCTCTCTCTTTTATCTCCAGTTTGTAAAGCAGCTTTTCCCTTTCTTGTTGAGCTTGGCTCAGTGCTATGCGGATTCGCTCCTTTTCCAGGCTCAGATCCTGAATTTCTTTCTCTCTGTCCTCTGTCAGCCATCGCATCCTCTCCTCCAGCTCACCGAAATCGTTCTTCCTCTCGCCGACCCTCATGTCGTCATCCTCCGCTTCTTCCTTTTGAATGTCAGCTTTTCCTGGAGATTTCACCTTCTTCCTTCTATCAAAGAACCATCTGATGCTCTTCATCTCCCTGTCCCTCATGTTCTTCAGCTCTGCCTCCTGACGAAGCATCTTCTCTCCAATCTCCTTCAGACGCTGGTTGAACTTTTCGTTTCTTTGTTGGCTCAAATCCCTGACTTCTTGAACCAGACCGGAGAAAGCCTCGCATCTGTTCATTGTTGCCATCTTTTCCACTTTCTCTAGCAGCTCTGTCACCTTACTGGAACCTCTACCTCTTCCTCCACCATCTACACTGCTGATGACGTGGTACCGCCGCCTGCACTTCTCCAGAAGCAACTGCAGGTCCCTGCCTCCACTCTGGATGTGCTGCTCAATATCCACTCCCTCTCTGAGCTGATCTCCATGGGTGAACAGCAAGATTGTGTGTCTCCATACACCTTCTCCCAGAAGTTCCAGATGTTCTCTCACATGTCCCGCTTTCACCAGTGTGTCCACCCTCAGAGTCAGCAGGAGTGCATGAGGACCCGGAGGGCACAAAGACACACTGCAGACAATCTCTCTCTTCACCCTCTCTGGTGTTGCACCTGCCACACCCGCCTCCCAGCCCGGCGTGTCCACCACAGTCACCAGCCGCATGGCCACCTCCGCTTGTTGACGAATGCACTCTTCTGTTACGGCTCCCGACTGGAAGAACCCTGTTTTTCCAAGGATGGTGTTTCCAGCAGAACTTTTTCCAGTTTCACGCTCGCCCAGTAGAACCAGTCTGATCTCAGGAAGACGTCGAGGGGATTTGGAGAAAGACTGGTGGGCATCCAGCTCAGAACCCTGTGGACCATCGCCTGACAGGAAAAAAGGGAATATTTTCAGTAAAAGAGAACTATTTTTAATGCCATAATCCAGCTGTAATCTCCAAATATTTGATGTTTTTTATTTAATTTTGATTATTAAAAAAATAGCCCAGAATAATCGCTCAGGCTACATTCACACGTAAACGGGTATTTTTTTCAACCTTAAAAAAATTTAAAAATCATATTGAAAAATATCTCCATCTCCATGGATCTCAAGCACTAACTACAGCATCCCAAAGCAAGAGGTGGGCATATAACCCTAACTATACATAAATGTTGGCCAATCAAAAGACAATAATCAAAATGTTGTCATATAAAACTCTGTCTTCTTTGTCTGTGTGTAAATGAAGAAGTTTCTGAAACACTTGAATGAATGAAATCTCTATTTTTAGTACAGTAAACAAAGCTACATTTACCTGAGTACTGTATATGTTTGTACAGGCTTTATTTCTTTACAACTTGGGACTGACTTTCTCTGCTGTGCAGGTAACAAGAGAGAAGTTCATCAGAGCTTTCAACAGGAAAATCAGGTAAAACTCAGCCTTACAATAAAAACTGTAATTGTAAGTTCCTACAGTAAGACAAAAACAGGCTCTGTAAGCCTGCGGAGACCTGTGTGAATCCCTGTGATTTTGGTTATAGTTAGTAGTGTTACCACTACTTACACACTAGAAAACATAGAGCCACACTTGTGTTTATTTTCAGTTTAAATTTCATAATCACATTACTTTAGTGACTTTCAGTCTCTGTCAGCTTCTGAGCTCCATCCTAGCAAATACTACCGACCTAAACACAAATCAGCACTGGTTTTTAGAGTTGTATTTCTGGTCTGTGACATTTTATTTGTGCTAAAATTAGGCCCATGTGCACAATGTCTATGTCTGAACTGAACACAATGAAAAAACATTTAACAATCACTTTTTAACTTCAAGCTGTAAAGATGGATACGCTCTGTGATGACAGTGATGGCTGCTTCTAGCAGGATAACACACAATTGTCACTGGTTTCTTGAACATGACGAAGGGTCCACTGTATTTAAATGACCTCCCAGTCACCAGATCTCAATTTAATAGAGCACCTTTGGGATGTGGTGGAACAGGAGATTTACGTCACGGATGAATCTGTGTCACAAAGAATTAAGGCCGTTCTGAAGGCAAAAAGGAAAACCAACCTAATACTAGCTAATGAAACTAATGCAAAACCTTTAAAGTGACGAGAAGTCACTTAGTGGTTTTCATCAGTGCTGTTTATGTGTAAAGATAAACTCTAAATCCTGACTGAAGCTCCTCCTACAAACACATTAGGCCCATTCAAGGTGGGGGTCAAACATGGTGCTAGCAAGGTGTACCTAATAAAGTGGCTGGTGCAAACAGTGTGGATGTCAAGATAATTTTGGCACAAACTAAACTTTGTGTTTGCACCTGATGCTTGTTGAATATCATAATTTATCATTACTCCATCTTTGTGATGCAGTGACGACTGATGTTAACTTTGTTCTGGTCTCCATCAACCTTTTTTCTGAGCCGTCTAATCATATGAAATGATTTCATGAACTTGAGAAAACTTTGGAAGTGTTATAAAAATAAACAGACTTACTAATGAGAGTGGCTTTGATGGTCCCTCTCTGCATCTGTGCCTCCATCTGTCGCTGTTTCTTTCTCCTCTCCCTGGCTCTCCTCTTCCCATCGGCCTCCAGCCCCAACACGACGGTATCCATCTCTAAATGGTTGCTTCCATCCTTCTTCTTATCTACCATCTCCTCCAGCTTCCTTATCAGCTCTTTAACCTGTGTCCCATCTCCTTTGCTCCGGTTATTCACAACATGGTATCTGTTTCCACACTTCTGCAGGAGTCTGTGGAGCGACGGGCCGCTTGACAGGATTCGTTGCTCCATGGTGCCCATGCCCAGTTCGTCTCCTCTGGTAAACAGCACCATAGTGTGCTCCCACACGTGTTTCCCCAACGGCTCCAGGTGTTCCTCAATCTCTATGATGTAGTCATCTGTCACAGAAGCACAGGCCCGCACGGCCAGCAGCACAGCGTGAGGCCCGGGAGGACAAAGCGACACGCTTCTCAAAGTTTCTCTCCTCACCCAGTTAGGGGTGCTATTAAGCGGGTAGTACCATTCCCACCCAGGTGTGTCCACCACAGTGAGTTTTCGCCCCGCCACATCAGCTCGCCTTTTCACACACTCCTCTGTGGGCTTCCCGCTCTCAAATCCCCCCACTCCTCCCAGTATTGTGTTGCCTGCGGCGCTCTTCCCGGTTCCTTTCCGGCCCAGGAGGACCAGCCTAAGTTCCTGAAGAGCGGGGGGGCTAATGTCTGAGGCAGGGGGGTGTTGTGGCTTCATGGTGGCCTGCAGGCTCTCATCTGTGAAGAAAGGGAGAAGTACTTCCTCAATGCACCGCACCGGATAAGCTGAATGACACAGACACAGAAATGCGATAATAGTCAGACATCTGCTCACTACTTTACTCTTAAAACTGCACCTGAAGCCCTCAGTTTCAACACCCAGCGTTACCCGCCCTCTGCCAATGTTACCCGCCCTCTGCAAGAGGACTATTATTCTATGCTTGCAAATTATATATTGATTGTAACACATTAAAGCACATCTGCATCATAAAGTGCAGACTTTTTGTCATTGTCATTATTAGTCTGTCTTCAGCGTCACACAAAGGGGCCAGAGTGCAAGCTAAAATAAAAATTACTGTTTTATAAAGAAGTAAAAGATCTACAAGAAACTCACCACCATTTGTGCTTGCAGCCGGACTGCAGTTCTCATCTGTCGTGTCCATCACCCCTGCATGCACTTTCCTCCTCTTCTTCCTCTTCCTCTTTTTCAGTTCCTGTGTTTTTTCTACAGCAACGATTTCTTCACCATCATTACGAAAGGAAACACAAAAAAACCTCCCCCCCCTTGCTAAATAACTGACCCAAGCTGATGATTGCAGTCACACAAAGTGAACAAAGACTGTCTGAGGGAGGCAGACTCGCTGCATCACGTGACCTGTCTGTGGTATTTTGGCATGCTCTCATTGAACACGACAGGAAGTTAGAAGGGTGGCACGGTGAGCTTTTGTGACAGTCCATGTTTGCAAAGTAAACGCAGGCAGTACGTCTCTGCTCGTACATGCCGCGCACAGATGCATGTATGCACACGGTGTACATACACAGAACATGCTTCTGCATGCACACATGCGCAGATGCATGTGTTATCTTGAGAACTGCAGAGCTCCTTACCGTCAAATGGTGCTCTGTGGTTAAGAGTGTGGAACTTCAGTTTCCTCTACTCTTGAGCGACAAGAGACGACTCAAAATAAGATAAGTCTCATCGCCACAGAGTTTTTTGTTTTTTTTACTGAGGAAACACAGGCAATCTATAATTTAAGATCTTGTCCTTTAAAGCAAGGATGAAGACAGGTTTGCATTTACTTAAGATGCAGAATTTTAATGTTTGTTTTCTACTTTCAGAAACGTGATGCTAACTGAAACTAACTGTGTCGAATAAGGAAGAGCACCTTTCATCATGTTTATCAGAGCGACACGATGCACTATGTTCCTCATTTTACTGATGGCTACACTACACTAAACTGAAGCCGCCAATCATCCTACAATCACTTCCCCATATTTACATCATGCAAATTCAGAGTGAACTCGGAAATGGCAGCTGACAGAGAGGAAAACAAACAACTAAAAAGAGCAAATGTTTCCACTGTTAGTCAGTGAGGTTTTATTTAAACAGCGCTTCTCAATAACAAAATTCACAGTGTTTCACAAAACAGAATAACATGCAACAATTAAAATAGCATAAACAGATAAAACTAAATAAAGGCAACCCTCTTTCTTTATTTTAGAAACATGAACAGCTTCAATGAGTCGTACGTATGGAAGCGAGTGTCACAATTTGGGGCCCACAACCTCAAAAGTACAGTTATCTTTTGTCCATAACTTGGATGTCGGTAGGACTGACAAATACTGATCAGCAAACCTTAGAGATCTAGATGGGGGGTGTCAAAAATGAGGCCCGGGGACTTTTAACATCATCAAGTTTTAGAGACCAAAGCCAGTTATCTACACCAAAGTAGTTAAGTGATAAGTCATTAAATGACAGACCTGAAAACCAGTTCCTGTTTGTCACTGTCTAAACGTCTTTACACTGACAGAAAGTGCAGTTTCATTCATCCGGCCCACTCGAGATCAAAGTGCGCTGTATGTGGCCTTAATGTAACGTGAGTGTGACATCCTTGATTTAGACAAGGTGGGCTCTGATGACAAGTCTTCAAAAAGCATAGAGAAAAATTATGATGATTGTCATGACAGCTGAACAAGCTGTTGATTTAGATAACGACATACAAGTGCAGAGCCAAGAGAAAGACTCTTTTTTTCAACACTGGCACTGGAGTCGTAAACTTTATTTATAGTTAATTAAGAATAACTTCCATCACTGTTTTATATTTTTAAAACCAACTGTGGACTACACATAAAACGCATGTCTTGAAATTGTATTTATTATTAGCTTTTCTCTATTTGGTTTCATTTTGCTTCTGTGTTTTTAGTTTTGTCTATTTCTGAGGTTTTGGTTTCATTTATTGCTTAGTATCTGTACCCTTTAGTCCTTGTATTTTAGTTCTGCTTACTGTTTGTGTTTATGTAGTTTATTTAGTTGTTAAAGCATTTTCCTTTGTCTTTCTGTGCTCTCTGGTAGTGGTTCATTCGTATTTAGCATTCAGTATTCTTCCCTCCTCCACATCCTCTCCCCTCTGTTTGATTTCAACATGATTCTGTGTTCTTAGTTTTATGTCTGGTTTGTGTTGGTGGCTTGAGGTTTTGATTTTTATCTTTTGTTATACTTGATTTCTAGTTGCTGTTCATAAGGTTAATTATTTATGTTTCTCTGGGGCTCCTTTTGTTTGTCTTTAGGGCTTCTTTTGTTCACTGTAGTCTGTCTCAGTGTTAAGTGGTCATCTCTTGGGTATTTTCTTGTTTTACTTTGTTACCAAGTAGTCTCTGGGTTTGTTGTTTTTTTTACAATTTTCTAGGGATGAGTTTAGTTTTTTATTTCCTGGTGCTTGTAGTAACACTAATCCCCCTGCTCTGTCTCGTCCTCCCATATTTCTTCCTCTATTGATCCACTAACTTTCTACATTATGTTGTTTTAGTTGTTTTCCATGTCTTAGTTAGAGTTTTACATCCTCTTCTGGCAAGATTTGGTGCAGCTGTGCATCTTTACCCTCTGGTGTTCATATTCCTGTGTTCAGTGTTATCCCTGGTTATGTATTTTCTGTGGTTTCTGGTTTTATGAATCTGAACATCTTGACCTTAAGTTGTGTCCAAACTAGAAGTGACATGGTGACCGGGTAGCATAGAAAGTGAATGACATTCACAGGCATCGAACAGCTATGGGAAAATTAACCGCTAATGTTGATGAACCGAAACAAATTTTTATCAATTTCCATGTGAGCGACCGAGGTCACTACCAATTAGAGTGAAAATAGCTCTGATATATGACCTTGTTGTAAATCCAATTTGCTGACAAACTGACAGCTGGTCGCACACATTCCAGACTCCAGTTGTCTAGCTAACCCTCTAATGTACCAGATCATGTGTCAGTCGAAGACGTTGAGAAGTTTATCTTGGCTCCCACCCACTTCCCATTACCAACACTTATTTCTCCCTTACTCCAAGAATCGTATTCACGTTCTGTGGTTTCTGGTTTCCACGTTGCTTCCAGTGAAGCTTAAGAGCCTCCTTTTGGCAACTGGATCTCGTAATGTCCGCAAGCGACTGTCCATCAGCTACAAAGTGATGTTTGACCAACAAATAATCAAAGCTACATCCATACTAGAAGGGATGGACAATGATATGAACACCAGAAACTACAAAGAAAAATGGTGGCGATGTGGACTGGGCAGGTCAAATATTCCTATAACTTCCAGATGAGTGAGTGAAGCGATTGCCAATGAGTATAGGACAGAGATGGCTGACATAAGACCTGGTAGTAGAAGACATTGGAGGATTACCTAAGCAACCATAGCCTGAAATACCCAGTAGCATCCAACCACCTTCAAGTGATGGACAACGAGATGATGGACAAAGATTTTGTGGGTCTTTTGGGCTAACTGACAACAAACTGAGGCGATATGATAGAAAAGCTAGAACAGCTATTAAATGGGCCTCACACAGAGATTATTTTCCCAGTTACACAAAAAGCAGGAGAAAAGAACTGAGATTCTGAGATGAAATAATGAAATAATGAAATAATGGACTGAACATAATTTTTTCCCATTTCTTCAGTTTGTTCATAGGCAGACATTTTATACATGCTGTATATATTTTATTTTTTACTTAAATATAGTATGAGAAAGAAGATAGATTAGCACAGAGGCAAATAACAATTTAGCTTTACCTCAGGTCAATCTCAAATAAGAGATGCATTTATTTCCTAACAGTTGTTGTATTGTGTCCCTGCACCTTGGCTGTGTGGCCTCTCTGGCTATACACACATGGTACACCATGTTCTCCTGTCCTGTCCAGCGAGCACCATGAAAACACACACAAATATTAGATCATGTTCTTTATGATTCACCCTTTCCTCCAGCACTGCTCAGGGTTAATAAAAACAAACCCTGTTTATGGAAAGGACTGAATCAGCCGTATTGATTTGGCACCATTAACCCAAGCGGAGCTGTTTTGAGGTCTGTTAAGTGTTCTGCGAGTATTACCATGATGGATGCCTTTTGACACGCGCGCTGCTTTTTGTAAATGTCAAATGAATTACTTTTATTGGACTCCCTGCAGCAGCGGCAGCAATCCCCTCCAAATGTGAGGCTGTCCAGCATCTAAAAAGAGTCCATATCATGAATATAAAATCAGCCCGAAAAATTCCACCATCAGCGCCGGAGCTCTCTTTAATGTATCATGTAAATTTCCATCGGCATTTGCTGATTAGTTTGCCCCTGAAATTAACTGGTCAATGGAGAAGATAAGTGCTAGTGGTGGAAATGGGAAACACAGAAATGTACAGTGCCGTGTTCCCTCTGTAATTTTAGTTGAACTGTGAGGCTTGTGGGGTTTCATTTTTAAAGTAAAAGAACTGCAGCCAATAAAGTTTCTTTTTATGGCTGATTTAAGAGTGCACGTCTTTCCAGCTCTGAAAATTAAACCATATTTTATGGTTTGAGTACCACTGATGGAAAGTCTTTCTCACGTATTAATGAAAGAGAAATTTTGTTCATGTACTAACCACCCACTCCTCGGAAGTTTTGTCTTCTATTGTTTTTGGACTCGTTTGTTGCTCTTTATTAACTTTTGACACAATATCAGTGCCAGTATTGAAAACTGTTTACATCTAGTGACTCCACAGCAACATGTTAATGCTAGATCATGCTAACTGTGAGCAGCCACAGATGTAGCAGTGTTTGCAAAGGTGATAATACCATATTAGCAAAGATAGCAGTGGTAACATAAGCAGCATACAAACTGGAACAATAGTTATTAAGCCAAACCAAAAGTGCCATTTGCTCATCGCTACTGATGTGTCCTATTCATAGTGCTAGTTGATAAGCTGCTAGAGGGCTCACATTTGTTGCATTTGTGCACAGATCCTTTGATCTCTTTTGTCCTAGGTGTTCTGTTTGCTTTTCACTTTGTTCACCACTATTCACCATTTCATTCAAGAAGGTCAATAGAGATAAAAATAAAGCTCTTCTAGCTAGCAGTTAGCAAGTGTGCTAATTAATTAGCTTAGCCTAGGCTTTATTAACTCGACATAGCTAAAATTCATGGGATAACTGGCTGCAAGTAGTTTGTACCTAGCTTACGCCAGCTTCTTTTTAAAAAATTAATCTTTCCAGACATAAAATCTGATGTTTCTTTGGAGTGCTGAATTTGTATTTCATAACCAGTGTTGGGGAGTAACGGAATACATGTACCGCCGTTACGTATTTAGAATACAAAATATGAGTAACTGTATTCCGTTACAGTTACCGTTTAAAAAGGTGGTATTCAGAATACAGTTACTTTGTTGAAATAAATGGATTACACGGCGGTACTTTCCTGTTTCATATTGTCGCGGGTCAGGACTGTTTGGGTTTGTTTGACAGCTATGTTCTGTTGTTCCAGGCGGCAGCGTTACGGTTGCCATGGTTACAGGGTGACGCTCTCTCTCTGCGTGTTTCCTGGGTGAGAGAGCGCTTTTTTGTTGTTGTTGTTGTGCTAAGCTAATAGGCAGAGTGCTACATGTATAGCCCTAAAGAATGTAGCATGATGGGCAGTGTAGTCCGTGCTGCAGCGAGAATAGACTACCGTACCCGTTATGTGTCTGTGAGCGAGGGAGGGAGAAAAAGGAAAAGTCCGAGCTGTCACGGAGCAAAAACGGGAGCTGGAACCATGTAAATATAATAATAACCACAGCAGCCAAGAAGAGTGCCTGACGAGCCTAGCTGTAAGTAAGCTATTAAGACTCAACTGTACACTGTGTTCGTGTTTTCCTCCGGAAAAAAATAAGTTCCGTTGGAGCAGCCTTTCAACGCCTCTCTCTGTCTCTCGGAAGCAAAGTGACCCAGACAACAAAGTAAAGCTATTTTTCGGCTACCAGCCCGACACGGAACCCACTGTATTAGCTAGAGGTCCCTTTACTACTGTTCGGAGCCGCGGACCTTCAGTAACAGTAATAAATCACAGCAATAGTACATTCACGTAGTTGTAAACAGCATGATAATATATTAAGTAATCCAAAGTATTCAGAATACGTTACTCTCATTGAGTAACGTAACGGAATACGTTACAGAATACATTTTGGGGCATGTATTCGGTATTCTGTAGTGGAATACATTTTAAAAGTAACCTTCCCAACACTGTTCATAACTTTTCACTGTAGATCTCAGTGCAAGCAAAGGTCAAAACCAAAACAAACCTATCAGAAAGTCAGCAAAATCTTTACAAGTGGCCAAATCAACAATCTGCTTGTTAAAAAAGAATGAATCCACCGGGCAGTGCAGCAACACCAAAAGCCCTGATATACCAGAGAAGACAACTAAAGTGCAAGATGACAGAATTATTTCCATGGTTAAGAAAAATAACATCATAACATCAAGCCAAGTCAAACTGTAAAAGCAGCCAAAGAGGCCTAGCAGAGCATCTCAATGGAGCAAAGACGGCATTTGGTGATATTCATGGGATCTAGGCTTCATGCAGAAACTGACTGCAAAGGATTTTATCCAATAACTGAAAGCAAGCCTTCTTTTTAAAATCCAATTTTATTTATTTTTACTGAACTACTAAAATGGTGTGTTTGTCCAACAAACTTAGGTTTTCTAAGTCCATTCTACTGTGCCTAGGTTGCCATTATAGTTTGTTTTTTAGACTGCCTTTGTGTCTTCTACCCCTGTGTTTAAGTTTCCCTCGCCCTTTATGTGTTTCATGTCTGGGTGTCATGCTGTCAAGTTCATGTTGTCATGTCTGCATTCCAAGCTGTTTACTATTTTACTGTGAAAGTTCCTGTCCTGTGTGCAGTGTGTCTTGTTTTGCTTCCCCTGGTCTCGTTAGGTATGATTTGTCCCAGCTGTGTTCCCACCTGTTCCCAATCCTCTCTTTATTTTTCCGTGTATTTAATAAGTCCTCTGTCCTTCTTTGTTGAATATCAGGTGGTCTCTTGTCTTTTGCACCATGTCTATGTCATGTCAGCTATCTTTGTATCCACACCAAGTTTCATGTTTAGAGTTTTTCATGTTTTATTTTTAGTTTCCACAGTTTAGGTTATTGTTTGTTCTCGTCTTTGTTTGACTTATGCATTACTTTGTATTTTTCCATCAGCCATATTAAACGGTTCGTTTTTTGTTAACTCAAGTTACATTCCATGTTCCGTTTTGTCTGCACTTAGGTCTACTAGTCATACTTCACACAGTCGGATACTCAGCCAGACTGTGATAAAAAATGTATGCAACTTGAGATTCAACAAGTGTGAGGCTGAAGCAACGTAGAAATGTCCCAACAGGGTAAAGCAAGTACTGCTGCTGTTGCCTTAGTGTTATGTTAAAATAGGAATTTTCACCCAGTGACTCCAGTGGATCATTGGGCTTTCAAGAGTTAAATTTTTCCTGTGAGACAGTTTTAGAAATATTAGAATAAATAGCTTTCAGGTGGGTTCAAATTTTCTTTTATTTTCCCGTACAGTCTAACCTTAGCCTTTTTTAAAAACCCCAGACCACGCTCTTACAAACATAACCAGGTATGTTTTTATTCCCCCAAGCTGAACCCCAGTTTTTCACATCAGGGTTTTTCTTTCACCTCTGATATGGTGTCTACATAAACTTTGTATTCCTGCTAGCAGAGGAAATTTTATGCTTTTTTCCTGGAGTCATTTGACAAACCAGAAACCCCAAGTTTGATTTGTGAAACTATTTATTATATAAGTACAAATATACATACCCTTTAAACAACAAGAGAAGAGGAGAGCACAAACAGACTGAGATGGCAAACACCTTCTAGTGGAGTAGCAGAGTTATCATAACCTTGAAATAATAACAAGCCAAAGCCAACACTTTCAATAAAACTACCACATGAGCAAATAGCAACAACAAACAGACTCACCGCTATTAAAAGTGAATGAACATGCAGCACAAAGACCACATCTTATACTGAGTAGAAGGGTTATATAAAAAAGAAAGCGAAAACAAATCACATTTATTTTACAAACACACTGAAATAGACATCCTCCATCAAAATGCTTTTGAACCAACAATGAACCGACATAAGTGGGAAGAAACTATAAATAATTTACAATGCTAAATTAATACATAACAAACATGACACAAGGTCGACAGCTACTTTTTCTGCCTTAAATTTACTATTAATTTCAGAAGCACTTAAGTTTAAGTCTAAAGTGAACAGTGTACAGTGTACAGTACTGTGCAAAAGACTTGAGCCATCCTCAATTCTTTATATTTAGCTTTGAAAATGGGGAATAGGTGCAATGATTTAGGGATAACACACAAAGTCTTTCATTCTGTGTTTTTCCATCCAGGTATGCTTTTACTGCTTTGGCAGTGTGTTTGGGATCATTGCAATGCTGAAAAATGAAGCTTGCCAATCAGACAAAATTGTATACATTTTTCTCATTTTTTTTTAAGATCACACTGCCTAACAGAAACTGTAATAATACCTTTTTAATGCCATTGTTATATGTTTTAAACTGCAGGATGTGTGATGTAAAATGAGCTAGAAAAAGGTGGTTTTATTTGAAGCTTTTCAGAAAATAAAATAAAAACATTGTGAATTGCCACTCTGCCGCATACTACACTTTTATGACTGTAAACACAACCTTCAAATAGTGTTGTGTTTAATAACGGGAAGTTTCAGCAATGTTTAAGGTAGAAAGAGTTAAGTTCAGGTTTATTAATGTGTGTCCCCAAATATCTCAAACCAGAAACTTAGTCAGTGACTTTACGTGTCTGAGCCGCATCCATCTGTGGGTTGTATGAAGATGGTACATTCCACATCCTGTTCCTAAGCTGGACAGCACAGTTACACCCATAGAAACAGTCTTTCTCTGCAGATGTCTTAGACACACACACACACACACACACACACACACACACACACGCTTTTCCTTCCTTCAGTGGGGTATATAAGGAGAAGCAGAAGACTCCTGCACGGGGCAGCAGCAGACCGACTCCAACCAACAACAGCTTTTCACTACAACTTCAGCTGAGGTGTGTCTGTGTCCGCTCTACATTTTGAGCTCTTTCCATATACGAAGGTTGACTGGTAAGTAAAAGCTTTGGTGAAACTATTTTACTACACTGAAATTCCTTCGCAGTTTGGCAAATGTTTGTTTATAACTTCCAGATATGAAGACGCAAATGTATTTGCATCTGGGAGTCATTTAAAAACTGTTGTTGTGCAATCACAACAACCCTTAGTGAGTCTAACAAAGCTTCTAGCACATCACTATGTGCCCTAACATCACTCTTACTGATACACTTTGTTGCATTTTAATTTAGTTATGTAGTTGGATCACATTTTCACATTTTCCACCAAATTAACTAAATGTAATAACCAGTTGGTTATAACTTGAACCTGCAGTAACTGTGGGAAAATGAGCAGAGTTATTAATATATGTGCAAATGAAAAAACTAACCATAACCAGAGGTTAATCACTAACTATATACATGCTGCCTCTATAAACTATTTAATGCATCCCAGACTTAGTCTGCTTAAATAAAGGCTTTAACGAGAGTCTTTGGGTCTTTTCAGGGTTTTATTGTTTTACCTGCAGGGTTTTTTTTTCTGTGTCAGCAGTTGCCCCAAAACACTGAAAAAAACAAACACATGAAGCACTCCAGTGTTATTTGAAAACAGAGAAGCAGTGTTGTAAAGTAATTATGATTACAGTTATTCATTTTATGACAGTTTTGCAGATTCACTTCAGCATTCACAGTGTCATACTTTATTCCAATCCACTAACTTTTTGAGTTAGGTTAATTGTGTCCTTTTTGCTTAAATATATTCATTTGGTGGGTATTATTAGTCTCCCAAGTTAATATTTTACTAAATATGACCGTATAATAGCTCAGCTGCAAAAAGAGAAAAGGTAATGACCACTGTGGTGACTAATCAAAGTGCTGGATTCAAACTTGGCCCTAGGTGTGAATAAACCAAAAGGATGCAAACAGAGACAGTTGGTGTACTCAGTGACTCATTAAATCCACAAAACAAGAAACAGGACAAAAATGACATCAGCCGTTCAGCCCAGATGGGGGTTACCAAAACCCTGCTTGCAACAGGCAGAGTGGGCTGCCACTGCTGTGCAGGAAGGCGTGCAGCTAGTGCCATAACGATTACATAAGTATAGGAAAGGCTGATTTAAGCATTATATACACAAGTGCTGTTTTCATAAGATGCTTGCAGGGTGCACACTACATGGAGTCTGTGGTAAAAACACCTGGCTCAGAGTAAAACCCACTGTTGTATAATGTGGGGGTGTGTGCTGGATGACTCATCATACAGCACAGTGAGCGCTCTGTTTTCACCTGAACCACCAGTGGCACAGATTGCCTCTGTGGGATGCCTTGGAAAGACAGAGTGATGCAAAGTATCATTAAGCCCAATATAACCTACACAATTTGAAATATTCCATGCATTATGGCACAAAACTTAATGTGGGAGGACCTCTTGGAGTGGGCATGCTGGTTGAAGCTTTCATCCCCAGTAAGAGGAAATACATGTCAAACAGCTATGCAAAGTTATACCTCTGTTTTTTTGCCTTTACTCAGGTCTTACTGAAAGCAAGGCTCTTAGCAACAGTAGTTGCATGATTAAGCCAAAAACAACCCGAAGCCTCGAGGGCGTGAGGGGTGTGACTTTGTCATTAAATAAACCCAGCTGTATTTTCTCTATATTGGAAAACAGTTTATCTACACATGGATCCAAAGGTCAAACGTGCAAACATGCAAGTTATCACTTTATGCATCATAAAGCATAAATCACAACCTGATATTCCCATTCATCCTCATCACAGTACTTACTCTGATGACTTAAACTCTCCAAGCAAAGGGTAATTTACTGGGAACTTGCAGTTGAGCCGGTGGATATCCAATCAAATAATTCCTCTCCTGGCCACCATCTATTGTTTATGAATGCAGGTCATTTTAAAAAGCTAACAAAAGGCACATTATCATCAGAAAACAACCACTGGATTTGAGATTGGAGTTCAGCAAATGCGATCCTCCTTTTACTCACTGTTTGCCAGCATGCAGAAAAGGCTGCTCCGATGTGATTGGCTAATAAAACACAGACCACAAGTGGCTGCTGAGAGAAACCACACATTTCCAGTAATGAAAAGCTTGTCCTTTGTCTCCAGATTATGTATGTGAATGCAAAGAGTAGCAAGCTTACAACCATAATCAGAGAAGTTACATTATCAAATACAATGTGCGTCCCAGGGGGGCTCAACCCACCAGCTCTTTGGTTGAAATAGAAACAGGCTGAACTACGGGGCTGCAGAGTGTGCTGTGTCTTCCTGTCTAATGTACCTTTATTTGCTCTTAAGTTATAGAAGCTGCATCTTTACATCTTTTCACTCATTACTGATTAAACAGCCAGGCTCTGTTAATCCACAGCTTTATTTCCTGAGTTTTTGTATGAAAGTTTTGATATCTGAACTAAGAGTGACTGCACTGCTAAAGCAGGAAAACTTTCATGAGTGGGCTCTAACCACAAAGGTAACAGTCGAATGTGCCAAAGAAACAACCGCAGTTTGAAAACACTGAGGTCACAGTGTGGCTTACTATTAGCATCACGAAGACACCTATACGTGGATTAACCATGAATTAAAAGCAAAAAGTTATCGATTTACACCAGTGGCATCTTGCTTTATGTCACAACCTTTGTGTAATCTGACCTGATGTTAGCAAAAAACAACTTTGAACAACTACAGACTGTTCGCTTTTCTGTAAACTCAAACAGACTCAACCTTTTGAGCACCAGTGACAGATATGACTGGCCCAGTAAGTTAGAATATGTAAGATATGGATATAAAATGCCCCAAACCACCTAAAGATTCAGAATTAAAAGTTAAAAAAAATTATAAATATCACTGTAATAAAACCATGTAGTTACATTTCAAACATTTGGGACTAAATTACTGCCACTGTATAACTTACAATCACTGGTACTACTAGTAATAACGCATACTCCCATTTTTAAATCCCCTCATAACGATTTCAGGAGCTTTGCTTTTGTTTTCTGCCACAGCTCAGCTTCATGTACCTTTATCATCTACAAAATGTTGTCTTCTTTTCGTCTTTCTTTGGTATTTATGACTAATCAATATCTGTCTTAATTAATTTATTCATTTGTTTATTTAGTTGAATCTGTCTGTCAAAGCACTTTGCAAACTGCCTTTTTAAAGCTGACATGTAAATAAAGTCTATTAATATTATTGCCAAACTAAGTAATCTTACTTCAGTAAACACAGTGAAGTAAGATTCTTTGTGGTTTCCGTTCATGACTGGAATAAGTCTCCTTTTTCTTGTTAGACATGATAAATGCTCTGTGCTGAAGCTTATGTCATTTGTTCCACGTTCTGTAACCACAAAAACAAACATTATTTGTGGAGTGAAAATAAATCACGTAACACTAAAATTGTCTTTCTTGACCGGGAGCTTACAGGAATGGGAGTGTCTATAAACCAAGTCCCTATCCAAGCCACAAACACACATGCGAGCCATGTGTGACATAAAAGATATAACCCACCGCAGTATTTATCGAGGCATGTGGAAGGTTTGGTCACTCCCAAACTTCATCCTAGCATGTGATCTTTTTGGACAGTTAATCTATCTATATATGTATGAAAGTCTTTCTACACTTTTTCCAGAGGTGCAGATCAATTTGAAAACAGGCCTTTATGAGCTGGACAGATGATAGATGAATAATAAATAAAAGGAGATGGTTGCACAGCTGCTTTGTAGCTCCTGGAACGCTGTCGGTCTTTAATTGTATTATGGAGGCGATCCAGAGTCTCAGAGTAGGAACCAGCTTCTACCCTAGGTGTAATCAAACATTTGACCTCTGACCCTCTCACCATTTAGCGTGCCATAACCTTGGACTCTGTCAGTCTGTTCTACCGTCATTTCTACAAGTTTAGTTTCCAGTTGATACTTACACTCCTGTGCCAAAGCACATTCTTCTTCTATATCCTAATATTCACATTCTTTATGTTCTTACAGATTTTACTTCAGTCTGTGGCATATGCACAGATTTGGACTTGTTTAAAGTTGCATGACATTGTTGTACATCCTCCAAATACTGTATGAGGATAAAGTTGAACTGAACCGAGTGTTTAAGAGCTTTTAGATAAAACTGACTATAATATTTCAGTCTGGCGTTGCTAATAATGAAGTATCACACATCCTCTCTTCCCTCCTAGTTTCTGTCTGACATCACCCACCCTGAGCAATCACTACCATGTCTGATGAAGCTACCACCGCGACTCCTTCTCCTGCTCCTCCCGCTCCCACTGGACCTCCTCCCAAAGTGACAAACCGCGGCCGCTCCGCAGCTCCCGCTGCCAGCGCCAACTCTGAGACAAGCGATATCCCCGAGTATGAGTACTTTATTCAACCAGGCCCCAGAGGATATCCTCCTCTGACAGGTGAAAGAGGAATTTTGTGGCATGTGTGTGTTTATGTATGTGATACGGTTTTTGAAAATATGCATGCATTCAAGTGAGAAAAAAGTCCAGAAAACCCAAAGGGGAAGGAGCTTGTCAGATCATCTAAAGAACTGGATGAGTCTGTTTGTCTCGACAGTCAGCTGTTATTTATAGAAAATTTTAAAAAAATGTTTTTTGAAGACACAGTGGGTCTTCTGTGGACAAGATAAAGCCCCTTTCCTGTCAGTTTCCAGTAGGTTTTACGCATGACTGACACATGAATGACGTCCAAACGGGATAAATTCTGCTCACTTCCTGCTGCGTGTCACTGCACTGCAGTCTGAATTACTGTCAAAGAGCTGCACACACAGATATCCAGATGTGACAGGAATTTATGAATGCAATGACTGGAATTACACCAGTAAACAACCACAAATGAACAGTCGACTGAATTTCCCTATTGACCCACCACTTATGTTTTTAATAAGGAGAGAACAGTTCAAACTGTGTTCCCGAAACATATCTTTTCATCACATAAACTGTTGACTACGACCATCCAAAGGCTTTCTGTGGGAGGCAAAGCACAAAATAACAGTGACCTTTTCAACCACTGAGGTGTAATATTAAGCCAGAGATATAGCCAAGTTAAAGTTTTCAGATAAGGTCATTTGAGGACTCTCAGCTCAGCCGTCCCCACTGTACGTGAATAAGCTTGATAAAGTTTTAAACTTTTGAAGAACATACTGGGTTGACTTCTGAATATCACGCAGATCAGAAGTGAGAAAGTCACCTTTCTCACTCACTATGTGCTAATAGACCTCTCTGCATCGAATCATATCTGTTATTAATCTCTGTCTCTCTTCCACAGCATGTCTTTATCCTGTTTTCCTTCTTTCACCCCAACCGGTCGCAGCAGATGGCCGCCCCTCCCTGAGCCTGGTTCTGCCGGAGGTTTCTTCCTGTTAAAAGGGAGTTTTTCCTTCCCACTGTCGCCAAAGTGCTTGCTCATAGGGGGTCATATGATTGTTGGGTTTTTCTCTGTATTTATTATTGTGCTATCTACTGTACAATATAAAGCGCCTTGAGGCGACTTTTGTTGTGATTTGGCGCTATATAAATAAAATTGAATTGAATTGAATTGAATCAGAAACAATATAAAAAAAATGTTTTTCTAGAAAAATGCTGTTTTTTTTTCTGGAAGCTCACTGCATGATCAGGAGCTGATTTCCATTTTCTCTACAGATGCTTCTCTTAATTTTCTGTCACTCATCTAAATTCCTCCAAATTAAAATGGCAATTACTGTCCTCTTGTGGTAGGAAAAATTTAATTAATCTATTCTCTGCTTTCTATCTTCGTTTGTCCCCTTTCCATTCAGAATATCTGGACATCTGGGATGTGGACATGATGAAAAGGCCTGATGAAAGCAACAAGATAGCTCATCACACCATGCTGTACCACTCCGACTATCTAATCGTGCGCAGAGGACAAGAGTTCCAGGTCAAGATCATCTTCAATCGTGCCTACAAACCTGCTGAAGATAAGTTCGCTTTGGAGTTCGTCATCGGTGAGTCAAACCCACTGAGTACTACTCTTATCTGACATTCTCTGTGGTCCCCATGGAGCAGGTGGTCAATAAATTATTAAGTAGTTTTAAAGTAAACAACTAAGGGCTTAAAGGTACTTTTTGTAATTACCTTTTACAGAATTAAACTAAAAACTTCACTACCAGGGGCAAAATTTTACCAGGTAAATGTGTTGCAATCCAAGAAACTTGATTCAGATCCAGATCAGATCCACTTTCTGGGATTTCCTTAGCCGGATTATTGGGCATGCATCAAGCTGGTGTTTTGACATTTTCAAATCTGTGCTTCTCTTTAAGTTTTAATATTTCTTTTTAACCACCCTGATCTGTTTCTCTCCTTGTCAGGCTTTAAATTTCTTCCAGGCCACTGTGACAAATAAAAATGTAAGAATGTGTTCTTAAATGAAGCTTTCACTGATTCGCTGCACCATCTAGTGGTGCAAAGTACTATTACATGCAAAATCCAACGTGTCTCTGGTGCTACCTCAGTTTTGCATTCTGTTAATAATGTTAGTTAAGTTTGGAAGATTTTTAGAATATTTTTAGATAAAAGGCTTTATGTGTCCTTGACCCAACGCAGCTGATTTAAATGGCTAAATTACTTCCTCAACATGTCTTGAAGTTATCCAGAAGCCTGGTAATGAACTAATCATTTGATTCAGGTGAGTTGACCCAGGGTGATATCTAAAACCTGTAAAGGTGATCATGTAAATGTGCTGATGTTTGCTGCTCCCTCAGGCTCCAGCCCTCAGTTCAGCAAGGGCACCTACGTCCCTGTCTTCCCCACAAGGGAGCGTCAGACCACCTGGGAAGGCCGCATCACAAACACCTCTGACAACGTGGTCACCATGGCCATCACCCCAGCAGCAAACTGCATTGTGGGGAAGTACCAGATGTATGTTGCCGTGGTGACACCTTATGGCATCCGCAGGACCAGGAAGGAAAGCAGCAGGGACATGTACATCCTCTTCAATCCCTGGGCGGCAGGTGTGTTGTGTTGTTTTGTTTTTTTACGTGTGTGTCTTTTAAAGTCTGAACTGTAACATCACAGATTGGCTTTCGTCCTACTCAAGCACCCCACATGTTGTCTTCCTTCAGAGGATGCTGTGTTCCTGGATGATGAGACGGAGAGGCAGGAGTGTGTGATGACCGAGATGGGGATCATCTATCACGGCGCCTATGATGACATTGCTGAGAGGGACTGGAACTATGGACAGGTAGGAGAAAACCCCAGTGAGGCTCTTCAGGATTTATCAGTTAAGTCTTATGACTGACCTGCAGGTTTTTATGCCTAGTTCAACTATGGAATCCTGGATGCCTGTCTGTACATCATGGACCGGGCTGAGATGCCCATCACCAACAGAGGAGACCCCATCAAGGTTGTCAGAGTAGCCTCTGCCATGGTGAGAGCAATGCTGATATGACTGCTGCTTTCCCTTACCCTGTGTTGAATCAGAGCAGTGGATATCTAAAGCCTGGTCGTTTTCCTTGCAGCTGAACTCTCGGGATGATGAAGGCGTGTTGGTGGGGAACTGGAGTGGTGACTACACCTACGGAGTGGCGCCCACTTCCTGGACAGGCAGCACGGACATCCTGCTCACCTACAACAGCAGCAAGATGCCTGTCTGCTACGCTCAGTGCTGGGTGTACGCTGCGGTTTTCAACACCTGTGAGAGCTTTACTGGATCCAAGTAGCTCAAAAATAACTGTCAATTTCAAACTATTTATCTATTTATTTATAAGAACTCTGTGGGGAAAAACAAATCTGTTAAGGAAGGTTCAGCATAAGTTGGATATATATAACAGCATAATGGCCACTACTCGGTGACTGCTCTGGTTGGAAAAAGAAAAGGGAGAGCCCTTTGGCTCCCTTCATCTTTGACCTCACAAAAAATGTTCATAATAATGAGTTTATGATCTCTAGTTTCAAGCCTTACTTACTATAACGTGTTAGAACTTAATTTTTTAAGCTCTTGACTCCCACCCTTGTTTTTCATTTGACTGTAAGTTCTGCCTCTGCATTTCAGTCTTACGCTGTCTGGGCATCCCGTCCCGGGTCGTCACCAACTACTACTCAGCTCATGACAACGACGGAAACCTGAAGACTGACATAATCCTGGATGAAAACGGCAAGATCGATCGAAACAGAACCAGGGACTCTATCTGGTACTGAAACTTTCCATTTAACAGATATCTTGATATTTGTCTTAGTGCATTCCTGTTGGTAGTTGTGTGTTAACACACTTCGACCAGAGGAAATCAGAATCAGATTGCTTTGTTGTACAAAATGAACTGTATATGCCAAAAGTAAAATATCTCACAAAGCGCACACACATACACACAACACAGAAGTATTTTTGTAGGAGCATCAGTTAATCAAGTAATAAAAATAAATGTGCTTGATTCTGAAAATATACTTGACTACATGAAATCATTGTCATAATCTAATTATATAATAATAAGAAGAAATCTTATTATTAGACACAAACTCAACTGGACTGTATAGTTACCACTGGGTTTTTTGGGGGGCGGGGCAGGAACTATCACTGCTGGAACGAGTGCTACATGTCCAGACCTGACCTCCCACCTGGCTTTGGGGGCTGGCAGGTTGTGGATGCAACACCACAGGAGACCAGTGATGGTGAGCAAAAATTAGGCAATGATTCCTGAATTAATAGGTTGTTCAAAAAAAAGAAAAAAAGGTTAGGAAATTCTATAATTTGTTCCCTATGTTTTATCATATAATGTAGGGTTAGGTCAAAGCAGTGTAAAAGGAGAGGCAAATGTTTTTTGTGCTTTTAATCAAGCTGAAAGAAAATACAAAATATTGAATTTTTGATTTTTCCTTTGTAATCCATAAAGGCATGTACAGATGTGGACCTGCATCAGTCCAGGCCATCAAGCACGGACAGATTTGCTTCCCATTTGACGCTGCGTTCGTGTTTGCTGAGGTGAATGCCTTTCGTATTGGTTCCTGTAAAAGGTTTCTTCCTCTTTCTAGAATTACTGAGATTACTGAGTGTTTGTATTTAATGATGTCGCTCACTCATTGTTGTGTTTTATGACCAATAACCAGGCAGTTTGATGACAGAATGCACACAGTATTTGTTCTTACAGTGCCTATTTCTTTCCTTCTACAGATTAACAGTGATGTGGTGTTTCATTCCCGGAGGAAAGACGGGACCATGGAGCCAGTCAGAGTGAACCGAACTCATGTAGGCCGCCTGGTTCTGACCAAATCTCCGGGAGATGTGACTCGCCGCGACATCACGGATCAATACAAATTCGCTGAAGGTCAGGGACTACATCGAACACAAATGTCAGTGTTTCAGGAAGCAGCAGATCTGTTTTCTGTGCTGGAGCCTGAGCTCAGAAAGCCACTGTAAATGAAGGAGGAGCTTTAATATGTGCAAACATGAATGCAGTCACCTTGACATCATGAAATAATGAAAAAAAAGAAAAGAATTGGAAACAAATTTGAGCAGAAACACACAGTTAGGCTTCATTTTTACAGTGATGGATTATCCTGCCCCGCCAGTCTCTAAGTCAGTGTTTAAATCCTTGAAGCTGAAATGCCAGGTGGCAAGTTCAAACGGGAGAACAGCTCATTGTTGGCACTCTTGAATGCTGTCGGGCATCATGAACTCCAATGTGGTTGCCAGATTAGGCAGTGTTTTTAGGAAAACACCATGAATTTGAATGCTTTTCATTTGGAAATCAGCTCCATTTGGCATCATTCTGCCTTGTCTCTATCCACAGTCGGTACTCTGGACCAAAAGACTCCTGGTGCTTCATTTATCACAAACTGGGCAAGGATTAGATGATTCTGAGCCAAGACCATTTTGAAAATGCAAAGCAAATAAAAAAAGACCTGACGTCAGAATTTTTCTGTTAATATACAAACACACTAATATATTTCAAACGCCCAACACAGGCAGCACAGAGGAGCGGACAGTCCTGGAAAAAGCAGAGGAGTACGGCTGCAAACGAGAGAAGTCCAGCCCTCCCGCGGCTGATGTGGACGTGGTCCTGCCCAACCTGGAGATCAGCGTGGGTGACAACTTTGAGCTGAATGTGGAGTTCATAAACAAGAGCGATGAGCGCCGCACTGTGGACGCCTACATCAGCGGGAGTGTGGTGTATTATACTGGAGTCGCCAGCACCGAGTTCCTGTTCCTGACCCCCAGGGTGGCGATTGACCCGAAAACAAGTGAGTCAGGCGTACAGCATGGAAATGAAGAGGCAGAGTCATGAAAGCACGGATGATTACCAAATGTATTGAACTGTTTCAGTGTAACCCTGAGTTATGCACAAATGTCTGCCTCGATGAGTATTTAATCCTTTATCTCATCTCTAACTTTGATTTAAGGAAATATACACACATCTAAGTAGAAATGTTTTTATATTTAACAGATAAGAAGGAGGTGGCGAGTGTGGAGTCGAAGAACTACATGAAGCGTCTGGTGGAACAAGCTAATCTCCACTTCATTGTTACGGGGAAGATCAGAGAGACCGGTCAAATCATCACCGCAATGAAAGTCGTCACCCTGCGCAACCCCAAACTCATCGTAGAGGTCTGAAATGATTCCTTGTGGTTGCCCTGAGAGGTCAAACGCACTGCATCTTAAAGAAATGCTAGCAAATAGAAAACCGCTGCGAAAGCACACAAACACAACGGAAGTTGAATAAAAAACTACAGAAACAAAACAAAGAAATACCACAATCTAAAAAATAAATAAATAAATAAATAAATCATAAAACGAAATGAAGTGTTTCACAATTTTGTGATGGAAAAGCTGTGGAAGTGACAAGCTAACAGTAAACGGCTAATAGCAAACATATGACTCGTGGTTAAAACACGTTACCTGCATCCTTTCTTTCCTCTCAACAATGATGAACCCTCTGCTTCTTTTAAGTGTGCCTCAGTGTAGTCCTGCACGTTTCTTCTCTGCTGCAGTTGGTCCGTCATGTTATCTTGTCCCCAGAAACACTTTGTTTCACTATTTATTTATTTTTAGTTCTTAGAGTTTTTTTCTATTTCCGATGTGTGTTGTGTGCTTTTGAAGGATTTTTCTCTTTGCTGGTGTTTCTTCAGTTGCAGTGTGGATCCTACATCACATTAAAGACAAACCTGGTTGCACTCAGGCAGACGGTTTACTTTGCTTTCATTACATGTTTGATGTCCTGTTTATCATATGCAAAGCTGGATTTTAGGGGTGATTTTTTACATTTCCTATGTGTACTTCAGGTGTCTGGTAAAGGCAAAGTGAGTGAAGAGATGATAGCAAATGTGGAGTTCACAAACCCCTTCAGCTTCAACCTGGAGAACGTCTACATTCGCATGGAAGGACCTGGGATGATGGAGCCAAAGTCCAGGTATTACAGGTGAGTGATGATGAACAACTCAGTTTGTATAAAATATTTCCACACAAAACCAAAACAGGTTTCAGTTTCACTTCATCCTATTGGATCTTTCCAGATTAAAGATTTTATAACCTCCAAATAGTAGCAAAAGGAGAAAAAACCCCACACCTATTGCAAAGGCTTCTGCTTCTTGCTTTAGTATTTTTGACGTGTTTATCTTTTCTCAGGCTGATCACAGGAGGCTCTTCTCTGACCTGGACCGAGTATTTCACTCCGCAGAGGGCCGGGACAAGCAGGGTGATCGCCACTCTGGACTGTCCTGCTCTCCGGCAGGTCCACGGCCAGGCGTCTGTCACCATCAGCCCCTGAGAATCCGAGAACATGAAGCTAAATAAACGGATATTCATTTATCCGTTCATTCTTCAGTTATTCTTTTATCACATAGAGGCCTATATCGTCGTTATCCAACTCCAGTTTTTCAGCTATATAGCTTTAGCATTGGTGATATGTTTTTTGAAATGCTGCAGATAGTAGTAAAATTAATAGTTAGTAGCTAGATGGCTTGTATTTTAAACATAGATTCAGTTTTGTAGTAAATGAAAACACAAGGAAGGTTGACTTGCTTTTTTTGATATATGGGAAAGCTATCTTTTTGACCCTTTGACAAAGTGAATAATTTTTAGCTCTAAAATTAGTACATTTACATTAATTTTTGATAATTGTTTGGCCACTAGGGGGGAGAATTACTCCAAAGAAAACATATCGAGCCACAGACAAGAAAGATTATCATCCATTGGAGCTATTATCTCATCACTCATGTGTTTAACGCTCATTTTACCACAGTTAACATTTTAAACTACTATACCAGATGGTTTGCTATGTTCAGCAGTTACTCGATTATGAACTGAATAAGTTTTCATATGTGTTTGCTTAATTTGATCACAATTTAATTAAATATCACAGTTTCTTTTTAAATGTTGATCACTCACCTCCTCTAATTTTTCCTTTTTCAAGAATGGACCACACAGTCATACAGTAAATCTTTATTAGGGTTATGTGCCATGTTCTCAGATTAATTAGGTGTGATTCAAAGTGCTTTACACTTGGCAAAGTGAAGATGTAAGGTGCAAATTTTTGCCAAATAAAAAATAAAAAACGGCATGATTGTGTAATATGTTTCCAGTGTTTATGTACATATATCTAACTTTTCTACTTCAGTAGCAGGTCAATAATTAAGCATAAAATCAGACATAATTCAATACTTAAGAAATAAACTCGTCATTTCATTAAATATAATTGTTTGTAGTGTGAAATGTACATATATAAGTTTTATATTTTTCTTTTTGGATTTTTCAGACACCTTCATTTGTCAACAGTGGAAAAACTTTTCCTTTACTCTCACTTGAATGTGATGAGGTAGTCAGGGTACGCTTGGTTGTCATGAAATACAACATACATGCTGGGGTTATCTATTCTGTCTACCACACTGTCATAGCGGTCGTGAGGCTGCTGGGGGTTTCGAGGTGGAGGCACCTTCATATCACTTTGGCCCTGAGTGTAGACGCCTGTGAGGACTCGTGCGACGAACATTAACTGAGAACCATCAGCAGCTGGCTTGGAGTAGGTGGGGTGGGCTGAGTAGTTGGCATTTACAGCAAAGTAGGTCCCACGACCGTATGAAGTTGCTGAGTGTAGGAAGAAAAAAAGAAAGTTAACAACAGGTGATCCTCTTTAGACTGTAGCGTCTTGCAACATCAATCACATGATACCGCTCAGCCTCCTGGCAGTAGATTCTTTAGGTGTCACAAATACCCTGGAAGTACAAGCTGTAGAACACAGAATTACTAGTTCACTGTACTGTTACTTTCATATCTTTCACCAGGTGTTTAGACTACACTGTTGACTGTAACTGACATGTTTTATTAGTGCATGCAGGAACATAAAAATATCTTTTCAACCCGATAAGGAATCAAGTGCTGTTATTGTACTAGGCCTGAAAACACCTCCACAGTCACATAAAATCCCAGTTTTTATGTGTCCCAAAGCCATAAATGCTTACTAATGTTTAGACAAACACAATGTGTTTGACTGCAATGTGCCCAGGTCTTGTGGTTGCAAAAAAAAAAAATGCAACCCTTCCAAACAAGTCATACTCTTTCAGTCATTTTCTAGTTGTACGGTGATGAACTTTAATATTTTAACACGCTAACGAGACCTGTAGAGTCTGAGATGTAGCTTTTTGGTATTTTGCAATTTCTTTGAGCATTGCAAGATCTTGATCTTGGGGCAAGTTTGCTGGGACGTCCAACCCTAGGAAGACTGTGGTATTGTGTTGACACACACCTGAATACTCTAGACCAGCGGTCCCCAACCTTTTTTGGGTCATGGACTGGTTTATAACATACAATATTTTGTGTGTCAGTCTGTGAAATACAACAAAATAAAACCAGTACTGGTACCCCCCCAAAAAAGAAGAAAAAGAAGGGAAAAGACCCAGGAAAACCAAGTTAATGATAAAAAAGATAAAAAAAATAATGATAAAAAACGATTGCCAAAACTTCTGTTTTTATAGAAATACTTTATAAAGGGGACACTTTGGCTTTCATACACTGCTTCCTCCTTTTGGCTTAATTTTTGTTAAATGAATAATGAAACTTAATATACCATATCTTCCTGTCATCTGAGGTTTTATTTACTTAATTTTAAGACTGCTAATGACAATGTTACTTTTATTATGCCCTGATAACTAAAACCTTTTAATGTAAAGACAATGTTTTTTCTTTCAACATTTAATTGTAACTCTACTTGTTTAGTTTAACTGCCATAAATGTAAATTATTTCAATTTGTTTAATTTATTGTGTATATGTATGTTTTCTTTTTCCTTTATTTATTGTTGTTTCTTTTGGGGTAGGAACTATGTTACTTTCTGTGTTGCGCATAGGCACCTTTAAGAGACGCAAAAGGGAAGTTAAGAAAGCATGTGCAAAGAAGTCGTAAGTTAAATAAGTCACAAAAAAGATTAAATAATCTGTTTCAAAGTGAAGCGAAGCTTTAAGAAGAGGCGAAAGAAGTTGAGGAGTGTTTTTTTGTTAAGTTTTGTTTAATTGCCTCATGGTTACATGCAGCCAGCGAGGTACATTAACTGTGTTTTGTTTAACGCATATTTGTTAACTTTGGTTTAAATGTTTATTTGTAATATTTATGCCTGGTCATTCTTTACGGTTACGTAATGACAGTTTGACTGTGGATTTTATGGTGGTTTGGAGGAGAAGTGTGATGGAAGAATAAATCCATCTGTGAATGAAGAACCATGGTGTAGTGTATTACCTGGAGGGAGTGATATTTAGTGTTTTGCAAATATTTGTGCAATTGTAAGAAGACTCCGGTGTTGACTTGGGTTGAGAACATGTTATTGGCACTGACAGTTTGCATGTGGTACTTTCCAAAAGCTTAAGAGATAAATGCTGGCATGTTCTGTAGTTGTGGGCTATAAAAAGACCATCACCATTTTGCCCAGCAAAGCGCCTGTTGAATCCAGTTTTCATTATGGAGTTGCAGTTTTCCTGGGTCGTCCCGTGGTACAGAAGTTTCTCCCCTGCTCCTCCCTCCTGTGCGTTCTTATCAGAAATGTGCTTCTTCTGTGCTTCATAGGCGCGACGCAGGTGAACATTCTGCAAACGCTCAATCTGACAAGAGAGAACAAGGCCAAAGGATCAACAAGCTGCCAAACAAGGTAGTCCAGGTTATTAATTACATCTGAGGGGTAGTTTTATGCTTATATATTCTCTGGGCCATAAAATGAGGCGTGCATCTCAGGTATGAGAAACATCTGTGTTATCAACAGCGATCAATTAATTACTTTAATACTGCAAATTATGTCGTCATCAATTCAGTGGACTTCAGAGATATGGTGGACTGAAACTAAAATCCTCCTAAAATCCCAAATGAATGAATAAATAAATACAATTGAATTAAATAAATAATATCTTTTAAATGGGGAAATTCGTTTGTTTATAAAATGTGACATTGACTGATTTCTTGTAACTTGAAATTATATTATGATTATATTATATATTTTATCCATTTTATATATGCATTTATTAGTTAAATATAATTTATTTACTGCTAAATGAAGTTTTAGCATCTCTGTACGTGGAAGTGAAGCACTGGAACAGGCTTAGTGAGGAACTGAAACAATGTCCCAGCATGACCGCTCTGACCGGTCGTTCACACCTGCTATATACACACAATTACTGGGAATTACTGTGAATATTATACATAAATATTAAAGCAAGTTAAAATAGAAATATCTATGTGTTCCACTTCATAGTTGCATAATATTTCATTAATAACATTTAATAGCATTGGTTGCACTGACTATAGAAGAATAAAGCATTGATGAAGCAGCATGCGTATAATAAGACAGGTAATATAAATAGAAACTGATGCAGGGAGAGCCACCCACCTTCATCACAGTTTTGGTGACAGTTCGTTTGAAGGCCTCCTTCACTGTCTGGTACTCTGCAGAGGAAGACTCCAGGGTAATGACCTTCATACTCTCACTGGCAGCCGTGCTGTCCCAGTACAGAGGGAAAGTAAAGTCTAAAAGAGACAAGCATATATACCATATACAGCATACACATGAGAAGACACAGAGAGAGCCTATGCTGGGCTTTATTATTTGCCATTTACTACAAATCTTGCAGTAAATACCAATCAACAAACAACAAATCAAAAAATATATATTTTCATGGGATGGTCTATGAATAAAACCAAAATGAAACTTGTAATAGAGCCTGTCTGACAACAATATAACACTCCTCCTAAATTAGACATGTAGACATGAAATAACAGGGCAATATGATCCTCAGTTATCTGCTCATGCGGGATTTTTATATTTCTTGTTTAAAAATGAACTGTTTATGGTTACTTTCATAATGACTTTTGCAACCTTCTTTACTTCAAACAGTTTTTTTAGTGTAATTATTTCTTTAAAAACCTTAAAATTTCTTAACATTTACCTCCCGGATTTCATACCCCGGCCCTCCGTTTTCCCCACTCCCTCATACAACACATCACTCATACACGTAGTGTCTTGATGGAGGGTTGTGGGTTGCGTTTCACACACCCCTGTTTCATACCCCCACATACACCTGCCGGGTACTGGACAATTCTTGGGCGGCTGGAGCTCGCGAACTTGAGCTTTTTTGCTCGCACCACAGTGGCTGGCCTCTAGCAGGGTCGGTTACCCGTTGCCTCTAGTACTCCGGGACTCTCAGGGCTCTAGAGTGTGACCAGTTTGGTCGCATATGCACCTTAGTTTTTCCATGGTGTGACTAAAAAAACATCCAAGGTCGCACCGGTGCGGTCCGTTCAGTACAAAAAAATAAAAAGTCTCCGCAATTCCGAAAGTCTCCGTGTGGTCAACAACAAACACATATTGTGGTCTAAACCAATCAGAGATAATCGGGTCCTTTGCGTGTGTGCGTTTGAAAGTGCAGGTGGATAGAGGTGAGTAGCTTGAATGAAGGGATAAAATGACTTCCGACAAGAAAGTCTCATTTCTGCTGTTTAATAGTGAAGAAATTTTAACTTAGGGGTGCCATTAATAAAACCTCTGTAACTTTCCTCTGCTTCACTTCAGCAGCATCAGGAAATGTTTATATGTTGATTCATGGTTTTCTTCAGTTTTTTGTTCTACTGCAGAATATTTTTAAGGTTATCTGCTATAAAAAGCCAGGCCAGGAAAATCTCCTTCATTTTGTCTGTTTTATCCTCAGTTACTTTGACTGAAAGGCATCTCCTGTGATGCTCACACCTCTGATGAAGTCTCACATGTATCAGTACTGATAAATGATCAGAATTACAATATTTCTGACTGTCAGAGTCAAAACTGAATTGAACCGAATTGAAACCTTGTGAATCAGAATCAAATGGATTATAGAAATCGGTGACGATACCCAATCCCTAGTGAGTTTTCTAGGCCCAACAAAGGTGAATGTAGCTATGGATAATGAGAAAAGATGAAAAAAACGACTGATAACTTTTTCGTTAAGCCCTGATCCGTCTGAAATTCATAGCCAGTGCTCTCACATGGAGCCATCAACCTCTGAACGCTGAAAAAACACAGTATATCCAGAAAACATATTATATGCACTGGCCAAGTGTGCCCTCTCCCCACTGCCTTTCACTGGCAGGCAGCAGCAAACAGGTCGTCAGAGGAGGCCGAGATTATGCCAAAGCACTTTAAGCACAAGCACTTTTTCAGTAAATTATCTTTCTTGTAGAAATGTGCTCCAAATACAGAACTTTGTGTTGACAAGATTATTTACAAATCAATACTGTCTGTATGGACAGAATTTTTTAAAAAGTGAACATGTAAAACTGTGGGGTTAAACGATGTGGTTGAAAAATTTGGGTGCACCTAACTTTTGTGCTGTTGGACCTAAGAAAAAAAGTTAGGTGCACCAGTGCAACTGAGGCAAAAAGTTAATCTAGAGCCCTGCAAACACACTCTGTTCTCACTTGCTCTCTCTCTCTCTCTCTCTCTCTCTCTCACACACACACACACACACACACACACACACATCTATGTATTTGTGATTTACGTACCTGTGCATTTGCAAATTTCTGTGTACCAGATGTTGTATGTTTGTTTTTCTTACAGGTGCAGCAGTTTGCTATACATTATTCATTTCTATTTCTACATTGTCCTTTCATTAAATCTTGATTTCATTTTGTCAGGTTTATATTGTTGATTGTTATTTATGATTAGAAATATTTAACCATATATGCTTAGAGGTGTATAATCGATTGTGTAGTGAGAGGATGTGTGATCCTTAGGAGTCTGCAAAGACTTTGTGTGCATTCCAGAGTGTTCTCACAATCTTAGGACCATGGGAAGAGGTTGTATCTTTTCTTGCTGATATATGGTATATATAGTGTGTGTGTGGGGGGGTATCATATATACCCCCCCCCACACACACACACACACACACATGTTAACACAACGCACAGGCAAGGTACTCTTTGTGTGTATGTATACGTCATATTTTAATGAACCTATTTATATTCATGTAACCTCAATAAAAGAGCAGTGTTACGGGGGAGCGGACGAGAGCAACTGGGGTCAAGCGAAGGAACGCCGTTTGTCCAGTTGGTCTCCCTCGTATACGAGAATCATAAAGAGCTCTGCTTGGTGTTCAATGCTTTTGTTGTGTAGTGTAGTTGAATTGTCTTGAACGTTCCAGCGAATAGGTTTAAGCTACAAACCTATCACATTTCATTGAAATCTCTTCAATAAATCATTAAATCAAAACCTTAACAATTGTTTGTTTTAACTTTATATTGCTCTCAAGCATCAAACTCTAGTATCAGTCAGGCTCTTTACACAACACTGAGATCTTCTCACCTGTCAGATTCTCAAGTCGCTTTAGCTTCGTTGTCTGTCTGTTCAGTTGCTGTGTGGCCACCATCGTCTGTAGATTAACCTCCCATGTGAGTCCCTGTGCATCTGTTATTTCTTCTGTTAATTCGTTGCTTTCCAGTTGGTGATTGGCTGTTCTAGGAAGTCTTTCCCAGTTACGGTTATGTGCCAGGATGCACCAAACCACTCGGAGGTACAAATCTTCCTCCTCCCTGACTCTCACCTCTCTAGCAAGAGCCATTAACTGACACTGATTCATTTTCTGCATCACCCGGGTGACCCCGTCTTTCAACCCACTCACTGTTAGGGTGCCAGACTGATCAGTTTGCATGAATAAACCCTCAGACTCCACCAGCTCCTTCAGCTCCATCATGTCATCCTGGTCGAGGGGTTCCAGTTGCTCCTTTGAGAAAGTGTTACTGGAGCACTGTGTTTGATATTGATGCTTCAGCTTTCCCATGGCATCGTCAACGTCCTTTTTGGAAAGACCCAGGAACGTGAAGACAGACTGCTGACTTGTAGAGTTGATATGGAGACTGCTGAGGTATGCACTCACAGAAGGAGGAGGCTGTTGTTGCTGCACTTGAACTGGAAGTACTGGAAGCACTGGAAGTACTAGAACAAATCAGTAAACGTTTTCAGTAAAATATTTTTAATCTGTTTTTATGTTAAAATTCACTATAATAAATAACCACACAAAATGTCAGTTTGTGAATACTTCTGTCACCTCTGTTGATGACAGCTGGGGAATACATCTGCATCGCTTCCTCTTTAAAAGCCAAGAAGACATCGATCTTAATCAGGATGAGACGGATGTCGGTGAGGCTGTTCATGATTGATGCAGATGACTTGATCCCTCGAAGAATGGCTCCTGCCACAATGGCAGGATTCAACCCTCCAGCTCCTGTTAAAACACCACTTGCATTTAGGTGTGTGTGTTTCACAACAAACAGACTAAGTAGAAATGCCAAACAAGATACTTACCAGCACACATGGCAGGAATTGCCACTGAGTTGTATTCATGCATTTCACAATAGTCAATGATATCACACACAAGTTGTTCAATGAGGACTTCATCCTGTCTTCCATGCACGTGTAAAATAGTTTTACAGGGGAAGTTTCCAGACTGGGTCACGAAAATTTCTCCTCGATTCACTCTTGCTGCACAGAAAGTCACACATGATGGATGAGTGAGAGGCAAATAAGTAAGATGAGAAGTAGCAGCTTCTCTTTTTCTCACCAGCTTTCAGTTCAGTATCCACCTCTGGTCCAGCTACAGTTAAGATGTCTTTGCATACTCCATCTGTAGAAGAAGTAAAATAAGAAAATATATATTAATGGTCTTACAATCTGTCAGTAAAGGCAAGTTTATGAAGCTGTGCTACATGCTAATCGTGTTCTAATTTTAGCATGCTAACACAGCTAATCAGCACCAGGACTGACTGGTGATGATGGTGGTTACTGACCTTTACATAACTATTACCATCCATTTTTTTAGTAACATGCCGACTTTTGCTACTGTAAAGTTTAGGGCAAGTTGCACAGTTGGTTACAAATAGATTTCGATTTGTTAGCATATAATAAAAATCACAAATGCCAACCTCATAGTAACAGTAAAGGAAAAGTTGGGGCTAGTTGGATCAACTCTGTAGACAGCAACAACAATAAGACACTTGATGCCACAGTATTATTTTAAGTTCCCTTTTGTGGCGCAGTTGAATACTTGCAGTGTAGTATCAGACATTCTACCCATTTAATTTCTTAGTCTTGCTTCCTGCTTACAGTTACTCATCAGCCCTATTTCCCCAAATCAATCCACATGCATTTATGAGAAATGGTACTCTAAGGTAAGTAAAAGGTTAATCCTTGCCAAACATTCTTGGCTAGAAATCAAACATTACTCATGCCAAGTACACACTACAGGCAGCATACCTGTTCACCTTTGTTCCCTGCCAGACTGTCACTGAGTCACTTATTTTTGTTACTGTTTGATAATCTCAGTCCTGATTGCTTTCCAGCACCTGTGCCTCAGAGTTCTGCATTTTGTCATCCACTAAGCCTGTTCCTGCTGAATGTGCCTAATATGCATTATGATTTCACATATATAGTTTCACACATATAATATGTAGCTGCTGGGATGATGACATTTTTTATATAATTTGGATCATTTCTTTATCTCATCAAGGTCTGTGTCATTGTTGTAAATTGTTTAAGATGTAGATTATTTATGTTATGTTATTTTATGTAGTTAAAGTTATGGTGCTTTTATTTTGAAAGTCAAGCTTGTTTACAAGTCTCGCTTTTTCCTTTCTGGAAGTCGGGGAAACACCTGTAAGTGTGGAGCAAGAATGAGCCAGTAATGTTCTTTATTGGAAGTCACGTTAAGTACAATGGACTTTAACTACACGCTTAAAAGGAAACCTCGGAAGAATGGTGACTAATTCCTTTTTTGCAGCCAACGAGGTATTTATTGGTCTATTTTGTTTTATTGTACAGTGTTATTTTAGGTGCTGTGTCTTACGTTGAGTCTTTATTTTGTTCATGCTGTGTAGTTTTCACGGTGGCTTTGGAGAGAAGTCTTCAAATAAACCAGTGACAGAAAATCACTTGCGTTTGTCTGTGCTTCGAGGGAATTATATAATATGTGAAACTATAACCATGATCAGTACTAGATCCCAAATACAAAAAATCATCTAGTTTTGCTGGCCCATGTGCATTAGAAAGTAGTGGCATAATTACTTATGCTGCTGGACCATGACTATGTATTTGTATTTTTGCTGAGTATATATAATTATATGGTTTTTAGCTAATATACGTGACCTACTCATAATGCTAGATGAAAACTTTGATCTTCAAAGATTGTATTCATATGGGCATCCCCATTTCTGTGCAGATATTAATGAACAGTTGTTTGCCTTTGCCATCCGTAAAGAGCTATGCTACCATTGTGGATAAAAATAATTTTACAGATGCAACTGGGTTGTCCTGCTCACTACACCTTCTTGTCTTCCCCAGTTTCACCTACCAAGGTCAAAACTTTTGAAGTTGGTTGTGTTCACCACAACATCTGTAGTCTCATTAGTGATGTCACCAAACACCACGTGTAGTTTAACCCCACTTCCCACTGTCATGATGATGTCATCTAGGTCGCTGGTGAGGGACCTGAAGATTGCTGAGAGTAACAACACCACACATTAGATTTTGTCTGATATTTAATCTGATGACTGAGGGTGCTAATGAAGATGGTAAAATATGGCACTGGCTGAATGCTTTTTATCTCCTCACTATGCTTTAATGTCACATAATGAAGACAGTATGAGTAGTGCTAGTTTACCTTGGCCTCCCTGGTTCATATTTAAGCTGAGCTGTTTGTAGACATCATGGTAGCACTGTAGATAAAAACACAGAATGACACGATAGATAATTGATTCCTGCATGTTACAGATCACATACAGGACATATCAACTGACACTGACCTCCGACGAATCAGGGTAGCCAGGTTTAATGACAATGTGGATGTTTGTAAGAGAGCCAGAGGACACAGATAATCCAAACTGGTGAATGATGTCGGTCAACACTTGAATGGCTTCTCTCAGCGGGTATTTTAAAACAATTCCTGGCCCAATGATTGGAACAGCCACTGAACACAAATTCTGCTGTACACAAAGCTCCAGACACCTCTTCAGACCGTTACCAAGAGCCTGCAAATCAAAAGTTACATATTTTTAAACAAAGCTTTCAAATTTAACTCTTGGATTGCACATAGCAGTTGAGCACACACGGAAAACTGTGGGAATCCACAGAAAAGTTCAGTTTGGTTGCATAAATCTTCCCTTGCAGTTATCTGGTTTGTGCATTAATGCTTTCGCATTAATTTAGTATTTTATTATCTTTAATTATCTTTTCTTTTGTGTTTTCCATCACCAGAAGTGTTAATGAAAGTTCTTAATTTTACCTGAACACTCTTTCCTCTTACTCCATCCCAAGGCAAGCATTCAATGAAGAAAATCTTGGAGCAGCCCAGAGATGGAGGTGCATCAACCAGCTGAACATCACCAGGGGCGAGGGCACAACTGGCTAAGACTAAATCAAACTTTAACTTTAATATATTCCCAGCCTTAGCCAACAAACTGTTGCCGATATTTGTAGAAGTCAGGTGCTTGTTAAGCATGGGGACCACCAGAACATCCACCTGCAGAAATAATATTGAATAACATGAATTTTGGTATTTTAATTCTTTTTTTAATCTTTAAAATAGAATTAAAAGGAAATAATCAAACCTGTTCATTTTCCAAACTGCTGAGTTTGATCTTCAGGTTTGTTCTGTTGATTGCAGAGTTTCCAACTGTGCTGTACATGCTGCTGCTGTAGCTGAGAGATCTAGGTGTATCACTGAGTCTGCTGGTGTTTCGTGGTCTTTGCACATTTGGGGTGGCTGCAGTTTGCTTCTCATGGATAATGACGTAACAGGAGCTCTCTATCAGCTCTTTAGTCACTTTACCCTCTTCCTGGAAGTACTGCTGAGCCCCTGGTCCATCTAGAGTCAAAGTGTCTACTATAAGACTGGATAGAGTTGATGTTAGGGCCTCCTTGGCCTCCTGAACATGACATCGAGGACCAGACACAAACACACAAGGATTTGGAAAATGTGAGGCTTGTAAGGCCACCTTGGTCTGCTTCATGCCAATCAAGTCTAAGATTTTAACGAAACAGTCGACTATTTCAGGATGAAGCAGATTGATGGTTTCTTGAGTTGAAACTTGATTCAACTGGAAGTCATGAAGAACTGCATTGAGCTTGGCCACATCTTCACTGTAGCCCACCAGTTGGACTTTGGTCGTTGAGGTTCCACTGGCGCCTGGCATGTAGCTGACGTCCACTCTGAGCTCTCTACTGTTTGCCTCGTTCTTGGCTTTCGTCAGAATTTCTTTCAACCTGTTAAGATCTATTGCACCCTGCAGCTGTACAGTGGTCACTTTAAGGTCTCTCATCACTGCTGCTTCAGCCTCATTCAGAGCATCAGAGGACAAACTGGACAGAACCAGATCTGAACCCACCTCAAAGAAAACAGGGTTTCTGAGGCTCTGCTGGAAGCGAGTTTGGTATTTTGGGATGGCATCACTGGTCTTCATGAAGGTTAGCAGAGCTGTAGGGAACTTAACTCTCCTCTCTTTTACGTTCTTAATCAGTTCAACCAGTTTTGCAGCTCCTGACTGCACCTGTTTGTCAGGGCCCTCCAAAGTGATCATGGCAGTACCTCTGATGATTGTAACCTCTGGACAATTAGCACGCATTTCTCGATTGAACTCTTCTTCTACGAGCTTGAACTTCTTCTCCACAATTGGCACTTCCTTTTTGGTGGGTTGGCTTTTTTCCAGAACTGCAATCTTCTCCTTCATGGCATCAACCTCTCCCACAACCACAGCATAGCCACTCTCTGTGTAAACTTTGATATCATCTGTCTTAAAGGACGGGTCCTGCAGTACCATTTTCACCTGTTTTGGCTCAAGCACATGATAGCAGAGGTAGGTCTCGGTGAGCTGGACGAAGACCCGATCCACCTGATACTCCCATTTCTCTGCAGCACCACCAAAACCTCCCCCTGGGCCCTTGTCAACCTCCCCTCTAACCAAAACCTCCTCTTCATCGAAATTTAGCTCCACTGTGCAGCCGATTGACGACAGTTGTTTTTCGAAAAATTTGTATGCTTTAGAGTTGTCTCTCAGGAAAAACAGCAGGAAAACATCTATCCTGAAAGTCTTCTCAAGACCTTTTATGTTTGGGTTTGTAGAGCTCTGAAAGAAGAGAAGAAATCAAACAAATTTGTCAGTTAATGCTTAAAGATGGGCTACTTATTGTAAACAGTTTACCACATAGGCCTGGGCAGTAAGTCAAAAATGAATCATAACCTTCATTCAAAAAATCTAGTTGACACAGTCTTTGTCATATCGGGTATTGTATTTCTTCTTACTTTAAATCTTTTAATACTTCATCCATTATGTACTATCTCTGCTATGTCCAGTCTGTGGCATGCATGACCCCTTTCATGGAGGAAACATAAAACACTGCCAAATATAATTATCATTTCCGTTGTTTGGACACATATGTGGCTATAGTAAAGACAACATCAAACAAAAAGAATACAACTATGGGAAAATACCAAAACTATCTCAGTTTTAGTGGTTCGGTATATTTACAGCACAAACCTAGTTTGTGTGTGCTTGCCTTATAATCATAATCATTCATTATTCAAACCTGAGGAAAAATGTTTAATTAATCACAATTTTGATTTAACGTCCAACCGCTCAGCCCTAGCTCCACAACGTCCAACACTCAAACACCATTTTAATCAGCAACTCTTAAGAGAAAAAAAATCATGTCTTAGTATTTGTTTCTTAAATAAACCAGTTCTACAAAAAAGTTGTTGAGCAGTTGCCACTTATACAGATTCATACAGTCCTATGTTGGAAAAAACACATTAAATTAATATCTGTTTATATGTTTTTGTTTTTGATTGTTATATCTGACTATGACACTGTTTTAGAAGAGAAATATACTACAACCCTGTTTCTAAAACAATCAGGATATTGTGTACAATGTAAATGAAAGCAGAATGCAATGACGTGATAATTTAAAACACAATATTATTTCATTTGCGTGCTAATGGGATGCAGTGTCAATGGATTCCACAAAGAATTTAATATTTTGTTTGATCAAACCACACAGACACACACTCTCTGGTCACTTTATTGGGTACACCTGTTTAAGCTTATTAATACATATGGATAATCAGCCAATCACACACCACAGACCATTTAGACATGGTCAAGATGACCTTCTGAAGTTCAAACTGAGCATTGGAATGAGGAATAAATTTGGGCTCCTGTGAGTATTTCAGATATATATATATCTACTGGGATTTTCCCACACAACCATCTCCAGGGATTACAGAGAATGGACTAAAAAAGAGAAAATATCCAATTCTCTGCATGAAAATGTGTTCTTGATGTCAGAGGTCAGAGGAGACTGGCCAGACTGCTTCGAGTTGATAGGAAGGAAACAGTAACTCAAATAACATCACAACATTATAATAAAAAATTAACAGCAAATATTTAAAGCAGCACTGAAGTCTTAACTGTTACTCTCAAGGTGTACCTAATAAAGTGTCCAGTGAGAGTGTTGCCATCTGGCTTTTTATGACCTATGTTTTTTTTAAATAAAAAAAATAGTATCTTTGATGATATGGAAGTGGAGTATCATACATGGCATTGGTTACTTGCTTGTCTACAAAGGCTTTAATACTAAATATTATATCTGTATCTGTATCTGCACACTGTGCCATCCATATGATGTATTTTTCAGGTAAGTTGTTCTTATTTAAACAATGCCGAACATGTATTTTACACTCTGTATTAACAGCGAGACTCAGAAGTGAAAGAAGCCTGAGAACTGTCAGTCACTGAAAACCCTGAGGCACAATGAAATGAAAACTATAACAAAGAAATTGTTTTTGTCAATATTGTCCTCACCTGTCCAACTTTCCCTGGAGGTTAACTCACTACTGTAAAACCGGTTTGGCCACATTATTCTGGCGTTCAGTTTTTACTGTAATCAAAAATCATGTTTGAAAGAGCAGTAAACTGTACCAGTGATTGGCTTGTCGATGGCTGGTCAGAGGTCTGTGGTGAACTTGTCTGGCTCACGGTCAGCCGCACTTCTCCACTAGGAAGAGTGATGGTGTGAAACTTCCTCTGCAAAACTCTCTTTTGATCTGGAAAACAGCCATAAACAGAGTCACTGAAACAGCCTGCATTTAAACACAAATCTAAAAAAATATTTTACAAATTACCGACTGTCCTACCTTCTTTTTCCTTGAAACAGATTTTATAAATGCTTCCTCCGAGCTTTTCAAGACTTCCGCAGTCGCCACCCCCGGAGTCTCGCCTTTTCTGAAAGTATCTCCTCACTTTCTCCTTCTCTCTGTCTGTAAAGACAGTGGCTTCAAAAAACAGTGGATACGGATATTCATCCATTTTATCTGCAATTAAATCCCATCTAACGCTTGTTTGTGCCGCTCTGTGAGTGCCCGTTTTTGTTTCAATTTCACTTTTAAGGTATTGCCTCCTGGTGTTTACACTCCCACACCCAGCAATGGGAAAAGTCTGCATATAATTCTCAGGGGCTTTTCTCGGCTCACCTGCTCTGCAGGTACTTTAGAATGTGTTTCAGCTGTCAGAATATAACTCTAAATCATATTTATGTCTTAATATGGTTTTGAGAAAGACATTTCACCAGTAATTATGCTGACAAAAAATTGGGGGTTTTATGCTTCATCTGATCAGATGGAAACATTTGAGTAAATCTGAAACAACAACAAATATATTTCACATAAACCCATTCATCCACCCATTCGCCGTCTTCCGCTTATCCCTATCTGGTTACAGGGCAGCTGGAGCCTATCCCAGCTACCATAGGTCTGTAGAGGCGGGGCACACCCTGAACATACAGGAATCCCTTCGTGTAAAACCTTCCTTATATCCTGCAATATTACCACACCGACCCACTAGGTGTCATTATAGAACCAAAAGTGTGTCAGTGCAGTGAGACGTAATAGCAATCCAGGGAAATTTGATATTCAAGTTGTTTTTATTCATGTTTTGCTTCATTTGACATTTAGGTTTAATTCATGATGTGGCCTCCAGAGTGAAAGAAAACATACGTAATAGCAATAGAGCCATTTCTAAAATGTTAATTCGTTAATACAACGAATGAAAAGATGTTATTTAAAATGTTTATAAAAACTATGAAACAGTTTTAAGAAGTAAAGCACAATTATTGATGTACTGACAAAATACATTTATGTAGGTGTTACACTGTGTGTTCATTAATTAATTAATTAATTAATAAATAAAACAGTTTAAATTGATGTTAGGCAATGAATGATCTAGCTAAGAAAGACAACAAATTTCATTTGGATGTTCAGACACACACTGCCCTGACTCAGTGAGTGTCAGAGGAATGAATCTAAAATCTGGACATCAGTCACAGTTTTTGTACCTGTATCCTTTATTTTTCTTTCTCAAAGATTTTATTTTAAGAGCTAAAAAAGTATATCTAAAAATTCAGAGGGCAAAAAAAAAATCATTGTTGATGTAAGACATTTTAAAAACACTTTGATTTTTCATAATGCTACTAAACAAACTCAAAATCACATATTATTCACTTCTGAGTAAATGAGCAAATATTTAAGAACCCAATCTTTAGAGTTCAATTGAAGTAAGCTTAGTTTATTATGCATTAACAAATAATGACATGTTTTTTCAACATATGGTTTGAATAGCATTGTTGAAATGCTCATATTTTTGGTGTAAATTGTCAGAAAGACCAGAAGAGACCACGCATAGATGTTGCACTGTCTCAACATCAGCAGTGATCTGTGCTTCTTTAAATATGTCCTTCCCATTCAAAGGTGCTTCAGCAGCCCCGCCTACAAGTATGTAACTAAGAACTTCACTACCAGGGGACAGAATTTTACTATGTGGATTTATTGCAATCTCAGAAAATTGATTCAGATCCAGATCAGATCCACTTCTTTGGATTTTGTTACCTGGAATTTTCGGCATTTGTGTGTCAAAATTTTCAAATCTGTGCTTCTCTTTAAATGTTAATATTTCTTTTTAACCAGCCTGATCTGTTTGTCTCCTTGTGAGGCTTTTAAATTTCTTCCAGGCCACTGTGACAAATAAAAATGTAAGAATGTGTTCTTAAATGAAGCTTTCAGTTAGTCGCTGCACCATCTAGCGGTACAAAGTGGTATTACATAAAAAATTCAACGTGTTTCTGGTTCTACCTCATTATTGCAATCTGTTAATAATCTTAGTTAAGGTTGGAAGATTTTTAGGTATTTTTAGACCAAGGGCTTTACAATAAGCACCTTCAAAGCTACTTTATGTTGAATTAAAGGAAAGCTGCGATGCTGTGTCTTCTTAAGTAGAGACTTAAAGGTGTGCATCACATTATAAATTGAAATGACACATATGTAAAATTTTTACCCTGCAATTATAACGATAACAAAAAAAAATCTCATCAGGATATTTGGGTATCCTCTGTTGTGTTGTTTTAATTTTTATGTGTGTGTCTTTTCAAGTCTGAACTGTAACATCACAGTTTGGCTTTTTTCCCACTCGGTCACCTGACATGTTGTCTTCCCTCAGAGGCTGCTGTGTTCCTGGATGATGAGATGGAGAGGGAGGAGTGTGTGATGACCCAGATGGGGATCATCTATCATGGTTCCTATGATGACATTGCTGATACTGACTGGAACTATGGACAGGTCAGAGAAAACCAGACTGAGGCTCTTCAGGACTTATTTACCAGTTGCCTTGTGACTGACCTGGTCGGTACTGCTTTTATTTTGTTGTATTTATCTGCAACACCTTAAAGGCCGGACCGTGAAAATACTGTCGGAGATAAACTGGTCCATGGTGCAAAAAAGGTTGGGGACGGCTGCTCTTCAGGTCCCACTACAACATTTGACTTTGGGCCATTGTAGCACTTTCTTGTCTTTTTTTAGCCATTTTTTATTGTCCTATTGACCCAGCATTGTATAATTTTTGAGCATCTGACTCTCTAGAACAGAGACGTTCATTGTTGACTGAATGACTCTAAGGTGCCCAGGTCTTGTGGCTGCAAAATAAAAAATGCAACCCTTCCAAATAAACCATACTTTTTCAGTTTTTTTTTTCCCAGGCCAATAGCTTGCCAAAACTTTTCTTTTTATAAACACACCCATATGTCCCTGTGGTGCAATTGTTTAGTGTGTTTGGCTGTTAACTCACAGGCTGGCGATTTCAGACGACCCAGGGATGTAGTCTCTATGCTTAGAAGTCAAGCAATATTCTATTTTCACAGAGTTCTAGATATCTACCAAAGCAGGTGGAGGCATAATCACCCAGAGAAGAGCTGCTTTATAACAAGCTTTAAAACTCTAAAACCATAAAGAACACCAATCCTTCCATTAAGAAATAATGGAAAAGAAAATAAGAAAGAACCATTTCTAACACAAAGTTTTGGTTCAGTAAATGTGGACTCTATAATAAGATTATCACCATTTTGCCCAGCAAAGCTCCTGTTGAATCCAGTTTTCACTATGGAGTCACAATTTTCCCGGGTTGTCCCGTGGTACAGAAGCTTCTCCCCTGCTCCTCCCTCCCATGCGTTCTTATCAGAAATGTGCTTCTTCTGTGCTTCATAGGTGCGCCGCAGGTGAATGTTCTGCAAACGCTCAATCTGACAAGAGAGAAGAAGGACAAAGGATCAAGGAGCTGCCTAACAAGATAATCCAGGATATTAATTACATCTGAGGGGTAGTTCAAACTATGTCATCATAGTGATGACATAGTTTCAATGGTGGACTGAAAGTAAAATCCTCCTAAAATCCCAAATGAATGCTGAAATAAATAAACACAATTTAATTAAATAAATCATCTTTTAAAAGAGGAAATGAATTTATTTGTAAAATGTGACATTGACTGATTTGGAATTAAATTTTAATATTATTTTATTCTTCCCTTTTCTGTATAAATGTATTACATTACTGATAAAAGAAGTTTTCGTATCACTGAATGTGGGAGTGAAGCTGTGGAACAGACTTGGTGTTTGAGTTCCTCACTAAGTCTGTTCCACAGTTTGTCTCTGTTCCCCGCCATGTTGTCAGTCTTCATACTGCCATGTACCCCCCATGTATAGTTTACTTCATGTTACCACGCTGCTTAGTTACCACGCCAGGAGTTTTGTTTTGTACTTTCAGTTTGTAGTTCTCAGCAATAAAGCTGTATAAGTTCAAGTTTAGTCTCTGGAGTCCTGCATTTGGCTCCAACCTCTGCTTGCCACACAGCCAGACCTTGACAAACCCCCTTTTAACATGTTGTTACTGATTATGATTATTTAGTGTTAAGCCACAATAGCAAAAACAACCATAACAATATGTGGACGCATAAGCAAAATCATGTTTTTGATGACATTGCTATTGCAGGATTTTGTTGTTTGCTAATAGTCAAAAAACAAAAAAAAAAAATCCAAAGAATTGAATAAACAACTGTTATAGTGAATCAAAATAAATAAACTGTTGTATTGACTAAAGAAGAATAAAGTAGTGACAAAGCAGCATTCATATTATAAGACAGGTAATATAAATAGAAACTGAAATGTTCACTTACACAAAGGACAGCCACCCACCTTCATCACAGTTTTGGCGACGGTTCGTTTGAAGGCATCGTGTGGCCAACATTGTCAGTAGATTAACCTCCCATATGAGTCCCTGTGCGTCTTTTATTCCTTCTGTTAATTCGTTGTTTTCCAGTTGGTGATTGGCTGTTCTGGGAAGTCTTTCCCAGTTACCGTTATGTGCCAGGATGCACCAAACAACTCTGAGATACAAATCTTCCTCCTCCCTGACTCTCACCTCATTAGCAAGACCCATTAACTGACACTGATTCATTTTTTGCATCACCTGGGTGACCCCGTCTTTTAACCCGCTCACTGTTAGGGTGCCAGACTGATCAGTTTGCATGAATAAACCGTTGGCCTCCACCAGCTCCTTCAGCTCCATCATGTCATCCTGGCTGAGGGGTTCCAGTTGCTCCTTTGAGAAAGTGTTACTGGAGCACTGTGTTTGATATTGATGCTTCAGCTTTCCCATGGCATCGTTAACGTCCTTTTTGGAAAGACCCAGGAACGTGAAGACAGACTGCTGACTTGTGGAGCTTTGGAGTTTGTCATCGGTGAGTCAAACCCACTAAGTACTACTCTTATCTGACATTCTCTGTGGTCCCCATGGAGCAGGTGGTAAAGTAGTTTTAAAGTAAACAACTAAGGGCTTAAAGGTACTTTTTGTAATAACCCTTTACAGTATTTAACTAAAAACATCACTACCAGGGGATGAAATTTTACCAGATAGATGTGTTGAAATGCAAGAAACTTGATTCAGAAGCAGATCAGATTCACTTTTTAGGATTTCCTTACCTGGATTATTGGGCATGGATCAAGCCGGGGTGTTGACATTTTCAAATCTGTGCTTCTCTTCAAGTTTTAATATTTCTTTTCAACCAGCCTGATCTGTTTCTCTCCTAGTGAGGCTTTAAATTTCTTCCAGACCACTGTGACAAATAAAAATTCAAGGTGTTCTTGAAGCTTTCACTGATTCGCTGCACCATCTAGCGGTACAAAGCGGTATTACATGCAAAATTCAACATGTCTCTGTCGCTGATCTGCAGAGCTCCTTCAGTGACAGACTGTTGCATCCTAGATGCATGAAGGAGTGTTTCCACAGGTTCTTCCTCCCTGCAGCTGTCAGACTGTACAATCAAAACTGTTCCCAACAAACACAGATCTTTACATCAGCACTGTAACTTGCACTATTTTCTCAACCGACTCACACTACAACCTGGGTTTGCCTCTTATCTGTATTTAATTTTATTTAATTTTAATAAAGGTACAATACTCTGTTTTTGGTAACTATAGTCCTTGATGTAAATATGTAAAAAATTGTGTATGTTGCTGTTCTGTGTCCTGTTTGTTTGTGTATGTGTCTATCTTGCTGCTGTTACAACCAAATTTCCCCTTGTGGGACAATTAAAGGATTATTCTATTTCTATTCTTGGTTCTACCTCAGTTTTGCATTATTTTTATAATGTTAGTTAAGTTTCGAGTATTTCTAAATATTTTCAGACAAAAGGCTTTATGTGTCCTTGACCCAACACAGCTGATTTAAATGGCTACATTACCTCCTCAATATGTCTTGAAGTTCTCCCGAGGCCTGGTAATGAACTATTCATTTGATTCAGGTGGGTTGACCCAGGGTGATATCAAAATAAAAAAAAGACACCGGCCCTTGAGGCCTGGAGTTCCCCACCCCTGCTTTAGATAAAGTGTGTTTGGGAACCACAGTTTTTTTTATTATTATTATTGCTTTAGGAACCATCAGAGCAGACCTGCATAAACATAAATCATCAGAATATATTTACTTAAAGGTGATCATGTAAATGTGCTGATGTTTGCTGCTCCCTCAGGCTCCAGCCCTCAGGTCAGCAAGGGCACCTACGTCCCTGTCTTCCCCACAAAGCAGCATCAGACCACTTGGGAAGGCCGCATCACAAACACCTCTGACAACGTGGTCACCATGGCCATCACCCCAGCAGCAAACTGCATTGTGGGGAAGTACCAGATGTATGTTGCCGTGGTGACACCTTATGGCATCCGCAGGACCAGGAAGGAAAGCAGCAGGGACATGTACATCCTCTTCAATCCCTGGGCGGCAGGTGTGTTGTGTTGTTTTGTTTTTTATGTGTGTGTCTTTTAAAGTCTGAAATGTAACATCACAGATTGGCTTTCGTCCTACTCAAGCACCCCACATGTTGTCTTCCTTCAGAGGATGCTGTGTTCCTGGATGATGAGACGGAGAGGCAGGAGTGTGTGATGACCGAGATGGGGATCATCTATCACGGCGCCTATGATGACATTGCTGAGAGGGACTGGAACTATGGACAGGTAGGAGAAAACTAGACTGAGGCACTTCAGGGTTTATCAGTTAAGTCTTATGACTGACCTGCAGGTTTTTATGCCTAGTTCAACTATGGAATCCTAGATGCCTGTCTGTACATCATGGACCGGGCTGAGATGCCCATCACCAACAGAGGAGACCCCATCAAGGTTGTCAGAGTAGCCTCTGCCATGGTGAGAGCAATGCTGATATGAGTGCTGCTTTCCCTTACCCTGTGTTTAATCAGAGCAGTGGATATCTAAAGCCTGGTCTTTTTCCTTGCAGCTGAACTCTCGGGATGATGAAGGCGTTTTGGTGGGGAACTGGAGTGGTGACTACACCTACGGAGTGGCGCCCACTTCCTGGACAGGCAGCACGGACATCCTGCTCACCTACAACAGCAGCAAGATGCCTGTCTGCTACGCTCAGTGCTGGGTGTACGCTGCAGTTTTCAACACCTGTGAGAGCTTTACTGGATCCAAGTAGCTCAAAAATAACTGTCAATTTCAAACTATTTATCTATTTATTTATAAGAACTCTGTGGGGAAAAACAAATCTGTTAAGGAAGGTTCAGTATAAGTTGGATATATATATAACAGCATAATGGCCACTACTCGGTGACAGCTCTGGTTGGAAAAAGAAAAGGGAAAGCCCTTTGGCTCCCTTCATCTTTGACCTCACAAAAAATGTTCATAATGAGTTTATGATCTCTAGTTTCAAGCTTTATTTACTACAACGTGTTCATTTTCTAGTGATTCTATTTAGAGTAAAATAGACAATAATGCAGGTATTAATTAGAGCTCATATCCTTCAGATTCTCAGTCAGGTCCAACCCTGTCTTGGTATGTCTGATTTTATTAAAATACATAAATAAATAAATAGACAAAATATAAACTAAGATAACTGCCAAAATCCTCGGTTTGGGGGTTTAAACATGATGTCTGCTCACCACTGGCTGATGTCACAGTGGGTGCCTTTTACATACAGTCTCCTTTGACTCTGCGCCAGCTCACTCAGTTTAGGACCACATTTTTTAAGCTCTTGACTCCCGCCCTTGTTTTTCATTTGACTGTGAGTTCTGCCTCCTCGTTTCAGTCTTACGCTGTCTGGGCATCCCGTCCTGGGTCGTCACCAACTACTACTCAGCTCACGACAATGATGGAAACTTGTAGACTGACATAATCGTGGATGAAAACGGCAGGATCGATCGAAACAGAACCAGGGACTCTATCTGGTACTGAAACTTTCCATTTAACAGATATCCTGAGATTTCTTTACTTGCCTTGGTCTACATGTTTTGCACTCCTGTTGGTATGTGTCTGTTAACATACTTCAAACGGTAGTACTCAGAATCAGATTGTTTTATTCTCCAGAGAATTGCAACAAAATTTACTGAGAAATAAATTTACAATATTCTCGCAGGAGCACCAGATAATCTCTGTGCAACAAGATTAAGTAATTGATTCTGAAAATATACCTAAATGAAATTATTAGATACAAACTAAACTGGATTATATATTTACCACTGTTTCTTTTTTTTTGTCAGGAACTATCACTGCTGGAACGAGTGCTACATGTCCAGACCTGACCTCCCTCCTGGCTTTGGGGGCTGGCAGGTTGTGGATGCAACACCACAGGAGACCAGTGATGGTGAGCAAAAATTTAGCAAGGATTCTTAATTCAGATTAAGAAGGTTAGGGAATTCTATAATCTCCCCCCCTGATTTTCCCAATGCTGTAGGGTTAGGTCAAAGCAATGTAAAAGGAGAGGCAAATGTTTTCTGTGCTTTGAGTCACACTGATTTTTTGATTTTTCCTTTGTAATCCATAAAGGCATGTACAGATGTGGACCTGCGTCAGTCCAGGCCATCAAGCACGGACAGATTTGCTTCCCATTTGACGCTGCGTTCGTGTTTGCCGAGGTGAATGCCTTTGAATTACTCTCTTTCTAGAATAACTGAGAATGTGTTTGTATTTAATGACGTCACTCACTGGTTGTTGTGTTTTATGACCAATAACCAGGCAGTTTGATGACAGAATGCACACAGTATTTGTTCTTACAGTGCCTATTTCTTTCCTTCTACAGATTAACAGTGATGTGGTGTTTCATTCCCGGAGGAAAGATGGAACCATGGAGCCAGTCAGAGTGAACCGAACTCACGTAGGCCGCCTGGTTCTGACCAAATCTCCGGGAGATGTGACTCGCCGCGACATCACGGATCAATACAAATTCGCTGAAGGTCAGGGACTACATCGAACACAAATGTCAGTGTTTCAGGAAGCAGCAGATCTGTTTTCTGTGCTGGAGCCTGAGCTCAGAAAGCCACTGTAAATGAAGGAGGAGCTTTAATATGTGCAAACATGAATGCAGTCACCTTGACATCATGAAATAATGAAAAAAAAGAAAAGAAAATGGAAACACTTGAGCAGAAACACACAGTTAGGCTTCATTTTCACAGTGATGGATTATCCTGCCCCGCCAGTCTCTAAGTCAGTGTTTAAATCCTTGGAGCTGAAATGCCAGGTGGCAAGTTCAAACGGGAGAACAGCTCATTGTTGGCACTCTTGAATGCTGTCGGGCATCATGAACTCCAATATGGTTGCCAGATTAGGCAGTGTTTTTAGGAAAACACTGTGCATTTGAATGCTTTTCATTTGGCATCATTCTGGCTTGTTTTTATCCACAGTTGGTACTCTGGACCAAAAGACTCCCAGTGCACAAACTGGGCAAAGATTAGACGATTCTGAGACAAGACCATTTTGAAAATGCAAAGCAAATAAAAAAGGACGTCAGAATTTATTCTGTTAATATACAAACACACTAATATATTTCAAACGCCCAACACAGGCAGCACAGAGGAGCGGACAGTCCTGGAAAAAGCAGAGGAGTACGGCTGCAAACGAGAGAAGTCCAGCCCTCCCGCGGCTGATGTGGACGTGGTCCTGCCCAATCTGGAGATCAGCGTGGGTGACAACTTTGAGCTGAACGTGGAGTTCATAAACAAGAGCGATGAGCGCCGCACTGTGGACGCCTACATCAGCGGGAGTGTGGTGTATTATACTGGAGTCGCCAGCACCGAGTTCCTGTTCCTGACCCCCAGGGTGGCGATTGACCCGAAAACAAGTGAGTCAGGCGTACAGCATGGAAATGAAGAGGCATAGTCATGAAAGCACGGATGATTACCAAATGTAGACAACTGTTTCAGTGTAACCCTGAGTTATGCACAAATGTCTGCCTCGATGAGTATTTAATCCTTTATCTCATCTCTAACTTTGATTTAAGGAAATATACACACATCTAAGTAGAAATGTCTTTATATTTAACAGATAAGAAGGAGGTGGCGAGTGTGGAGTCGAAGAACTACATGAAGCGTCTGGTGGAACAAGCTAATCTCCACTTCATTGTTACGGGGAAGATCAGAGAGACCGGTCAAATCATCACCGCAATGAAAGTCGTCACCCTGCGCAACCCCAAACTCATCGTAGAGGTCTGAAATGATTCCTTGTGGTTGCCCTGAGAGGTCAAACGCACTGCATCTTAAAGAAATGCTAGCAAATAGAAAAACGCTGCGAAAGCACACAAACACAATGGAAGTTGAATAAAAAACTACAGAAACAAAACAAAGAAATACCACAATCTAAAAAATAAATAAATAAATAAATAAATCATAAAACGAAATGAAGTGTTTCACAATTTTGTGATGGAACAGCTGTGGAAGTGACAAGCCAACAGTAAACGGCTAATAGCAAACATATGACTCGTGGTTAAAACACGTTACCTGCATCCTTTCTTTCCTCTCAACAATGATGAACCCTCTGCTTCTTTTAAGTGTGCCTCAGTGTAGTCCTGCACGTTTCTTCACTGCTGCAGTTGGTCCGTCATGTTATCGTGTCCCCAGAAACACTTTGTTTCACTATTTATTTATTTTTAGTTCTTAGAGTTTTTTTCTATTTCCGATGTGTTTTCTGTGCTTTTGCAGCATTTTTCTCTTTGCTAGTGTTTATTAAATTGCAGTATGCATCCTACATCACACTAAAGACAAACCTGGTTGCACTCAGGCAGACGGTTTACTTTGCTTTCATTACACGTTTGATGTCCTGTTTATCATATACAAAGCTGGATTTTATGGGTGGATTTTTACATTTCCTGTGTGTACTTCAGGTGTCTGGTAAAGGCAAAGTGAGTGAAGAGATGATAGCAAATGTGGAGTTCACAAACCCCTTCAGCTTCAACCTGGAGAACGTCTACATTCGCATGGAAGGACCTGGGATGATGGAGCCAAAGTCCAGGTATTACAGGTGAGTGATGATGAACAACTCAGTTTGTATAAAATATTTCCACACAAAACCATAAACTGGTTTCAGTTTCACCTCATCCCATTGGATGAGATTTTATAACCTCCAAATAGTAGCAAAAGGAAAAAAAACACACCTATTTCAAAGGTTTCTGCGTCTTGCTTTAGTATTTTTGACGTGTTTATCTTTTCTCAGGCTGATCACAGGAGGCTCTTCTCTGACCTGGACCGAGTATTTCACTCCACAGAGGGCAGGGACAAGCAGGGTGATCGCCACTCTGGACTGTCCTGCTCTCCGGCAGGTCCAAGGCCAGGCGTCTGTCACTATCAACCCCTGAGAATTGCTACGTTCACAAACACCCAACATTATTTAGCCTCAGTTATTCTTTTACCACATATGGGCCTATATCATTGTTATGCAACTACAGTTTTTCAGCTACATAGCTTCAGCATTGCTGATATTGTTTTCAAATGCCGCACAGATAGTAGTCAAATTAATAGCTAGCTGCTAAATGGGATATATTTTATATAATATATATATATATATAATAGATTCAGTTTTGTAGTAAATGAACTCCAAAGAAAAATATCGAGCCCTTTTCTTGTAAAACACATTTAGCTGTAGATAAAAATGCCACAGACAAGAAAGATTATCATCCCACTGGAGCTTTTCTCTCATCACTCATGTTTTTAACTCCCATTTTAACACAGTTAACTTTTTAAACTCTTCTACCAGATGGTTTACTATGTTTAACAGTTACTTGATTATGAATTAAAATATTTTTTAGATGTTGTTTGCATAATGTCACCACAATTCAAATGAAATTTGACAGTTTACGAATGGACCAGGCAATCATATAATAAATCTTTATTAGAGTATTGTGACATGTTCTTGGACTAATTAGATGTGATTTAAAGTGCTTTACACTTTAGAAAGTGAAGATGTAAGATGCAAATGTCAACCAAATCAAAGATTAAAAACTGCATGATTGTGTAACATGTTTCCAGTGTTTATGTACATATATGTAACTTTTCTAATAATCAATAATTAAGCTTAAAATCAGACATAATTCTATAATTCAAACCCGACCTTTCACTGAATATAACTGTATTGTGAAATGTGCGTATTAGTTTTATTATTTTTCTTTTTGGATTTTTCAGACATCTTCCTTTGTAAACAGTGGAAAACACTTTTCCTTTACTCTCACTTGAATGTGATGAGGTAGTCAGGGTACGCTTGGTTGTCATGAAATACAACATACATGCTGGGGTTATCTATTCTGTCTACCACACTGTCATAGCGGTCGTGAGGCTGCTGGGGGCTTCGAGGTGGAGGCACCTTCATATCATGTCGGCCCTGAGTGTAGACGCCTGTGAGGACTCGTGCGACGAACATTAACTGAGAACCATCAGCAGCTGGCTTGGAGTAGCCGGGGTGGGCTGAGTAGTTGGCATTTACAGCAAAGTAGGTCCCACGACCGTATGAAGTTGCTGAGGGTAGGAAGAAAAAAAAAGAAAATTAACAATAGGTGATCCCATTTACACTGTAGTGTCTTGCAACATAAATCACATGATACCGCTCAGCCTCCTGGCAGTAGATTCTTTAGATGTCACAAATACCCTGGAAGTACAAGCTGTAGAACACAGAATTACTAGTTCACTGTACTGTTACTTTAATATCTTTCACCAGGTGTTTTCACTACACTGTTGATTGTAACTGACATGTTTTATTAGTGCATGCAGGAACATGAAAATCTTTCCTTTCAACCCAATAAGGAATCAAGTGCTGTTATTGTACTAGGCCTGAAAACACCTCCACAATCACTTAAACCCAAGGTTTTATGTGTCACGAAAGTCACAAATGCTTAACAAGATTAAAAACAACAACAACAAATCCCTGCCTTTATGTCACCTTTGAAACACCAAAGTCACCAGAAGAGAAAATAATTTATTCAGCCTTAATGAATGAATGCTCTCGTAATCACAGTGTATTTTTACCTGCATTGTCCTGACAGTATACAGGAACAAGCAGTGGTTATACTGGATTGTGTGTTACTTGTCAAAGGTCTATTTAAACACATTAACTCTCCTCATTTGTAATTAGTAACAAATACTGTAATAAAAACTTAAATCGATGCACCATTAGAGTCAATTCTCTGAACCGTGGATCATCTTTTAACCATTCTCGTATCAAGTTGTGCCCTGGCCTGAAAATCCATACAGTTATAACAGGAAAATGGTTATTACCATTATGAAAATTCACTGAATGCAAACTGTGAAAAAACTCTGAATGTCATCCTAAAAAAGATTGAAACAGGGGTGCTGACCTTGAGGTCAAGGCTAATGAGATTTGAACTCATACAAGATTTTTTAATAGAGACATCTATGGTATCGATTTGAAAATCCTATGTTGCCTTGTTTTGTGTTATTTTGTTTGCAAAGTTGGTCGCTTATGCCAACCAATGCTCGCTTGATGGACTGATGGGGTAAAAAATCCCCCCCAAAACCCCAAACTCAATACCTTAATAATTAAATCATCTTTAGCAGCAATAACTTTAAGTAATCATTTCCTGTGTGGCTTTATCAGTCTCGCACATTGTTCTGGTGAAATTTCAGTCCACTCTTGTTTACCGTGTTGCTTCAGTTCATTAAGTTTTGCAGGCATTCATTTATGCACAGCTCTCTTAAGGTCCCACCACATCATATGTGGTTGCAAAAAAAAAAAAGAAGAAGAAGCAACCCTTACAAACAACACACAGTCAACAAACAGTCTGTTTTTAGTTCTACGGTCATAAACTTTAACATTTAACATGCTAACGAGACCTGCAGTGTCTGACATGTAGCTCTTGGGTGTTTTGCAGTTTCTCTGAGCATTCCAAGGTCCTGACATTGGGGCAAGTTTGCTGGGACGTCCACTCCTAGGAAGATTGTGGTATTGTGTTGACACATACCTGAATGCTCTCGACCAGTAGATTGCCAAAACTTCTGTTTTTATAAAGATGCTCACACACATGTGAGCATTAAGGGGACACCTTGGCTTTCATACACTGCTTCCTCCTTTTAGCTTAATTTTTGTTAAATGAATAATGAAACTTAATATACCATGTTTTCCTATCATATGAGGTTTTATTTTCTTAATTTTAAGACTAGACTGCTAAGGACAAGGTTACTTTTATTATGCCCTGCAACAGAAAACCTGCAACTCTAAGAAGACTCTGGTGTTGACTTTGGTTAGAACATGTTATGCAAGTTATTGGCACTGACAGTTTGCAATTGTGGGCTATAAAAAGACTCTGACCATTTTGCCCAGCAAAGCGCCTGTTGAATCCAGTTTTCATTATGGAGTTGCAGTTTTCCTGGGTCGTCCCGTGGTACAGAAGTTTCTCCCCTGCTCCTCCCTCCCTTGCGTTCTTATCAGAAATGTGCTTCTTCTGTGCTTCATAGGCGCGACGCAGGTGAACGTTCTGCAAACGCTCAATCTGACAAAAGAGAACAAGGCCAAAGGATCAACAAGCTGCCAAACAAGGTGATCCAGGATATTAATTACATCTGAGGGGTAGTTTTATGCTTATATTCTGTGGGCCATAAATTGAGATGTGCATCTCAGGTATGGGAAGATTCTGTGTTGTCAACATCAATCAATTAATTACCTTAAATCTGCAAATCTGAAAAACTGAAAACGTGATGATTTGCAGGCAGGTTTTACAACTGTATTGAAACATCTTTCTTTGTATTGTTAATGAGAAAATTATGTCATCATCAATTCAGTGGACTTCAGAGATATGAAACTAAAACTAAAATCCAGAATGAATGAATACAATTAAAATAAATAAATAAATACAATTTAATTAAATAAATCATATCTTTCAAATGGTGAATTTAGTTTGTTTATAAAATGTGACATTGACTGATTTCTTGTAACTTGGAATTACATTATGAAGTTTTACTCTTCCAATTTATATATAAATTTATTAGTTAAATATCATTTATTTACTGATAAATGAAGTTTTTGCATCTATGTTGGGAATGAAGCACTGGAACAGACTGAGTGAGGAACTGAAACAATGTCCCAGCATGACCACTACAAAGCTACGGTTATCGCAAAGTACATTGCTCTGACGGGTCGTTCCCACTCGCTTTTTACACAAACACTGTGTTTATATATGTGTGTGTGTGCACATGTATATTTGCATCAGTATGTGTGTATATGTATGTATATATCTCTGGGCATGTTACTGAGGTTACAAAACCAAATACATGCAACAAACTTTGAGGTACAATTTATGATAGGATAGGGATAGGATATGTCATAAAAAGGAAGCAATAATAAATAAATAAATAATGAGAATTACTGTAAATAATATACCTAAATATACATAAATATTAAAGCAAATTAAAACAGAAATATCTATTTTTTACACTTTACAGTATTATAATACTTCATTAATAACATTTAATATCATTGGTTGTACTGACTACAGAAGAATAAAGTAGTGATGAAGCAGCATGCATATAATAAAACAGGTAATACAATTAGAAACTGAAACGTTCCTTTACACAGGGAGAGCCACCCACCTTCATCACAGTTTTGGCGACGGTTCGTTTGAAGACCTTCGTCACTGTTCGGTACTCTGCAGAGGAAGACTCCAGGGGAATGACCGTCATATTTTCACTGGCAGCCATGCTGTCCCAGTACAGAGGGAAAGTAAAGTCTGAAAGAGACAAGCATATATAGCATATACAGCATACACACGAGAAGATACAGAAAGAGCCTATGCTGAGCTTTATTATTTGCAATTTACTACAAAATCTTGTAGTAAATTCCCATTCCCTCATACAATGCATCAACCATAGATGTAGTGTCTTTATGAAGGGTTGTGGGTGGCATAGGTCACAGTGGGTGGAGCCATCTTCCTAGACCCCTGTTTCACAAACCCACACATATCTGCCAGGTACTGGGCAATTCTTGGGCACCTTGAGCCCTGGAATTTGAGCTTGGCTCACACTAGGGTGGCCAAAGTCGAGGAGGGTCGGTGGCCCGTTGCCTCTAGCCCTCTGGGACTCCCACCCCTTGGCTGTGAGCTGCCCATTTAGGGGCCTCCTTTCTTCTCCTGCTGGGATGGAGGCACAGATATCACTGAGATGTGTGGTCTCAGGTCTTTGGTACCCTTGGGGGCTGCAAATGGTTCTCCTGGATCCATCTCTATCTGGCTCTGGCTCCTGTGAGGTGTTATTGCAGCTTCCCACCCTCATTTTCAAGTATATTTCGAGACAAAGATGCATACACAGTCTCCTCTCTCACTCTCTCTGTGTCTGTCTGTCACACACACATACACACACAGATGTTTATGTAGCTGTGCATTTTCAAAGTTTTGTGTTCGAGGTGTTGTATGATTGTTTTTCTTACAGGTGCAGCAGGTTGCGATACATTATGCATTTCTATTTGTACTCTGTCCTTACATCTTATACACCTTAACATTTATTTCTTTTGGTTTTGTGTTACTCTTAAGCATCAAACTCCAGTATCAGTCGGGCTCATTTTGTAAATAATTGAGAATTATCTTCTCACCTGGGAGATTCTCAAGTCGTTTCAGCTTCGTCGTCTGTCTGTTCAGTGATCGTGTGGCCACCATTCTATGTAGATTAACCTCCCATGTGAGTCCCTGTGCATCTGTTATTCCTTTTGTTAAATCGTCGCGTTCCAGTTGGTGATTGGCTGTTCTGGGAAGTCTTTCCCAGTTACCGTTATGTGCCAGGATGCACCAAACAACTCGGAGGTACAAATCCTCCTCCTCCCTGACTCTCACCTCTCTAGCAAGAGCCATGAACTGACACTGACTCATTTTCTGCATCACCCGGGTGACCCCGTCTTTTAACCCGCTCACTGTTAGGGTGCCAGACTGATCAGTTTGCATGAATAAACCCTCAGACTCCACCAGCTCCTTCAGCTCCATCATGTCATCCTGGCTGAGGGGTTCCAGTTCCTCCTTTGAGAAAGTGTTACTGGAGCACTGTGTCTGATATTGATGCTTCAGCTTTCCCATGGCATTGTCAACGTCCTCTTTGGAAAGACCCAGGAACGTGAAGACAGACTGTTGACTTGTAGAGTTGATATGGAGACTGCTGAGGTATGCACTCACAGAAGGAGGAGGCTGTTGTTGCTGCACTTGAACTGGAAGTACTGGAAGTACTAGAACAAATCAGTAAAAATTTTCAGTAAAATAATTTTGAATCAGTTTTTATTTTAAAATTCACTACACTAAATAACTACACAAAATGTCAGTTTGTGAATAATTCTGTCACCTCTGTTGATGACAGCTGAGGAATACATCTGCATTGCTTCCTCTTTAAAAGTCAAGAAGACGTCAATGTTAATCAGGACGAGGCGGATGTCAGTGAGGCTGTTCATGAATGATGCAGATGACTTGATCCCTCGAAAAATGGCTCTTGCCACAATTGCAGGATCCAAACCTCCAGCTCCTGCAAAAACACCCCTTCCATTTAGGTGTGTGTGTGTGTAGCACAAGAAACAGAATAAATAGAAATGCCGAACAAAATACTTACCAGCACACATGGCAGGAATTGCCACTGAATTGTATTTATGCGATTCACAGTAACAAATGATATCACACACAAGTTGTTCAATAAGGACTTCGTCCTGTTTTCCATGCACATGTAAAATAGCTTTACTGGGGAAGTTTCCAGACTGGGTCACGAAAATTTCTCCTTGATTGACTTTTGCTGCCACCTGTGGTCCAGCTAAAGTTGAGAAGTCGTTGCATACGCCATCTATAGAAGAAGAAAAAATATTTCATTATGTGAAACTAGAACCATGATAGGTACTTGATCAAAATACAGGAAATTATCTAGTTTGGCAGCTCCATATGCATTAGAAATTAGTGGCTTTCTATTACTTATGATGATGGACCATGACTATCTGTTTTGGTAAATGGCCTGTATTTATATAGCGCTTTTCTGGTCCCTAAGGACCCCAAAGCGCTTTACACATTCAGTCATCCACGCATTCACACATACATTTACACACTGGTGATGGCAAGCTACATTGTAGCCACAGCCACCCTGGGGCGCACTGACAGAGGCGAGAGATCTGTTATGCTCTTCACAATTATATGTGAGGTTTTTAGCTAATATATGTGCCCTGCTGATAATGCTAGATGAAAACTTTGATCTTCAAAGATTACATTCATATGGGCATCCCCATTTCTGAGCAGATATTCATGAACAGCTGTTTGACTTTGCCATAGTGGGCTATGCTATCATTTTGGCTAAAAAGAACTTCACAGTTACAACATGATCCTCCTGCTCACCAAGGTTACTTACCAAGGTTAAAACTTTCGAAACTGGTTGTGTTCACCACAGCATCTGTAGTCTCATTACTGATGTCACCAAACACCACATGTAGTTTAACTGTACTTCCCACTTTAATGATGATGTCATCTAGGTCAGTGGTGAGGGACCTGAAGATTGCTGAGACGAAGAAGACCACACATTGATTTTGTCTGATATTTAGTCTAATGGCTGAGGGTGATAATGAAGATAGTAAAATATGGCACTGGCTGAATGCTTTTTATCTCCTCACTATGTATTAATATCACATAATGAAGACAGTATGAGTAGTGCTAGTTTACCTTGGCCTCCCTGGTTCATATTTAAGCTGAGCTGTTTGTAGACATCATGGTAGCACTGTAGATAAAACCATAAGAATAACATGATGAAAGATGGATGCCTTCATGTTACAGATCAGATACAGGACATATTAATTGACACTGACCGCCTCAGAATCAGGGTAGCCAGGTTTAATGACAATGTGGATGTTTGTAAGAGAGCCAGAGGACGCAGATAATCCAAACCGGTGAATGATGTCAGTCAACACTTGAATGGCTTCTCTCAGCGGGTATTTTAAAACAATTCCTGGCCCAATGATTGGAATGGCCACTGAACCCAAATTCTGCTGTGCACAAAGCTCCAGACACCTCTTCAGACCGTTACCAAGAGCCTGCAAATCAAAAGTTGAAAGTTGAAAATTTTCAACTATGTTTTCAAACTCTTGGATTGAACACTGCAACTAACAGAGCACACATGGAAAAGTGTGTGGCTCTGTGAGGATAAATCCTCCCTTGCAATTATAGGTACAGTTAATTCACTAGTTTGTGCGTTAATGCTTTTACTTTTCAGTTAAATATTTTATTGTCTTTTCTTTTGTCTGTTCTTCTAGTTTTGAGCACACACACTTTTTCAATTAATCCTTTCAAGTATGTACAGCTATAAAGTGCATTTCAATGGTTTTCTGAAGGTAAATTAAATATGAATTTGATCTTTTCCATCACTATAAGTATTGTGAAAGTCTTTAATTTTACCTGAACACTCTTTCCTCTTACTCCGTCCCAAGGCAAGCACTCAATGAAGAAAATCTTGGAGCAGCCCAGAGATGGAGGTGCATCAACCAGCTGAACATCACCAGGGGCGATAGCACAACTGGCTAAGACTGAATCAAAGTTGAACTTTAATATATTCCCAGCTTTGGACAACAAACTCTTGCCAATATTTGTAGAAGTCAGCTGCTTGTTAAGCATGGGGACCACCAGAACATCCACCTGCAGAAATAATATTGAATAACATAATTGCTGATATTTTATTTGGGGATTAAGGAAGATAGAATTGAGTGGAAATAATCAAACCTGTTCATTTTCTAAACTGCTGATCTTGATCTTCAGGTTTGTTCTGTTGATTGCAGAGTTTCCAGCTGTGCTGTACATGCTGCTGCTGTAGCTGAGAGATCTAGGTGTATCACTGAGTCTGCTGGTGTTTCGTGGTCTTTGCACATTTGGGGTGGCTGCAGTTTGCTTCTCTTGGATAATGACGTAACAGGAGCTCTCTATCAGTTCTTTAGTCACTTTACCCTCTTCCTGGAAGTACTGCTGAGCCCCTGGTCCATCTAGAGTCAAAGTGTCTACTATCAGACTGGATAGAGTTGATGTTAGGGCCTCCTTGGCCTCCTGAACATGACATCGAGGACCAGACACAATCACACAAGGATTTGGAAAATGTGAGGCTTGTAAGGACACCTTGGTCTGCTTCACGCCAATCAAGTCTAGGATTTTATCAATACAGTCGACTATTTCAGGATGAAGCAGATTAATGGTTTCTTGGGTTGAAACTTGATTCAACTGGAAGTCATGAAGAACTTCATTGAGCTTGGCCACATCTTCACTGTAGCCCACCAGTTGGACTTTGGTCGTTCCAGTTCCACTGGCACCTGGCATGTAGCTGACGTCCACTCTGAGCTCTCTACTGTTTGCCTCGTTTTTGGCTTTCGTCAGAATTTCTTTCAACCTGTTAAGGTCTATTGCACCCTGCAGCTGTACAGTGGTCACTTTAAGGTCTCTCATCACTGCTGCCTCGGCCATATTCAGAGCATCAGAGGACAAACTGGACAGAACCAGATCTGAACCCACCTCAAAGAAAACAGGGTTTCTGAGGCTCTGCTGGAAGTGAGTTTGGTATTTTGGGATGGCATCACTGGTCTTCATGAAGGTTAGCAGAGCTGTAGGGAACTTAACTCTCTTCTCTTTTACGTTCTTAATCAGTTCATCCAGTTTTGCAGCTCCTGACTGCACCTCTGTGTCAGGGCCCTCCAAAGTGATCATGGCAGTACCTCTGATGATTGTAACATCTGGACAATTAGCATGCATTTCTCGATTGAACTCTTCTTCTATGAGCTTGAACTTCTTCTCCACAATTGGCACTTCCTTTTTGGTGGGTCGGCTTTTTTCCAGAACTGCAATCTTCTCCTTCATGGCATCAACCTCTCCCACAACCACAGCATAGCCACTCTCTGTGTAATATTTGATATCATCTGTCTTAAAGGACGGGTCCTGCAGTACCATTTTCACCAGTTTTGGCTCGAGCACATGATAGCAGAGGTAGGTCTCGGTGAGCCGGATGAAGACCCGATCCACTTGACACTCCCATTTCTCTGCAGCACCACCAAAACCTCCTCCTGGCCCCTTGTCAACCTCCCCTCTAACCAAAACCTCCTCTTCATCGAAATTTAGCTCCACTGTGCAGCCGATTGACGACAGTTGTTTTTCGAAAAATTTGTATGCTTTAGAGTTGTCTCTCAGGAAAAACAGCAGGAAAACATCTATCATGAAAGTCTTCTCAAGACCTTTTATGTTTGGGTTTCTAGAGCTCTGAAAGAAGGAAAGAAAGCAAACAAATCTGTCAATTTACGATATACGATAGGCTACTTGTTGTAAACAGTGGGAGTGTACCACATAGGGTTGGGCACTAAGTAATACATAACTCTTATTCAAAACCTCTAATCAATGTAATCTTCGCCATGTCTTGTATTTTATTTCTTTTCTCTTTAAATCTGTTAATAATTCATCCATTATGTACTACGTTAGCTATGTCTAGTCTACAGCATGCACAAGATCGATCATGGAGGAAACATGAAACACTGAGCCCACTGCTAAATAAAAATTCAGTGTTTGTTGTTTGGACACACATGTGGCTTTAGTAAAGACATCATCAAACAAAAAGAAGAAAACTATGGGAAAAATACCAAAAATGTCTCAACTTCAGTGGTTTAGCATTTTTGCAGTACAAACCTAGTTTGTGTGTGCTTGTGAGATAATAATAATCATTCATTAGTCGAACCTGAGGAATAATGTTCAGTCATGATTTTGATTTAACGTCATGTCGCCCAGCCCTAGCACCACAACATCCAACATCCAACTTAGGAGAAAAAAGACATGCAGGGATTCAGTGTCCATGGATTCCACAAGGAATTTGAAATTTTGTGTGATCTAACCACACAGACACACAATCTCTGGCCACTATATTAGGTACACCTGTTTAAGCTTATTAATACATATGGATAATCAGCCAATCACATGCCACTAACCATTTAGACATGGTCAAGATGACCCTCTGAAGTTCAAACTGAACATCAGAATGAGAAATAAATTTGGGCTGCTTTGATTTATTTCTACTGGGATTTTCCCACACAACCATCTCCAGGGATTACAGAGAATGGACTAAAAAAGAGAAAATATCCAATTCTCTGCATGAAAATGTCTTCTTGATGTCAGAGGTCAGAGGAGACTGGCCAGACTGCTTCGAGTTGATAGGAAGGAAACAGTAACTCAAATAACATCACAACATTATAATAAAAAATTAACAGCAAAGATTTAAAGCAGCACTGAAGTTGCTACTGTTACTATCAAGGTGTACCTAATAAAGTGTCCAGTGAGAGTGTTACCATCTGGCTTTTTATGACCTATGTTTTTAAAAACAGCATGTCACAAAACGGCTGTGTGAAGACAGGAAAAGGACCCAAACGCAAACGCACAGAGATGAAAAACGTGAACTCAAAATACACCGCTTTATTACAGGCGTGGAGGTGAGACAAATAGAAATAAACTAAACTGGGACAACCTAAGAATTTAAACTCATGGGGAAGCACAGGGAGAGTCATGGGAAACATGATGGAACACAAGGAGGGGAAGCAAGGCACAAGGGCTCACAGAAAGAAACAAACACAGAGGGAGACACGGGGGGTAAAGACACGAGGGGAATCTAATAATCAAAACGCTAAACAGAACAACCCACTACAGAGTAAACACAGTGGACCTAAAACACAAATAATAACACCAAGTGACAAAAATACAAGAGAACTCAAGACACTTTGTCAAAAGGACCCAGGACCATGACCCAGTATCTTTGATGGTACGGAGGTGGAGTATCATACATGGCATTGGTTACGTGCTTGGCTACAAAGGCTTTAATGCAAAATAGTATGTAAAGTATTTGTATCTGTATCTGCACACTGTGCCATCCACATGATGTATTTTTCAGGGAAGGCTTTCTCATTTAAACAATGCTACACTGTGTATTTCCACTCTGTATTAACAGCACAACTCAGAAGTGAAAGAAGCCTGAGAACTGTCAGCCACTGAAAACACTGAGGCACAATGAAATGAAAAGTATAACAAAGAGGGCGCAGCAAAAGTTGAGCAAACACATGTTCTCTAAATCTTTCCGTGACGTCAAATTTGATGATCATATATATAAGAGAGATTTTTACTATTTAAAATGTATTCTTTGGATTACTTACAATGTCTTTTAAATATTTTAATATCATTTGTTTTTGTCAATATTGTCCTCAGCTGTCCAGCTTTCCCTGGAGGTTAACGCACTCCTGGTTTGGCCACATTATTCTGGCGCTCAGTTTTTACTGTAACCAAAAGTCATGTTTGAAAGAGCAGTAAACTGTACCAGTGATTGGCTTGTCGATGGCTGGTCAGAGGTCTGTGGTGAACTTGTCCGGCTCACGGTCAGCCGCACTTCTCCACTAGGAAGAGTGATGGTGTGAAACTTCCTCTGCAAAACTCTCTCTTGATCTAAAACAGCCATAGACAGAGTCACTGAAACAGCCTGCATTTAAACACAAATCTAAAAAAATATTTTACAAATTACCGACTGTCCTACCTTCTTTTTCCTTGAAACAGATTTTATAAACGCTTCCTCCGAGCTTTTCAAGATTTCCACAGTCGCCACCCCCGGAGTCTCGCCTTTTCTGAAAGTATCTCCTCACTTTCTCCTTCTCTCTGTCTGTGAAGTCAGTGGCTTCAAAAAACAATGGATACGGATATTCATCCATTTTATCTGCAATTCTACACTAACACGAGAACTTTGAGCCCGTCTGACATTTGTTTCTGCCGCTCTGTCAGTGCCCGTTTTTGTTTCAGTTTCACTTCTCAAGAATCGCATCCTGGTGTTTACACTCCCACACTCAGCAATGGGAAAAGTGCACTTTTAATTCTCAGGGGCTTTTCTCGGCTCACCTGCTCTGCAGGTACTTTACAAGGTGTTTCAACTGTCAGAGAGTAACTCTGAATCATATTTATGTATTAATATGGTTTTGAGAAAGACATTTCACCAGTAATTATGCTGACAGCAAATTAGAGTTTGAACTTTATGTTTCATCTGATCCGATAGAAACATTTGAGTAAATCTGAAACAACAACAAATATATTTCACATAAACCCATCCATCCATTCATTCGTCCTCTTCCGCTTATCCCTATCTGGACGCAGTGGAGCTGGAGCCTATCCCAGCTACCATAGGTCTGTAGAGGCGGGGCACACCCTGAACATACAGGAATCCCTCCGTGTAAAACCTTCCTTATATCCTGCAGTATTACCACACCACCCTGACTCAACGAGTGTCAGAGGAATGAATCTTAAAATCTGGAGATCAGTCACAGTTTTTGTACCTGTATCTTCATTTTTCTGTCTCAAACAGTTTATTTTAAGAGCAAACACAGTGTATCTAAAAATTCACAGGGCAAAAAAGCATTATTGATTTAATAAATTTTGAAAACAGTTTTACATTTTCATGAACCCACTAAACAAACTCAAAATCCTTTATTATTCACTGCTGAGGAAATTTAACAGCTTTCACTTTAGTGTGAAACACTAAAATTATTTTGTGCCTTATAACTCATCAGTTACAGATTTGTCTTGATCTTCCACAGTGTTCTTACACATTCTCACATGTAGTTTCAAGTGGTAATCTACAAATATCTAAAGCTCAGAACCCAAACTTTAGAGTCCAATTGAAGTAAGCTTAGTTTATTATGCATTAACAATTAATGACATGGTTTTTACACATTTGTTTAAATAACATTGTTGAAATGCTCATATTTTAGGTATAAATTGACAGAAAGACCAGAAATGACCACACATAAATTATATGTTGACTTGTCACGACATCAGCAATGATGTGTGTCTCTTTAAATATGTCCTTCCCATTCAAAGGTGCTTCAGCAGGGGTGAGAAAATCTGCCTCTTCTATTTTCATCTCACTCTGCTGAGTAAGGACTCAGACTGCGCTGTGGCAAAAGCAGTAACACAAAGTCAAACTTGGCCTGTAATGAGCAGCCAGTTTTCCTTAAATTTAAGTTCAGGAATTTAAGCACAGAGATGTTTGAAGATGGATTTATGTGCTGTTTAATGTTGTGTGGTTGAGCAACTAATTACTTATCCAGTTTTTCCTACAGAGTGACTATTTGATTGGCTGCTCAGTTAATAGTAAGTTATATAAGAAGATAATAATAATAAGATTCTTTTTATCAGGAGAGCAAAAAAGTTGTTCAACACAAAACAGCAGCCGTGTTACAAAGCAAGCTGCTGTCTGCACTCACTGTTCAATTCAATTCAATTCAATTCAATTCAATTCAATTCAATTCAATTCAATTCAATTCAATTCAATTCAATTCATATATAACGCCAAATCACAAAAGTTGACACTACATATTGTAAGGTAAAGACAATAATAATAAAGACATACAAAGAAACAACCAAACATCAGGCAGACCCTATGAGCAAACACTGACAGTGCTGACCGAGAGTGGGAAGGAAAAACTCCCATTATAACAGGATGAAACCTTTTAGCAGAACCAGGCTCAGGGAGGGTCAGCCATAGTTGACGGGTTAAGGGAGGAAGAGAGGGGAAAAAAGACACACTGTGGAAGAGCCAATTAACGATTAAATACAAAGTAGTTTATAAACACACAAAGAGTGAAAAAGATGAGTGAAGAAGAAACATGCAGTGCATCATGGGAAGCATGATTCATAGATCCGTGTTAGGTGGTTTAACAAACAAAACACATTCCTCTGAAAATGGTCCGGCACAAGGACTAGATTGTAAATTTGTGAAAAAGCAGCAAATCTCCAAAAAGGTCTGGAAAAGTATTGTACAGACCACCCTAAATATTAGAAGAAAGTCTGGCTTCTTAGAAGGAAAATATCAGGTGATCTTACTGATTAAAGTTCATTTGATTAAAGGATAATTTCCATGTTTCTCAGAAAGCTCCTGTTGAATCAATTTCTTATGACTCACAGCTGTCCTGACTCATCCCGCGATATAGAAGCCTTCCATCTGCTGGATGTGATCCTTAAATCTGCTGGGAGCTTGACTCTCTTTTCTGATATTTGCTTAATCAGTTCCTCATATTTAGTAGCTCCTAGCTGCTCCTCCTCGTCACTGCTTTCCAAGAACATTGTGTTTTTTCCCTCTCATGATTGGAGCCAATGAGTGCACATTACTCAGTAAAACTCTTCTTCCAGTTTGAACTGCTTCTCCTTCAAGAAGTTTTTAGTAAAAATCTGGTGGAAAAAAGAACTCTATTTCAGTAATGTAATGTACAAGAATAAATGTACATTACTGTACATCTGTACGATTTTACAGAGGTGCTTGTATTGCAGTGGACTCTGTAGTGTAATCAGATGTTGAAATAAACAGTATTTTTGAATGGCAAATTTTCAAAGGGCAACCCAGCAGGATACACGTTTCTCAAATTTAGCTTTTATCCAGTGGGTGAACTACCAGAAAGAAAAGCAAGTGTAGTAAAACCTTGGGAACTACTGCTGTATTTTTCATCACTGCATGGTGTAGATTAAGAAGTGACAAAGTATAGTCATTTCAGTTTGCACGAAACAAGAACCTTAACCCAAGTTTTTGCCAGTCAGGAATTCAGTGGATGGATTCCTGCTGAAACCCCCAAATGATTATTGTCCAGAACAGCACCTGAATAATAGTTAAAAGATGAGAATCAGTGTAAGTAGATCCTAAATGAGCTAAAATAGCTTCCTTTTATGTTTATTGTACATAGTCATTGATCCCTCAGAAGGCCATCTTCTTATTTTGAAGTTTTCTCTCCCTTTGATTATAAAGAAAAATGATGGTATTTTACCTACAATATGGAATGTTTCATATAAGTCCTCTATATCTTATGTCTCCATAGACCACATTCCAAAGAAAACATTAATCTCTAAGGTGAGTATTTCTGTTTTGCTTTCCTGTAAGTCCCTGTAACCTCCATTCACATGTCATAATCACAGACACATCCAGATATGAAAATAGGTCACCGTTGGCTTCATATGGTAAATTTTCTTGTTTGCCCTGCTGGGAACTTGGGAACTTGTTACATTTAGGTTACATTTGGGGACATTTAGGGAACATGCTAGGTCAGAAGTATCTTTATTACAAGCAATACTGTAGCTGGTATTGTTTTTAACTTGTCTGCCGGTCTATGTGTTTGTGAGTAAAATGTGCTTGTGGAGAAATCTATGGTTAAGGGAATTACCAGACAGATATTAAATGCTTCATTTCAAATACTGACATGACAATAGAAACTCTGATTTTGAAGGGGTAAGGTCCTACTTATAGTACCAACTAGTCATGAACTAATGTTGCACTTGTTCCAGTTTGCCTGTAAAAGTTCAATGATTTAGGTCACAGTAGGTTTGAGTACTTGGAAAGAAGGCAGCTGGACCTCTTTTTGGTTCATGAAGAAGATTTACATAAAAAATATGCTCTTCAGTGAGCAGTCACAGTTATATATAATGTTTTTACAAGAGATCCAAAGTCTGCTGATTAATCAGTCCAGTGTTTATTAGCTAAAATAGCTATTAGCTATAAACCACAGTTATAAATGTGCAAAAATTCCTGTCTTAAGTTGCAGAGGAAAAGTGGGAGACAAACAGGAGAGACATTTACTCTAGGTCCAGAAGTTGACCAATGAAGTCACCAAACACTAGGACAGTTAACTGAGAGCCCCCAAAATCCTGAACACATTTACGTTTTGTAATTTTCCATTAGAGTCATGTGCAGAGCTGTGGGGAGGGCCTTGAAGTTAGGACTGCTGTAGTCAGTGTATGTGTGTGTGTGGTGGGTTTGTAGCTTCTAGGGCAGTGGTCTCCAACCTTTTTTTGCGCCACGGACCAGCTTATGTTCATTTATTCACGGCAGATAAGGTGTTGCGGATAAATACAGCAAAATAAAACCAGTACCGCTACCAGAAAAAGAATATTTATTCATAAGACATGTGAAAAGACCCAGGAAACCAAGTTAATGATAAAAACAATTAAAAAAATAATGATTAAAAACCCTGAAAACCATAAATTTTACATCCGAGCCTCGACTCTTTCAGTCTGGTACCAAACGACTCACAGACCAGCACTGGTTGGGGGATGGCAACTGTTCTAGGGTACAGAGTAGTTTATTCAACTTGTCACATCTTAATATAATTCTACGAAGTATGTCAGTGTTGAAACTACTAAACCCTGCTGCACACAGCACACAAGAAAAAACAGTGAAATTTAACTTGTCCTGATCCCCACAGCTAAGAAAAATATATCAGCTTATGGACAATATTTTAACAGTGTGACAATAATTTAAAAAAAACAAACAAACTACAATATCTCTTAAGATACAACAGTGAAGCCATAAAATAAACCTGAACAGAACCAATATAAATATTAATCATTTTTTACTCAGCCCCAAGGCCAGATTAACACAGGATACAACATGCTCAAGTACCCTTCTGCAGCAGAGGTAGTACTGTACTGTGTATTAATGTTCAATTATAATGCTAAACTTCTACCTTCATCTGCTTGCATGGTTGTATTACTCCAATTGTGACTTGGGGTGTTTTCACACCTGCAGTGTTTAATCTGTTTAAATCCAAGTTAGGTTGGTTTTCCTCCTTGGTATGGTTTGTTTGTGCAGGTGTGAACAGTAATTGTACTCAGATGTGGACCAAAACAATCCCTATGTGGTCTTACTCTGATTGGCATGGCCAGGCTCTGGCAGGTGGTCTCGGTACAGTTCCAAAACTCCAGAGCGGTTTGTTTATACTGGATGTGATCCGACCCCAACTAACAGGTGTATGTTACAAGTTTTGAACTAAAAAAAGAAACTCCTGTATCCGTGTAGACTTTGTATTCTCAATCCATGGAGGTGCTGTAGATGTACAAAGATCTCTACAGAGTAGCAGCTCGCTGTTAAATAAAGATAAATTCTTAGTTTTCTCTCACAGCACCTTCTTCCTGTATTTAAAGTAGAAAGCTCAGGGCATAAAGGTACTTTGTGTAATTACCGTTTAAAGTATGTAACTAAGAACTTCACTACCAGTGGAGAGAAATTTACTACGTGGATTTGTTGCAATCTCAGAAAATTGATTCAGATCCAGATCAGATCCACTTCTTTGGATTTTGTTACCTGGAATTTTCGGCATTTGTGTGTCAAAATTTTCAAATCTGTGTTTCTCTTTAAATGTTAATATCTCTTTTTAACCAGCCTGATCTGTTTGTCTCCTTGTGAGGCTTTAAATTTCTTCCAGGCCACTGTGACAAATAAAAATGTAAGAAAGTGTTCTTAAATGAAGCTTTCACTGATTCGCTGCACCATCTAGCGGCGCAAAGTGGTATTACATAAAAAAATTCATCGTGTTTCTGGTTCTACCTCATTATTGCAATCTGTTAATAATCTTAGTTAAGGTTGGAAGATTTTTAGGTATTTTTAGACCAAGGGCTTTACAATAAGCAGCTTCAAAGCTACTTTATGTTGAATTAAAGTAAAGCTGCGATGCTGTGTCTTCTGCAGTAGAGACTTAAAGATGTGCATCACATTATAAATTGAAATGTCCCATATGTGAAATTTTTAACCTGCAATTATAACAATGACAATTTTTTTTTTTATCAGGATATTTGACATTTAAATAGATATGATAATTTAAAGATTATCATATCATCTGTTGTGTTGTTTTATTTTTTATGTGTGTGTCTCTTAAAGTCTGAACTGTAACATCACAGTTTGGATTTTTTCCCACTCGGTCACCTGACATGTTGTCTTCCCTCAGAGGCTGCTGTGTTCCTGGATGATGAGATGGAGAGGGAGGAGTGTGTGACGACCAAGACGGGGATTTATAAGGTTGGGGAAAGCTGCAGTCAGCTGAGACTGAAGAAGTCACTTGGATGAGAGACGAAACGTTTCTCCCACTGAAAACGCTACGTCCAGATAAACAAAATCAACTTTTCAGGGTTTCCTTTTGAATGTTGATCACCCACCTCCTCTAATTTTTCATTTTTCAAGAATAGACATTTGTCAGTCAGTAAATCTTTATTAGGTATTGTGACATGTTCTCAGATTAAATAGATGTATTCAAAGCACTTTACACTTGGCAAGGTGAAGATGAAAGAAGATCAACCAAATAAAAGATTAAAACCTGCATAATTGTGTAATATGTTTCCAGTGTTTATGTACATATGTGTAACTTTTAATTTCATTAGAAGCAGCTACTGTTCAGCTAGGTCGGTGACAGTGACAATTCCATATATAACTTTTATATTAGTCCTAATTGATTTTTCAGACACTTTCATTTATAAACAATGGAAAAAACTTTTCCTTTACTCTCACTTGAATGTGATGAGGTAGTCAGGGTATGCGTGGTTGTCATGAAATACAACATACATGCTGGGGTTATTTATTCTGTCTACCACACTGTCGTAACGGTCGTGAGGCTGCTGGGGGTTTCGAGGTGGAGGCACCTTCATGGTAGCTTGGCCCTGAGTGTAGACGCCTGTGAGGACTCGTGCGACGAACATTAACTGAGAACCATCAGCAGCTGGCTTGGAGTAGGTGGGTTGAGCTGAGTAGCTGGCATTTACAGCAAAGTAGGTCCCGAGACCGTATGCAGTTGCTGAGGGTGAAAAGAGAAAAGGAAATTAACAACAGATGATTGTATTTACAGTGTAGTGACACATAACTAGTTACTAGTTCACTAACCCCGCCTTTGTTACAAGTACTGTTTCTTTCATATCTCTCACCAGGTGTTCAAGATTTTAACTATGCAGTGGATTGCAGCATGTTTTATTAGTGCATACAGGAACATAAAAACATGTCTTTAAGGAATCAAGTGCCGTTACTCTACTAGGCCTTCACAATCACCTGGGGTTTTAAGTGTTGCCAAAGCCACAAATGCTTACCAACAAACAAACCCTATCAGTTTTTATCAGTTTTTAGCGTTATTTTTTCATCGTTTTTATTGTTAACTCGGTGTCCCTGGGTCTTTTCCCGTGTGTTATGAATAAATCTTTCTTTTTTTTTGGTACCGGTACTGGTTTTATTTTGTTGTATTTATCTGCAACACCTTAAAGGCCGGACCATGAAAATACTGTTGGACATAAACTGGTCCATGGTGCAATAAAGGTTGGGGACGGCTGCTCTTCAGGTCCCACCACAACATTTGACTTTGGGCCATTGTAGCACTTGTCTTTTTTTAGCCATTTTTTATTGTCCTATTGACTCAGTATTGTATAATTTTGAGCATCTGACTCTCTAGAACAGAGACGTTCATTGTTGACTGAATGACTCTAAGGTGCCCAGGTCTTGTGGCTGCAAAATAAAAAATGCAACCCTTCCAAATAAACCATACTTTTTCAGTTTTTTTTTTCCCCAGGCCAATAGCTTGCCAAAGCTTTTCTTTTTATAAACACACCCATATGTCTCTGTGGTGCAATCGTTTAGCGCGTTTGGCTGTTAACTCACAGGCTGGCGATTTCAGAAGACCCAGGGATGTAGTCTCTATGCTTAGAAGTCAAGCAATATTCTATTTTCACAGAGTTCTAGATATCTACCAAAGCAGGTGGAGGCATAATCACCCAGAGAAGAGCTGCTTTATAACAAGCTTTAAAACTCTAAAACCATAAAGAACACCAATCTTTCCATTAAGGAATATAAGAAAGAAAGAACCATTTCTAACACAAAGTTTTGGTTCAGTAAATGTGGACTCTATAATAAGATTATCACCATTTTGCCCAGCAAAGCTCCTGTTGAATCCAGTTTTCACTATGGAGTCACAATTTTCCTGGGTTGTCCCGTGGTACAGAAGTTTCTCCCCTGCTCCTCCCTCCCGTGCGTTCTTATCAGAAATGTGCTTCTTCTGTGCTTCATAGGTGCGCCGCAGGTGAATGTTCTGCAAACGCTCAATCTGACAAGAGAGAAGAAGGACAAAGGATCAAGGAGCTGCCTAACAAGATAATCCAGGATATTAATTACATCTGAGGGGTAGTTCAAACTATGTCATCATAGTGATGACATAGTTTCAATGGTGGACTGAAAGTAAAATCCTCCTAAAATCCCAAATGAATGCTGAAATAAATAAACACAATTTAATTAAATAAATCATCTTTTAAAAGAGGAAATTATTTTATTTGTAAAATGTGACATTGACTGATTTGGAATTAAATTTTAATATTATTTTATTCTTCCCTTTTCTGTATAAATGTATTATATTACTGATAAAAGAAGTTTTCGTATCACTGAATGTGGGAGTGAAGCTGTGGAACAGACTTGGTGTTTGAGTTCCTCACTAAGTCTGTTCCACAGTTTGTCTCTGTTCCCCGTCATGTTGTCAGTCTTCATGTCCTACTGCCATGTACCCCCCATGTATAGTTTACTTCATGTTACCACGCTGCTTAGTTGCCACGCCAAGAGTTTTGTTTTGTACTTTCAGTTTGTAGTTCTCAGCAATAAAGCTGTATAAGTTCAAGTTTAGTCTCTGGAGTCCTGCATTTGGCTCCAACCTCTGCTTGCCACACTGCCAGACCTTGACAAACCTCCTTTTAACATGTTGTTACTGATTATGATTATTTAGTGTTAAGCCACAATAGCAAAAACAACCATAACAATATGTGGACGCATAAGCAAAATCATGTTTTCGATGACATTGCCATTGCAGGATTTTGTTTTTTGCTAATAGTCAAATAACAAAACAAAAAAATCCAAAGAATTGAATAAATAACTGTTATATTTAATGAATCAAAATAAATAAACTGTTGTATTGACTAAAGAAGAATAAAGTAGTGACAAAGCAGCATTCATATTATAAGACAGGTAATATAAATAGAAACTGAAATGTTCCCTCACACAAAGGACAGCCACCCACCTTCATCACAGTTTTGGCGACGGTTCGTTTGAAAGCCTCCTTCACTGCCCGGTACTCTGCAGAGGAAGACTCCAGTGTAACGACCTTCATACTGTCATTGGCAGCCATGCTGTCCCAGTATAAAGGGTAAGTAAAGTCTGAAAGAGACAAGCATATATAACATATACAACATGAGAAGACACCTAGAGCCTATGTTCAGTTTTATTTTGCTATTCACTGCAAATCTTTAATGAAGCACGTAAAAAGAAAAAAGATGTTAATGGCATCATGTGTGAATAAAACCAAAACTTGCAATGGAGCCCGTCTGACAATAATGTAACACTTCTTTTAATTACAATGATCCAACCTTATCAGCTGATCTAGTATTTTTATATTTTTTGTTTAAATGTGAACTTTTGATGGTTGCTTTCATTTTTCACAATTATTTTTTGCAACCGTCTTTACTACAAGTAGTTTTTTTAGTTTCTTTCTTCTCACCTGGGAGATTCTCAAGTCGTTTCAGCTTCGTCGTCTGTCTGTTCAGTGATTGTGTGGCCACCATTGTCAGTAGATTAACCTCCCATGTGAGTCCCTGTGCGTCTTTTATTCCTTTTGTTAATTCGTTGTTTTCCAGTTGGTGGTTGGCTGCTCTGGGAAGTCTTTCCCAGTTACCGTTATGTGCCAGGATGCACCAAACGACTCGGAGGTACAAATCCTCCTCCTCCCTGACTCTCACCTCATTAGCAAGGCTCATGTACTGACACTGACTCATTTTCTGCATCACCCGGGTGACCCCGTCTTTTAGCCCGCTCACTGTTAGGGTGCCAGACTGATCAGTTTGCATGAATAAACCCTCAGACTCCACCAGCTCCTTCAGCTCTGTCATGTCATCCTGGCTGAGGGGTTCCAGTTCCTCCTTTGAGAAGGTGTTACTGGAGCACTGTGTCTGATATTGATGCTTCAGCTTTCCCATGGCATCGTCAACGTCCTTTTTGGAAAGACCCAGGAACGTGAAGACAGACTGCTGACTTGTGGAGCTGATTTGGAGACTGCTGAGGTATGCACTCACAGAAGGAGGAGGCTGTTGCTGTACTTGAACTGGAAGTACTGGAAGTACTGGAAGTACTGGAAGCACTGGAAGTACTGGAAGTACTGGACGCACTGGAAGTACTGGAAGTACTAGAACAAATCAGTAAAGATTTTCAGTAAATTAAATTTGTAATCAGTTTTTATTTTAAAATTCATTTTAAAATTCAGTTGCACATAAGATGGCAGTTTGTGAATACTTCTGTCACCTCTGTTGATGACAGCTGAGGAATACATCTGCATCGCTTTCTCTTTAAAAGCCAAGAAGACATTGATCTTAATCAGGATGAGACGGATGTCGGTGAGGCTGTTCATAGATGGTGCAGAAGCCTTGATCCCTTGAAGAATGGCTCCTGCTACAATCGCAGGATCCAACCCTCCAGCTCCTGCAAAAACACCACTTGCATTTAGGTGTGTGTATTTCACAACAAACAGAATAAATAGAAATGCCAAACAAAATACTTACCAGCACAGATGGCAGGAATTGCCACTGAAGTGTATTTATACGATTCACAATAGTAAATGATATCACACACAAGTTGTTCAACGAGAGGTTGATCCTTTTCTCCACATACATGAAAAATAGCCTTACAGGGGAAGTTTCCAGACTGGGTCACGAAAATTTCTCCTCGATTCACTTTTGCTGCACAGAAAGTGACAGAGGATGGATGAGTGAGAGTCAGATAGGTAAGATGTTAAGGTAAGTAGCAGCTAACCTTTTTCTCACCTGCTTTCAGTTTAGCTTCCACCTGTGGTCCAGCTACAGTTAAGATGTCTTTGCATACCCCATCTGTAGACGATGAAATATAAGAAAAATATATATTAAAGAACTTACAATCTTGTGAAGCTGTGCTACATGCTAATCTTGTGCAAATTTTAGCGTGCTAAAACAGCTAATCAGCACCAGGACTGACTGATTATGATGATGGTGGTTACTGACCTCTACATCACTATTACCATCTATTTTGTTAGTAGCATGCTGACCTTTCAACTGGGCATGTTGCGCAGTTGATTAACAAATAGATGCTATTTGTTACCATGTAAGAAAAGTCACAAATGTCACAAATTCAACCTACTGGTTAAATACTGATATATTTAATAAATATACTTAATTAGTAAGTACAGCTTTGGATCAACTTTGGAAATAGCAACAATAATAGTAATGCCACAGTTTCATCCTAAGTTCCCTTTCGTATCACAGTTGGATACGTATCAGACAATCTACCCATTTGATTCCTTAGTCTTGCTTCTTGTGTACAGTGACTAATCAACCCTATTTCCCCAAATCAATCCACATGCATTTATGGGGAATGGCACTAAAAGCTAAGTCAAAGGTTAATCCCTGCCAAACCTGCTTGGCTGGAGATCAAACATTTCTCAATCCGGGTTGACACCACAGTAGAGTTGGATTTCTCGAGACCGGTCTTTTACGTGGTCTTGGTCTTGTCTTGGTCTCCATGGACTTTGGTCTCGGTCTTGTCTTGGTCTCCATGGACTTTGGTCTTGGTCTTGTCTTGGTCTCGGATCCCTCGGTCTTGTCTTGGTCTCGCTGTCTCGGTCTTGCTGTCTCAGATCGACATAGTGGTCGGGAGATTTAGAGTCAACAGCATCCATGACACACAACGTGACGTTCAAAAATGTGTCATGCGCAAAAGCATCAGCTCTAAGAGCCGTGCTTAGAGAGTGCTTTGTAGTGAATCAGAAGAGTCGACTCCCATTGAGCGGGAGCCGGCTCCTCACTTGATTTCCTTTTGCTGCTCAGCCTTCACACAGTGGCTCAGCTATGCGCCAATCCCTCCATATTGTGGCCAATCACATGCAAGGATATAGGATAATATCATTATGTGAAAAAACAGAGAGGGTGAGAGACGCGACAGTCAAGTGGAGCGTGCGTCTGTCCTCTCAGTAAGTGAGTGAGACAGTAGACAACAGTGAGGAGGGCTGTTCGAGTGCATCGCAAAAACACATAAATATGCCTGACACCGGTAAACGAAGCAGCATCTGGCTGCAGTTTAAAGACTTTTTTGTCTCGGTCTCGGTCTTGGTCTTGTCTCGACTTTGTGTTGGTCTTGAATTTATCTGTCTTGGTCTTGGTCTTGTCTTGGTCTTGGTTTAGGTGTTCTTGACTACAAGTCTACACCACAGGCATTATACCAGTTCACTGGTTCACCTTTGTTCACACTGTTATTGACTCACTTATCTTTGTTACAGTTTGATCATTTGAGTCATGATTGCTTTCCATCACCTGTGCCTAAGAGTTTTGGATTGTCATCCACTAAGACTAATATGCATATTATGCGTAATATGCACTATATTTCACTATGTGAAACTATAATCATGTTAGATATGAGATCCAAAATACAACAAATTATCTAGTTTTGCAGCTCCAAATGCATTAGAAATTAATGGCATAATTACTTATTTTGCTAAACCATGACTATCTTTTATGCTCTTCATAAGTATATAGTGTGGTTTTTAGGTAATATAAGTGGCTTGCTGATAATGCTAGATGAAAACTTCAAAGATTACAATGGACATCCCTATAAATGTGCAAATATTTGTGAAGTTACATCATGAGGGTCCTGCTCACTACGCCTTCCTGCCTTTATATGCATCGTCAGTTTCACCTACCAAGATTAAAATTTTGGAAGTCTGTTGTGTTCACCACAGCATCTGTAGTCTCATTAGTGATGTCACCGAACACCACACGTAGTTTAACTCCAGTTCCGATTGTTATGATGATGTCATCTAGGTCGCTGGTGAGGGACCTGAAGATTGCTGAGAATAACAACACCACACATTAGATTTTGTCTGACTTTTAATCTGATGACTGAGGGTCCTAATGAAGATGGTAAAATATGGCACTGCCTGAATGCCTTTTCAGCTGCTTAATATGCATCAATATCACATAATGAAGACAGTATGAGTAGTGCTAGTTTACCTTGGCCTCCCTGGTTCATATTTAAGCTGAGCTGTTTGTAGACATCGTGGTAGCACTGTAGATAAAAAACACAGAATAACACCATAAATAATCGATGCATGGTCAGGACAGCCCTGTTTTTGTTTGTAAAAGTGCTTTAAAAATAAAGTGTGATATACATGTTACAGATCAGATCAGGACATATTAATTGACACTGACCGCCTCAGAATCAGGGTAGCCAGGTTTAATGACAGTGTGGATGTTTGTAAGAGAGCCAGAGGACGCAGATAATCCAAACTGGTGAATGATGTCCGTCAACACTTGAATGGCTTCTCTCAGCGGGTATTTTAAAACAATTCCTGGCCCAATGATTGGAATGGCCACTGAACACAAATTCAGCTGTACACAAAGCTCCAGACACCTCTTCAGACCGTTACCAAGAGCCTGCAAATCAAAAGTTACATATTTTTAAACTATATTTTCAAACTCTTGGATTGCACACTGCAACTAACAGAGCACACATGGAAAACTGTGAGGCTCCACAAAAAATAATCAGTTTGGTTGTATAAGACTTCTCTTGCAGTTATCTGGTTTGTGCATTAATGCTTTAGCTTTTCGATTAAATTGAAAAATATATTATTTTATATTTTTTTTTGGTCTCACTTCTACTTTTGCACATACACACTTAGATATCATCTGATTATTCTAATTAATACTTTCATCTCTGTACAGCTATAAAGTGCATTTAATTGCTTTCCTGAAGGTAAATTAATGATTCATTATTTTTTTTGTATCACCAGAAGTGTTAATGAAAGTCTTTAATTTTACCTGAACACTCTTTCCTCTTACTCCGTCCCAAGGCAAGCATTCAATGAAGAAAATCTTGGAGCAGCCCAGAGATGGAGGTGCATCAACCAGCTGAACATCTCCAGGGGTGAGGGCACAACTGGCTAAGACTGAATCAAACTTTAACTGTAATGTATTTCCAGCTTTAGCCAACAAACTGTTGCCAATATTTGTAGAAGTCAGCTGTTTGTTGAGCATGGGGGCCACCAGAACATCTGCCTGCAGAAATAATATTGAATAACATAATTGCTGATATTTTATTTGGGGATTAAGGAAGATAGAATTGAGTGGAAATAATCAAACCTGTTCATTTTCTAAACTGCTGAGTTTGATCTTCAGGTTTGTTCTGTTGATTGCAGAGTTTCCAACTGTGCTGTACATGCTGCTGCTGTAGCTGAGAGATCTAGGTGTATCGCTGAGTCTGCTGGTGTTTCGTGGTCTTTGCACATTTGGGGTGGCTGCAGTTTGCTTCTCTCGGATAATGACGTGACAGGAACCCTCTATCAGCTCCTTAGTCACTTTACCCTCTTCCTGGAAGTACTGCTGAGCCCCTGGTCCATCTAGAGTCAAAGTTTCTACTATAAGACTGGCTAGAGTTGACGTTAGGGCCTCCTTGGCCTCCTGAACATGACATCGAGGACCAGACACAATCACACAAGGATTTGGAAAATGTGAGGCTTGTAAGGTCACCTTGGTCTGCTTCATGCCAATCAAGTCTAGGATTTTATCAATACAGTCGACTATTTCAGGATGAAGTAGATTGATGGTTTCTTGAGTTGAAAGTTGATTCAACTGGAAGTCATGAAGAACTTCATTGAGCTTGGCCACATCTTCACTGTAGCCCACCAGTTGGACTTTGGTCGTTGAGGTTCCACTGGCGCCTGGCATGTAGCTGACGTCCACTCTGAGCTCTCTACTGTTTGCCTCGTTTTTGGCTTTCGTCAGAATTTCTTTCAACCTGTTAAGATCTACTGCACCCTGCAGCTGCACAGTGGTCACTTTAAGGTCTCTCATTACAGCTGCTTCAGCCTCATTCAGAGCATCAGAGGACAAACTGGACAGAACCAGATCTGAACCCACCTCAAAGAAAACAGGGTTTCTGAGGCTCTGCTGGAAGCGAGTTTGGTATTTTGGGATGGCATCACTGGTCTTCATGAAGGTTAGCAGAGCTGTAGGGAACTTAACTCTCTTCTCCTTTACATTCTTAATCAGTTCATCCAGTTTTGCAGCTCCTGACTGCACCTGTTTGTCAGGGCCCTCCAAAGTGATCATGGCACTACCTCTGATGATTGTAACATCTGGACAATTAGCACGCATTTCTCGATTGAACTCTTCTTCTACGAGCTTGAACTTCTTCTCCACAATTGGCACTTCCTTTTTGGTGGGTCGGCGTTTTTCAAGAATTGCAATCTTCTCCTTCATGGCATCAGCCTCTCCCACAACCACAGGATAGCCACTCTCTATGTAAACTTTTATATCATCTGTCTTAAAGGACGGGTCCTGCAGTACCAGTTTCATCTGTTTTGGCTCAAGCACATGATAGCAGAGGTAGGTCTCGGTGAGCCGGATGAAGACCCGATCCACTTGACACTCCCATTTCTCTGCAGCACCACCAAAACCTCCTCCTGGCCCCTTGTCAACCTCCCCTCTAACCAAAACCTCCTCTTCATCGAAATTTAGCTCCACTGTGCAGCCGATTGACGACAGTTGTTTTTCAAAAAATTTGTATGCTTTACAGTTGTCTCTCAGGAAATACAGCAGGAAAACATCTATCCTGAAAGTCTTCTCAAGATTTTTTATGTTTGGGTTTGTAGAGCTCTGAAAGAAAGCAAAGAAATCTGTGAGTTTATGATATACGATTTGCTTATTGTAAACAGTGGGAGTGTACCACATAGGCCTGGGCAGTAAATCAAAAATGAATCATAACCTTCATTTAAAACCTCTAATTGACATAATCTTTGCCATGTCTGTTTTTTTTTTCATTTCTTTTTACTTCAAATCTATGAATACTTCTTCCATTATGTACTATCTATGCTATGTCCAGTCTGTTGCCACTCATAGAAATTCATACAGTCCTAGGTAGATAAAAACACATTAAATTAATATTTCTGTTTATATGATTTGTTTTTCATTGTTATGTGTGACTATGACACTGTGTTAGAACAGAAATACGCTACAGCCCTGTTTCTAAAACAGTCTGGGTATTTGTGCACAATGTAAATGAAAGGAGAATGCAATGATTGGTGAATAATTTGAAATACGATGTTGAGGTTTTTTATCTTTGTGCTAGCAGAATGCAGTCCCCATGGATTCCACAAAGAATTTAATATTGTGTTCACTCTGGTCACTATATTAGGTACACCTGTTTAAACGTATTAATACATATGGATAATCAGCCAGTCACACGCCACTAACCATATAGACATAGTCAAGATGACCTTCTGAATTTCCAACTGAGCATCAGAATCAGCAATAAATATGAATATTTCAGATATACATCTACTGGGATTTTCCCACACAACCATCTATCGGGATTACAGAGAATGGACAGAAAAAGAGAAAATATCCAATTCACTGCATGAAAATGTCTTTGTTAGGGTGCCTAGGTCGTCGACCCAGTGCTTTGTTTTTTTGGTTCTTTGATTTTGTTCATTTCATTATATTCTAGCTTTGTCTTATGGGTTATAGGATTATTCTTAGTTTAGGTTCTCTGTGTGGGTTTTGTTAGAGTTTTAGTGTTCTGGTTTTCTGTCTGTGATCCATAGTTGCTGTCTCCCCTGTCTGCTGCATCCCCTTGTCTAGTCCGCGTCTTTGTGTTATGTTTCCTGTTTTACTAAGTCCGTGTCCCATGTTAATGTGGCTGTGTCCCAATCCAGCGACCGCACGCTTCGGAGTACGCATTTTGAGACCTATTACGTCACAGCGACACGACGACGGCTGTCCCAATCTGAAGTGTACACCAAATGCAGTCTCCAAATGCGCCGTCGATTTCCCCAAATTTGAAGTGTGGTCCGGTGTAGACTTCGTGGTCCCATAAATCCCACAATTCACAGCGGGGCGGTGGGTGTGGATAATTTTGCCGAAAAAAGCGGCGGATGGCTGAAGCGGAGCGGCCGAAGAGTAAACTTTCAAAAGCAAGTACTGAATATTATGTCACTTATTTATGTGCGAATGTTTAAGAACATTAAAACATTACTGTTGGCCACATGTCGGCAAAGTTATGTGACATTAGCGATGTTTGTACTTTCAGCGTTTACCTGGTTTTAAAGCCTTTACTTTAAAATATACGCCGTTCAATAGTCGACCTTAATCTTACAGAGAATGTGATGATTTTATGGACTTTTAAAGTCAGTCATATATCCACAAACACAACAAGCTGAAAGTCAGTGATGCTGCTCGGTTTGCAGTCCTGAATATCAAGTATGAACATGTATTTATAAGTTACACTTGTGTTTGAATCCTGCAGCTTATCACACATTTGATTTCCATGTGTGACAACTGCAAGTGTCCAGAGTGAGGACAGACTGAGGGACCCACTGCTGCACATCATCTGTGAGGCTTTGCACCCCTGATGATCCACCAGGACAAACTCAGCAGTGTGTGAGGAAGAGGAGGAGGAAGAGCCAGCAGCAGCTGACAGATGGAGAGAATAGACAGACTGTTCCCTGTTTGTGAAGGACTGCTAGAAAAGTTTAACATAACTAATTGTCTGTCCTGAATCAGTCTTATTAGGTAATGTTCAAATAATGTTATCATCCCAGTGTTTTCAGTGTGGGAGAAAGTACTCAGGGCCTTCAAGTTACACACTATGAAAGGCAGCAACAAGTTTAATATTCAGAAACCTAAAGTATGTATCAGCAGCAGAATGGAGCTAAAAATAAATGTTTGTTTCAGTTCTATGAAGCTTTGAGTATTTTGGATTAGTAGCACTGCTGTGTTTGTTGCATCATATTGCTGTAATTGTTTATATGCTTTATATATTCTGAGGTAAGTTGATCTATAGTGTTACATCATATTCTATAAGGATGTTATGTGTTTGTAGATTTTCTGCCCAGTTTGACCCATTTAGCAGAAGTCAGCCTGTTTAAGGCTCTGATATCTATTCTGTATGACTTAAAGCAGTTATGACATGGTCTGATTTTCTCACCCAATAAAGGAATATTTCATATATCAGTCTGATCTTCATTCTATCAGAAACAGTTATCACAGCTCGTACATTTTCTTTTTACACATATATGTAAGCATTGAGCCAAATTTAGTAATGCCAACATATTAAACGGACAATATTTGTCTCTTATATATAATACATCTGTATATACACTGTCAGAGATACTTGTCTTTGAGTGAAGATTGAAGGTGATAGGAAATATAAATAACTGCTACTTGAATCTTTACTGGAGCTCAGTATTTGACACAGAGTTCACTCATATGAATTTCACTCACATGTGCTGTACCAGTGTACCTGCACATGTGATGTGACAATAAAAGTGATTTGATTTGAGACTTCAAACTCACTGCTGTAATAACTTATAATGATTAATATAATAACTATAATATTGACCATATCATATTTACACTGACTTTAGTCTCATGAACAACATTAACTAATTGTTATTTACTAGTTAATCTTAAAATGACTGTTCAGTACAGATATGAAGGCCAACAATCATGTTTTACAGTCCTGTGGTCTCAGCCTCAGATACTCAACTAATCAAAGTGATGTCATAAAAAAAATTATTGGACAAAAAGACCTTTTTTCTCCTTCATTTCTGTCAATAGAAAATTGTACTTAGTAGTCAGTATAAGCTGTTAATGATATAAGTTTGCATATGCTAGAATACTGCATGATGACCTTTTGATGTGTTAGACCAGAGGTTCCCAAAGTGTGGGAGGGGGGGCGCAGAGCCATTGCAGGGGGGCGCGGTATGAAAAGAAAAAAAAAAAAGAGCGCTTGGACACTGTGGACAGGTTTTTGACGGGGCTCCCACACAAACGCAAAGCAGGAGATGAAGCGAACATTTTTCTTGTAAAAAAGGGGGGCTTGGCAAAAAAAGTTTGGGAACCACTGTGTTAGACTGTTTTTCACTACAAAAACTTGTTCTGTTCTCTCTTGTGTGTTTCTTCCCACAGCGATAATAAGAGCTGAACCACTCTTATCTTCACTCCCTTCTGAATCCCACAACACACACATACACCTGCATATGCACTAACATTGCTCTGTCTATGAACAGACGTATTCACTATTGTATTATTTTTGTATATAAATACAGACCAGGGCAGTAACAGAGCGCTGATCATAGGGCCCCCTCTCGTGTGAGCGCTCTGTGACCGCCCTTGCAAGTAAAAACTGCAGCGTGTCTGTGTGTTTCTACCCTCTCTCTCAGCTGAAGAAGTGTCTTTAGAATAAATCTCTTGACAATTTCTGTCAAACAATGTTGTATGAAACGTTTCTCGCGGTTAGTATCATGGTTACTAGGCAACCTGAGCAGTGCGACGAAGGCCAGACCGTCCCATTTCACAAGCCTCTCACTTCCGCACTTCTCGTACTTCCTAGTACGTGGCGTTGCTAGTACGAAGCCTGTATCTGGTTTTGCTTCCTTTGTCTCGTCAGCCCCAATTTGCCCCAGCTGTGTTCCCTTCCTTTCTCTCATCCCCCGATTGCTCCCTCTGTGTATTTAAGTCCTGTGTTTTCATCTGTCCGTGTCGTGATCTATGCTGTGTGTTCTGCCGGCTGGCTGGCCTGCCTGCCGTTTTTTGAGTTCACGTTTTGTCTCCGGAGTCTGCACTGTGAGTCCTCCATACATCCTGCCTGCACACAGTCTTCACATGACAGTCTTCTTTATGTCAGAGGTCAGAGGAGAATGGCCAGACTCCTTCGAGTTGATAGGAAAGAAACTAACTCAAATAACAACACATTCTTAACAATGCTGAACTACATTGTGAATTTACACTCTGTATTAACAGCGAGACTCAGAAGTGAAAGAAGCCTGAGAACTGTCAGCCACTGAAAACACTGAGGCACAATGAAATGAAAACTATAACAAAGAGGGCCCAGCAAAAGTGTCAATATTGTCCTCAGCTGTCCAGCTTTCCCTGGAGGTTAACGCACTCCTGGTTTGGCCACATTATTCTGGCGCTCAGTTTTTACTGTAACCAAAAGTCATGTTTGAAAGGGCAGTAAACTGTACCAGTGATTGGCTTGTCGATGGCTGGTCAGAGGTCTGTGGTGAACTTGTCCGGCTCACGGTCAGCCGCACTTCTCCACTAGGAAGAGTGATGGTGTGACACTTCCTCTGCAAAACTCTTTCTTGATCTAAAACAGCCATAAACAGAGTCACTGAAACAGCCTGCATTTAAACACAAATCCCAAAAAAATTTTACAAATTACCGACTGTCCTACCTTCTTTTTCCTTGAAACAGATTTTATAAACATTTCCTCCTAGTTTTTCAAGATTTCCGCAGTCGCCACCCCCGGAGTCTCGCCTTTTCTGAAAGTATCTCCTCACTTTCTCCTTCTCTTTGTCTGTGAAGTCAGTGGCTTCAAAAAACAGTGGATACGGATATTCATCCATTTTATCTGCAATTCTACACTAACATGAGAACTTTAATCCCGTCTGACATTTGTTTGTGCCACCCTGTCAGTGCCCATTTTTGTTTCACTTTCACTTTTAAAGTATCACATGCTGGTGTTTACACGCCCACACTCAGCAATGGGAAAAATGCACATTTAATTCTCAGGGGCTTTTCTCGTCTCACCTGCTCTGCAGGTACTTTAAAAGGTTTTTCAACTGTCAGAGAGTAACTCTAAATCATATTTATGTCTTAATATGGTTTTGAGCAAGAAATTTCACCAGTAATTCTGCTGACAGCAAATTAGAGTTTGGATTTTATGCTTTATCTGATCCATAAATGTGAAACAACAACAAATATATTTCACATAAACCTATTCATCCATCCATTTGTCCTCTTCCGCTTATCCCAGCTACCATAGGTCTGTAGAGGCGGGGCACACCCTGAACAAACAGGAATCCCTCCGTGTAAAATCTTCCTTATATTCTGCAATATTACCACACCGACCCACTCTCATTATAGAACCAAAACTGTGTCAGTGCAGTGAGATGTAATAATAATCCAGGGAAATTCTTACATTTAAGGTGTTTTTATTAATGTTTTGCTTCATGTGACATTTAGGTTTAATTCATGAAGTGGCTTTCAGAGCGAAAGAAATCATACATAACAGCAATAGAGCCAATGTTAATTTCTTAATACAATGAATGAAAAGATGTTATTTAAAATGTTTATAGAAACTATGAAACCTTTTTAAGAAGTAAAGCACAATTATTGATGTACTGATAAAATACATTTATGTAGGTGTTATGTGTGTATTCTTTAATTAATTAATTAATAATTAATTAACAGATATTGTTCAAAATGAAACAATTTAAATTGATGTAAGGCAATGAATGATCGAGCTAAGAAAGACAACAAATTTCATTTGGATGTTCAGACACACATGGCCCTGACTCAGTAAGTGTCAGAAGAATGAATCCTAAAATCTGGAAATCTGGAAAGCAGTTTTTGTACCTTTTTCTTTGATTTTTCTTTCTCAAATAGTTTATTTTAAGAGCTAACAAAGTATACATGAAAATTCAAAGGGCAAAAAAGCATTACTGATTTAATACATTTTAAAAACACTTTTAAATTTTCATAAAGCTAATGAGAAACTCAAAATCCCATATTATTCACTTTTGAGGAAATTACACATCTTTCACTTCATTATTAAACACTGCATTTACTTTTGTGCTATTATAAGTCATCAAAAGTTTTACAGTTTTTCCCAGTTGTTTACACACAATTCCTTGGACTTCAGACACAATGTCTACAACATGTAACTGATGAATCAACCCCCTGAACCAGTCCTGCTAAACTACAAGCACAATTCCTGCTTTACACTCAAACTGTTTTAAAACACACTTTTTTCAAAACACTACACACAATTCTCTGCATTTGGCACAATTTTCATGAAGAAAATCTCTTGTTTGCACAAGAAACACACTGTCATTCAAAATTGTAAACTCAGTTGCCCTACTTTGCATACTAACTGATCGCATGGGTAAACACCTTTTACACATAATTGCAATTAAGAAATAAGAGCCTTATAAAAGGGCAACAGGTGAGCTCTTCTGTTTTGGAGCAATGGATGCCAACATTGGAAACAGAGGCAGAGCCAGAGGAGTGAGAGTAAGAGCAGGAGGGCGCGGAGGACGAGGACGATGAGGGCCAAGGAATGTAATCTCTGATCAGATCAGAGCCACTTTGGTTGACCACGTGGTCAACCATGGCCTACCAATGAGGGAGGCTGGGCACAGAGTACAGCCAAATGTGAATAGGTTTACAGTTTTTTCTGAATGCTTAAACCCTAACTGTGATTCTTATAGCACAATTTCTAAAACTATTATCACTTATAGCAAAATCACTCACTGAGTTTGCAAAACTAAAAGCACAAACACTGCTTTGCACTCAGTTTGCCATTTTGTAACACACACTTTGCAAACCTGTAGCTACAATCCACTGCACAGCACTCTTTTTGCAGAACTGTAAACACAACTCACTCCTTTACACTCAATTTGCAAAGGATCAACACACTCCTAGCAAAACTATACACATTTATGGCCATTATTTACACTATTTTGCCAACTGTCTGGCACACTGTCACATGTGAAAACTTTTTTAGATAATTAGTTCACTTTGCAATCAGCCTAAGCACTATAATACAGGTAAGCTCTGTGTGTGGAGTACAGTGGAGGGAGCAGGAAGAGTGAGAAGTAGAGGAGGCCGAGGAAGAGGACGTGGAGGTGAAGAAGTAGGACGAAGAGGACGGCAAGGACAAGGAGGAGCAAGAGGAGGACGAGGAGGGGGGAGAGGAAGGGTAAGAAGAGTAAGAAATAGAATTGCTGATGACATCAGAGCTACAACAGTGGACCATGTAATCAACCATGGAGTGACCCTGAGGGAAGCTGGCCAACGGGTTCAGCCGAACTTGAGCCGCTACACTGTAGCAAGCATCATAAGTCTGTGAAGGTTCTCAGTCATCCAGGTCATCGTAGTCAAAGGAGTTTGCAAAGAAAAGCGTCTGGACTTCTTTAAGTTGCTTGAAGACGTTTCACCTCTCATCCGAGAAACTTCTTCAGTTCTAAGGTCAAATGGCTGAGAGTCCCAGATTTAAACCCAGTAGGAGTATCCCCCCAAGGAGGGACAAAGGACCCCCTGGTGATCCTCTAATCACATGCGCCAAGGTGTGAAAGCGGGTGTGGGACCTAATCAGCCAGGGTTTCGGGTGAGCTCATTGTGAAACCTGGCCCCACCCTATCATGTGATTTCCTGAGGTCAGATGGCCCAGGATGTGAGTGGGCGTTAAGGCGTCTGGGGAGGGAACTCAAAACTGGATTATAGATGGCAGACAGTTGGTGTCGTAAACCACCGCCTCTGTTCAAAGATGGTCGCTCACAGTGGACATAGATGGCCTCTTTCACTCCTCTTTCAAACCATCTGTCCTCTCTGTCCAATATGTGAACATTGGCATCCTCGAAAGAGTGACCTTTATCCTTAAGATGCAGGTGGACTGCTGAGTCTTGTCCTGTGGAGGTGGCTCTTCTATGTTGTGCCATGCGCTTGTGAAGTGGCTGTTTGGTCTCTCCAATGTAGAGGTCTGGGCATTCCTCACTGCACTGTACAGCATACACCACGTTGTTCAGTCTGTGTTTTGGAGTTTTGTCTTTCGGGTGAACCAGTTTGTGTCTGAGTGTGTTGCTGGGTCTGAAGTACACTGGGATGTCGTGCTTGGAGAAAACTCTCCTGAGTTTCTCTGATACACCGGCTACATAGGGGATGACAACGTTGTTGCGTCTGTCTTTCTTATCCTCCCTCGCTGGTGTCTGATCTTCTTTTCTGTGCCTCTTTGCTGACTTTATGAACGCCCAGTTCGGATAACCGCATGTTTTCAGTGCTTCCTTTACATGTGTGTGTTCCTTCTTTTTCCCTTCAGGCTTAGAGGGAACAAGTTCTGCCCGGTGGTGTAGGGTCCTAATTACTCCAAGTTTGTGTTCCAGAGGGTGATGGGAGTCAAAGAGGAGGTACTGGTCCGTGTGTGTGGGCTTCCGGTAAACTTCAATGTTGAGGTTGCCATTCTCTTCAATGTGCACAGCGCAGTCCAGGAAAGGCAAACAGTTATCCTTAGTGTCTTCCCTGGTGAACTTGATGTTTTTATCCACGGCGTTAATGTGCGCAGTGAAGGATTCCACTTCTTGTGTCTTGATTTTGACCCAGGTGTCGTCCACATATCTGTACCAGTGGCTGGGTACTCTCCCTTTAAAAGAGCCAAGAGCCTTTCTTTCCACTTCCTCCATCTAAAGGTTGGCTACAATAGGTGACACAGGGGAGCCCATGGCACAGCCATGTTTTTGTCTGTAGAAGCCTTCGTTGTATTTGAAGTATGTTGTGGTGAGGCAGAGGTCTAACAGTGTGCAGATGTGATCGGGTGTGAAGTTGGTCCTGTCTTCCAAGGAGCTGTCTTCTTGTAATCGTTTTCTGACAGTCTCCACTGCCTCCGTGGTGGGTATGCAAGTGAAGAGAGAGACTACATCAAAGGACACCATGGTTTCATCTGGATCCAGGGTAAGTTTCTGGACCTTGTCGGTGAAGTCGGTGGAGTTCTTGATGTGGTGTGGCACCTCTCGTGGGGAACAAGTAAAAGTGAAATATAAGAATATTCCACAGAATGGTAATATTTATCACTTATATTGCTTTTAGTCTCTTGAAAAGAGACCCTGAAATAATCTGTTTGTTTGTTTATAACAGCAACCAAGAAAAGGGCAGAGCAAATAAAGACAGGTGGTGGTCCTGCACTCCCTCGTCACACCCCGGCTTTTTGTACTGTGACATTTATTGACATTGTGGGTTTTTTGTGTGTAGTTTTACATAACACTCCATCACTTTTACCTGTTCCCATGCAAGAGGTGACTGAAGCATGCACAATAAGTTGGGAGATATATATATATATATATATATATATATATATATATATATATATACATATAGAGAGAGAGAGAGAGAGAGAGAGTGTGAGAGAGAGAGAGAGAGAGAGAGTGTTAAGTAAATAATACCCTCACGGGAAAATCGATATCTCTCTATGAGCACACTGTCGCGCTGAGCTAAAGGATCCTGTCTATCCCGCAATATCCGCTGAATTCTGAAAACTCTCCTTATCAATCTTGCACCTTCCTTGCTCGCGTACAAACGGACAGGACATGGCTGCGACAGACTTCCCAAATCCACCTTCGCTTTTATAGCCGTGGTCTCTCATCTTGATTACACGAAGTAATTTACTATTACTACTCTAAAATATGAATTACATCTGACATAATCTACTACATGATTAATAGTACATTTCCCTTTTTTTCGGAAATGACCTGTATGTATCTGTATGAAATCAATAAAAGAATCAAATACTGCATTATCTTTAGTTACATTGACAATATTTATTTATGGAAAAACAGTGGAGAAATATCGCTGTTGCTTTCGTATAAATGAAGTGTACATACCTGAGTGGCCGCGATCTAATCCTGTTTACATAAAGTAAGCCTGCTCCCAAGCAGGTTTACGCTTACGGATCTGTTGCTATGACAGCAAGTCCCGGATGAGCTTCGGAGAACCGAACAATCCAAGATCACGCGAAATCGTCAACAATCAAATCCGGCTAACTTACTTAGCGAGGTACGAAGAACGGATCCCAGTACTTGAAGTTTGGATCCCTCTATGTTTACGGACCTATGACAAAAGTATGAGCTCAAACTGACATAGTCTACCTTGTGCACAGAGAAAGCAAAAGCCAGATGTGTTTTTCATTCATACCATCAGTGTGTAGTTGGTGCATTGTGTGCTTATTAATTTGATGGCTTGTGTTTACTGTCTGATACAAAAATACCATTTTTACAGAGGTGTGGTGAGTTAAGCAAAGGTTATTCGCTTTTACAAGAAAACTACAATGTTTTGCTGATTGGGTGAAGAGTTTTCTTATTTGTGTGTAGAGTTTTGCAAAAATAGCCAATAGTTACAAAAAGAATGTGCTCAAGCCATCAGAAAAAACTGTAAGCATTCAGAAAAAACTGTAACCAGATCAGAGAGATATGGAGGAGAGAGATGATGAATAGCCTTAAATGTGTACAAGAGTATTTTGAAATTGATGCGATATTTGTGCAAATAAGTCCCATACAGTCCCACAGCTGATGCATACTCTCAACACTGTATAAATTACAGTAATCATACTCTGATTATGCTTCACAATAGTGACCACTCCATGTCTGTATTATGTATCATTTGTGTTTCAGAGTCCGTAACTGGTTCACTGTCCACCCACGCTCTTTAGTTGTTTATCTCCCTCCATATTCTCCATTACTCAGTCCCATTAAGGAATCTTTTTCATGCCTGGAGAGGGAAAGTATATGACCGAAATCCACACACGTATACCCCTTCTCCAAGCTATGAAAGATGCATGTGGAGATATAGCAGCTTATGGTATTCATGGGTGGATTCACCATGCTAAGCAATATTTGCCCTGCTGATCGGCCAGGGAAAACATTGCTTGTGATGTGGATGAGGTGCTGTGCCCAGACCGAAACAGAAGAGAGGCTTCAGCATCATTGTTTTTTTTGTTTTGTTTTTACTGTAACTGTATTCAGTAAATTCTTCTGTTGTTTGTACATGTAGAGCACAATATGTGCAACTTTGAGTTGGTTGGGATGAACACTGTGTACATTGTTTTTGTTGGAAAATACAGTAAAATATATTTGGTACCATGTATTTTTGTGTTTTGTATACAGACATTCGGAAATCTTTTACAATGCACTCATGGAGGCCTTTGTACTGTCTCTAGTAAGTGTAACACTGAACAAAAAAAGTTTACATTAAGTCATTATGATGACTGGAGAAGAAGTGGTTATAGTGTTTTACATCTAGCACATCAGTGTTCAACTGGTTCTGATAAATGTCTATTCATGTGATGGTTTGTGTGTGTCATTGTCACGGACCCGGCTCTGGAGGACTCGGGGGTCCGTGAGCAGTTATGGACTGTTGTTGTTATTATTATTATGATTTAGGGGCTGTGTCGTCTATTGTTCGGTCCACAGTTGAATGTGTAGTGTGTGTTTGCGTGTGGGTTTGCGTCTCCCTCTCTCTCTCCGGTCCTCGGGCTGTTTACAGAAGTGCACGCCGTGGGAGAGGCGTGTCCTGGCGACTGTCGTCATTGGGAGTCCCTCTTCGCTGTTACCGGCCCTCCTGCAGCTGATTACCTGACCAGCTGTTGGTAATCATCCCTCCCGGCTGGAGAGAGGTATTTAACCTGGACTCGCGGCGACAGTCAACGTGGGATTATTACTCCTGACTGGTATAGTCTGTGCTAGACGTGTGAGCTTGGTATTTGGCTAGCATGTGTGGCTAATTGTAGATTGTCCTTCTTCCTCCAGGAAAGTCGAGCGAAGAAGCGAGTTGGGGAGCACACACACTAGGGGAGCTACTGCACGGGACGCACTGGGAGCAAGGGACGAGCACCATTGGCAAATTGCATCTCTGAGTTAATTGTTGGATTTACCTGTCTATTCACTGTAAATAAAGTGCACCGTGGCATCGCAGAGTCCCGCGTTTTGGGTCCTACTTCCCTCATCCCCGCGGTCTGCGTGGCAGACCATGACAGTCATTTGAAAAAAAAGATGCATTTTTGACAAGAAATTATATTGTTTTGAATGTAGAGTTTCATTTTGCAGGAGAATTGAAGGGATTTGCCCGTTGTGTGTGTGTGTGTTTTTTTTATTTGTGTGTAGAGTTCTGACAATAAGAGGCATGCTTTCAGGAAATGTGTGTAAGCAATTGGGAAAAACTGTAATTTTCACATTACACTTACAGATTTTCCCTTGATCTTCCACAGTGTTCTTACACATTCTCATATGTAGTTTCAAGTGGTAATCTACAAACTTTGATTCCAATTCAAGTAAGCTTAGTTTATTATGTAATAAGAAATAATTAAATGGTTTTTCAACATATGCTTAGAATAACATTGCTGAAACGCTGATATTTTTGGTGTAAGTTGACCGAAAGACCAGAAGTGACCACACATAAATTATATGTCTCAACATCAGCAATAATCTGTGCCTCTTTAAATATGTCCTTCCCATTCAAAGGTGCTTCAGCAGTCCCACCTACAAGGGGTGGGAAAATCCGCCATCTCTTTTATTTTCATCTCACTCTGCTGAGTAAGGACTCAGACTGCGCTGTGGCAGAAGCAGTAACACAAGTCAAATTTGTGCTGTCATGAGCAGCCAGTTTTGCTTAAATTTAAGTTCAGGAATTTAAGCACAGAGATGTTTGAAGATAGATTTATGTGCTGTTTAATGTTGTGTAGGTGAGCAACTAATTACTTATCCAGTTTTTCCACAGAGTGACCATTTGATTGGCTGCTCAGTTAATAGTAAGTTATATAAGAAGATAATAATAAGAAAAAGAAGATTCTTTTTATCAGGAGAGCCAAAATGTTGTTCAACACAAAACAGCAGCCGTGTTGCAAAGCAAGCTGCTGTCTGCACTCACTGTTCAATTCATTTTCAATTCAATTCAGTTTAATTTAATTTAATTTAATTCAATTTATATATAACAGCAAATCACAAAAGTCGATACTTTACATTGTACGGTAAAGACAATAATAATACAGATATACAGAGAAACACCCAAACATCAGGCAGCCCCCCATGAGCAAACACTGACAGTGCTGACTGAGAGTGGGAAGGAAAAACTCCCTTTATAACAGGATGAAACCTTTTAGCAGAACCAGGCTCAGGGAGGGGTTGAAGGGTTAAGGGAGGAAGAGAGGGGGAAAAAGACACACTGTGGAAGAGCCAATTAACAGACTTTGATGAATTCATCATATATACAACCTTTGATCATCATTTATGTCCAGTTGAGAATGAATCTGTGCACTCACATATTAAATGAACTGAAATCAGTAGTGTGATCTCCAGTCTTGATATATTGAATGAGAGAACTGACAGCTGTTATTTTAATCAGCCTGTCTCAGTTGTTTTAACTGTAAGTATCATAAAGTAATGTGATAACATCTGGACTGACGAGTTTACTGTCAGCATTTTAATCGCTAGTTTAAAGGCTGTAGGTTGCAGCCATTGCTCTAACACTGTATAAATGTAACAGGGCTCAGTGCTGGTTCTAACAGTCTGAGCTGCTTCCAGCTTTATTTGTGAAGAGCACAGCAGCTTACAAAACACGTAGCTAGCTCGTACAGCTGCGACGTAAAACTTTTATAAGCTAAAATGACCTTAAAATAATGGGGCTATGTGCGGTGAAGCTAGCGTTAGCCACGTTAGCACGTTACCTTCAACAGGTGGTCAGACTGCGTAAACAGGCACTCAGTCAGAGGTTGGCTCTCCGTTTCGCTGCAGGGCCCCTTCATTCTTCACATATCTGTGTCGAGCCGAGCCTAAATCCCGAGGCTGAACGGCCTTTGTACAAGCACACACGCTTCGTAGCAGGGCGACGCTATGAGCTAGAAAAATCCAGGCTGGCAGACAGCCTGTGTCTCTCAAAATGTAAAAGAACCCACCCACCACTTTAATCACACTCTAGATCTTGTTTTAACATATGGCATAGAAACTGAACATTTAACAGTGTTTCCTGAAAACCCTCTGCTGTCTGATCATTTCCTGATAACATTTACATTTACAATAATTGATTACACAGCAGCGGAGAGTAGACTTTATCAAAGTAGATGTCTTTCTGAAAGTGCTGTAACTAAGTTTAAGAATATAATCCACCCACTGTTATCATCTTCAATGCCCTGTACCAACATAGAGCAGAGCAGCTATCTGAACGCTACTCCAACAGAGGTCGATTATCTTGTTAATAATTTTACCTCCTCACTACGTACGACTCTGGATACTGTAGCTCCTGTGAAATCTAAGGCCTCAAATCCGAAGTACCTGACTCCGTGGTATAATTCTCAAACACGTAGCCTAAAGCAGATAACCCGTAAGCTGGAGAGGAAATGGCGTGTCACAAATTTAGAGGATCATCATTTAGCCTGGAGAAATAGTTTGCTACTTTATAAGAAAGCCCTCCGCAAAGCCAGAACATCTTACTATTCGTCACTGATTGAAGAAAATAAGAACAACCCCAGGTTTCTCTTCAGCACTGTAGCCAGGCTGACAAACAGTCAGAGCTCTACTGAGCCAACAATCCCTTTAACGTTAACTAGTAATGACTTCTTGAACTTCTTCACAAATAAAATTTTTATCATTAGAGAAAAAATTACCAATAATCATCCCACAGATGTAATATTATCTACAGCTACTTTTAGTACCATCGATGTTAAGTTAGACTCTTTTTCTCCAATTGATCTTTCTGAGTTAACTTCAATAATTAATTCCTCCAAACCATCAACGTGTCTTTTAGACCCCATTCCTACAAAACTGCTCAAAGAAGTCCTGCCATTAATTAATTCTTCGATCTTAAATATGATCAACCTATCTCTAATAATCGGCTATGTACCACAGGCCTTCAAGGTGGCTGTAGTTAAACCTTTACTTAAAAAGCCATCTCTAGACCCAGCTGTCTTAGCTAATTACAGGCCAATCTCCAACCTTCCTTTTATATCAAAAATCCTTGAAAGAGTAGTTGTCAAACAGCTAACAGATCATCTGCAGAGGAATGGCTTATTTGAAGAGTTTCAGTCAGGTTTCAGAGCTCATCACAGCACAGAAACAGCTTTAGTGAAGGTTACAAATGATCTTCTTATGGCCTCTGACAGTGGACTCATCTCTGTGCTTGTCCTGCTAGACCTCAGTGCTGCGTTCGATACTGTTGACCATAATATCCTATTAGAGCGATTAGAACATGCTGTAGGTATTACAGGTACTGCACTGCAGTGGTTTGTATCATATCTATCTAATAGACTCCAATTTGTACATGTAAATGGAGAGTCCTCTTCACACACTAAGGTCAATTATGGTGTTCCACAGGGTTCAGTGCTAGGACCAATTCTATTTACATTGTACATGCTTCCCTTAGGCAGCATCATTAGAAGACATAGCATAAATTTTCACTGCTATGCAGATGACACGCAGCTCTATCTATCCATGAAGCCAGGTAACACACACCAATTAGTTAAACTGCAGGAATGTCTTAAAGACATAAAGACCTGGATGGCCGCTAACTTTCTGCTTCTTAATTCAGATAAAACTGAGGTTATTGTACTCGGCCCTGAAAATCTTAGAAATATGGTATCTAAGCAGATTCTTACTCTGGATGGCATTACCTTGGCCTCCAGTAATGCTGTGAGGAACCTTGGAGTCATTTTTGACCAGGACATGTCCTTCAATGCACATATTAAACAAATATGTAAGACTGCTTTCTTCCATTTGCGCAACATCTCTAAAATTAGAAATATCCTGTCTCAGAGTGATGCTGAAAAACTAGTTCATGCATTTATTACTTCCAGGCTGGACTACTGTAATTCTTTATTATCAGGATGTCCTAAAAACTCACTGAAAAGCCTTCAGCTGATCCAAAATGCTGCAGCAAGAGTCCTGACAGGGACTAGAAAGAGAGAGCATATTTCTCCTGTTTTGGCTTCCCTTCATTGGCTTCCTGTTAAATCCAGAATTGAATTCAAAATCCTGCTCCTCACATGCAAGGTCTTAAATAATCAGGCCCCATCTTATCTTAATGACCTTGTAGTACCATATCACCCCATTAGAGCACTACGCTCTCGCTCTGCAGGCTTACTTGTTGTTCCTAGAGTATTTAAAAGTAGAATGGGAGGCAGAGCCTTCAGTTTTCAGGCCCCTCTTCTATGGAACCAGCTTCCAGTTTGGATTCGGGAGACAGACACTATCTCTACTTTCAAGATTAGGCTTAAAACTTTCCTTTTTGCTAAAGCATATAGTTAGGGCTGGACCAGGTGACCCTGAATCCTCCCTTAGTTATGCTGCAATAGACGTAGGCTGCCAGGGATTCCCATGATGCATTGAGTTTTTCCCTTCCAGTCACCTTTCTCACTCACTATGTGTTAATAGACCTCTCTGCATCGAATCATATCTGTTATTAATCTCTGTCTCTCTTCCACAGCATGTCTTTATCCTGTTTTTCTTCTTTCACCCCAACCGGTCGCAGCAGATGGCCGCCCCTCCCTGAGCCTGGTTCTGCCGGAGGTTTCTTCCTGTTAAAAGGGAGTTTTTCCTTCCCACTGTCGCCAAAGTGCTTGCTCATAGGGGGTCATATGATTGTTGGGTTTTTCTCTGTATTTATTATTGTGCTATCTACTGTACAATATAAAGCGCCTTGAGGCGACTTTTGTTGTGATTTGGCACTATATAAATAAAATTGAATTGAAATTGAATTGAATTGAATTGTCTGTCCAACCAATCAGAGAGCTCCTTACATCCCACGGTGTGGCTAATTTGAATAGCTGCACGATTTTAAAATGAAGTTGTTAATCCAGCAGCTAATCCAGAAATTAATCCCTGAGCGAACAGGAAAGGGAAATGGATTTTGAAATGCAGTTTATTAAGGTGCAATTGGAAAAAGGATTTTGAAATGCAGTTTATTAAATTGGAATTCAAAAATGGATTTACAAATGCAGAATTTATTCTACAATTCATTATTTAAGCACAGAAATCTTTATTTCGATGCGCGTGGCTCTTGTGGTCCTCCATATGCTCTAAATTATTGTATCACTGTAAAGCACTTTGGTGTACTGCTGGTTTTAAATGTGCTATACAAATAAAGTTGCATTGCATTGTATTGTATTGTAATCAGTTTCCTGATATTTAGTAGCTCCTAGCTGCTCCTCCTCGTCACTACTTTTCAAGAACGTTGTGTTCTTTTCCCCCCCTCATGATTGGAGCCTCTGGCCAATGAGTGCACATTACTCAATAAAACTCTTCTTCCAGTTTGAACTGCTTCTCCTTCAAGACATTAGTAGTAAAAATCGGGTGGAAAAAAGTACTCGATTTCAGTAATGTAATGTGCAAGAATAAATGTACATTACTGTATATCTATCAAAAACTCAAAGACTTTTTGTCAGTGTCACTGTGCTATTATCATGCAAGTGTCTAAGTTATTTTAAATATATCAACATGCATTACAAAATGTAAAGGTCACTGTTACACTTTTGGCTACCTGACTGATGGTTGGCTGGTGGTGGGGCTGTCAAGTACAGATGCTGGTAGTGCCCGAAAGTTAATAACTGCAGGGCTCCGAACCCCAACTGGGATTAACATCAGCACAAAAACTCAAATTTAGCTTTTATCCAGTGGGTGAACTACCAGAAAGAAACACAAGTGTAGCCATAGTAAAACCTGGGGAACTACTGCTGTATTTTTCATTATTGCATGGTGTAGATTATGAAGTGACAAAGTATAGTCAGTGAAGTTTGCAAGAAACATGAAGCTTAAGACAAGATTTTCGCCAGTCAGGAATTCAGTGGATGGATTCCTGCTGAAACCCCAGAATGATTATTGTCCAGAACACCACCTGAATAATAGTTAAAAGATAAGAATCATTTTAAGTAGATGAGTAGTAAATGAGCTAAAATAGCTTCCTTTTATGTTTATAGTACTTATTCATTGAGGTAATTAGAGAAATGGCATATAAATAAAATATATTTATCCTTCACACAGTAAATGGCTAACGTCTGACATATACTTTGTGAAAAAACTTTTCTACTATTTTGACTGATCTCTCAGCATTAGTTTCATGTCTTACATTGTCCCACATAAGCATAGACGTAGATTTAGTTTGTTGGCCTCTTATCACCCAGTTTTTACATATAACACAATTATAGCACACTGGGATTCCTTATCTTCTTTTCCACCTATTCCATAATCAAATCCCTCAGAAGGTCATCTTCTTATTTTGATGTTTTCTCTCCCTTTGCTCTGATTATAAAGAACAATAATAGCATTTTACCTACAATATTGAATGTTTCATATAAGTCCTCTGTCTTATGTCTCCATAGACCACATTACTAAGAAAACAATAATCTCTGAGGTGATTTTTTTTCTGTTTTGCTTTCCTGTAAGTCCCTGTAACCTCCATTCACATGTCATAATCACAGACACATCCAGTGTGACAATAATTTAAAAAACAAACAAACTACAAGATCAACAGTGAAGACATACAATAAACCTGAACAGAACCAATATAAATATTAATCATTTTTTACCCAGCCCCAAGGCCAGATTTACACAGGATACAACATACTCGAGTACCCTTTTGCAGCAGAGGTAGTACTGTACTGTGAAATTAATGTTCAGTCATAATGCGAAACTTCTACCTTCCTCTGCTTGCATGGTTGTACTGCTCCAATTGTGAATTGGGGTCTTTGTTTTTACACCTGCAGTATGTTTTCTGTTTAAATCCAACTTGGGTTAGTTTTCCTCCTTGGTATGGTTGGTTTGTGCAGGTGTGAACAGTAATTGTACTCAGATGTGGACCAAAACAATCCCTATGTGGTCTTACTCTGATTGGCATGGCCAGGCTCTGGCAGGTGGTCTCGGTACAGTTCCAAAACTCCACAGCGGTTTGTTTATGCTGGACGTGATCCAACCCCAACTAACAGGTGTATGTTACAAGTTTGAACTAAAAAAAGAAACTCCTGTAGCCGTGTAGACTTTGTATTCTCAATCCATGGAGGTGTTGTAGATGTACAAAGATCTCTACAGAGTAGCAGCTCGCTGTGAAATAAAGATAAATTCTTAGTTTTCTCTCACAGCACCTTCTTCCTGTATTTAAAGTAGAAAGCTCAGGGCATAAAGGTACTTTGTGTAATTACCGTTTAAAGTATGTAACTAAGAACTTCACTACCAGGGGACAGAATTTTACTACGTGGATTTATTGCAATCTCAGAAAATTGATTCAGATCCAGATCAGATCCACTTCTTTGGATTTTGTTACCTGGAATTTTCGGCATTTGTGTGTCAAAATTTTCAAATCTGTGTTTCTCTTTAAATGTTAATATTTCTTTTTAACCAGCCTGATCTGGTTGTCTCCTTGTGAGGCTTTAAATTTCTTCCAGGCCACTGTGACAAATAAAAATGTAAGAATGTGTTCTTAAATGAAGCTTTCACTGATTCGCTGCACCATCTAGCGGTGCAAAGTGGTATTACATAAAAAATTCATTGTGTTTCTGGTTCTACCTCATTATTGCAATCTGTTAATAATCTTAGTTAAGTTCAGAAGATTTTTAGGTATTTTTAGACCAAGGGCTTTACGATAAGCACCTTCAAAGCTACTCTATGTTGAATTAAAGTAAAGCTGCGATGCTGTGTCTTCTTAACTACAGACTTAAAGATGTGCATCACATTATAAATTGAAATGTCCCATATGTGAAATTTTTACCCTGCAATTATAACAATAACAAAAAATTTTTTTTATCAGGATATTTGACATTTAAATAGATTATATGATAATTTAAAGATTATCATATCATCTGTTGTGTTGTTTTATTTTTTATGTGTGTGTCTCTTAAAGTCTGCACTGTAACATCACAGTTTGGCTTTTTTCCCACTCGGTCACCTGACATGTTGTCTTCCCTCAGAGGCTGCTGTGTTCCTGGATGATGAGACGGAGAGGGAGGAGTGTGTGATGACCAAGACGGGGATTTATAAGGTTGGGGAAAGCTGCAGTCAGCTGAGACTGAAGAAGTCACTTGGATGAGAGACGAAACGTTTCTTCCACTGAAAACGCTACGTCCAGATGAACAGAATCAACTTTTCAGGGTTTCCTTTTGAATGTTGATCACCCACCTCCTCTAATTTTTCATTTTTCAAGAATGGATCAACGTCAGTCAGTAAATCTTTATTAGGTATTGTGACATGTTCTCAGATTAATTAGATGTATTCAAAGCACTTTACACTTGGCAAGGTGAAGATGTAAGAAGATCAACCAAATAAAAGATTAAAACCTGCATAATTGTGTAATATGTTTCCAGTGTTTATGTACATATATGTAACTTTTAATTTCATTAGAAGCAGCTACTGTTCAGCTAGGTCGGTGACAGTGACAATTCCATATGCAACTTTTATGTTATTCCTAATTGATTTTTCAGACACTTTCATTTATAAACAGTGGAAAAAACTTTTCCTTTACTCTCACTTGAATGTGATGAGGTAGTCAGGGTACGCTTGGTTGTCATGAAACACAACATACATGCTGGGGTTATTTATTGTGTCTACCACACTGTCGTAACGGTCGTGAGGCTGCTGGGGGTTTCGAGGTGGAGGCACCTTCATGGTAGCTTGGCCCTGAGTGTAGACGCCTGTGAGGACTCGTGCGACGAACATTAACTGAGAACCATCAGCAGCTGGCTTGGAGTAGGTGGGTTGAGCTGAGTAGCTGGCATCTACAGCAAAGTAGGTCCCGATACCGTATACAGTTGCTGGGGGTGAAAAGAGAAAAGGAAATTAACAACAGATGATTGTATTTACAGTGTAGTGACACAGAACTAGTTACTAGTTCACTAACCCCGCCTTTGTTACAAGTACTGTTTCTTTCATATCTCTCACCAGGTGTTCAAGATTTTAACTATGCAGTGGATTGCAGCATGTTTTATTAGTGCAAACAGGAACATAAAACATGTCTTTAAGAAATCAAGTACCGTTACTCTACTAGGCCTCCACAATCACCTGGGGTTTTAAGTGTTGCCAAAGCCACAAATACTAACAAACAAACAAACAGTTTTTATCGTTTTTATCGTTATTTTTTCATCGTTTTTATTGTTAACTCGGTGTCCCTGGGTCTTTTCCCGTGTGTTATGAATAATTTTTTTTTTTTTTGGGTACCTGTACTGGTTTTATTTTGTTGTATTTATCTGCAACACCTTAAAGGCCGGTCTGTGAAAATACTGTTGGACATAAACTGGTCCATGGTGCAAAAAAGGTTGGGGACGGCTGCTCTTCAGGTCCCACCACAACATTTGACTTTGGGCCATTGTAGCACTTTCTTGTCTTTTTTTAGCCATTTTTTATTGTCCTATTGACCCAGCATTGTATAATTTTGAGCATCTGACTCTCTAGAACAGAGACGTTCATTGTTGACTCAATGACTCTAAGGTGCCCAGGTCTTGTGGCTGCAAAATAAAAAATGCAACCCTTCCAAATAAACCATACTTTTTCAGTTTTTTTTTTTTCCCAGGCCAATAGCTTGCCAAAACTTTTCTTTTTATAAACACACCCATATGTCCCTGTGGTGCAATTGTTTAGTGCGTTTGGCTGTTAACTCACAGGCTGGCGATTTCAGAAGACCCAGGGATGTAGTCTCTATGCTTAGAAGTCAAGCAATATTCTATTTTCACAGAGTTCTAGATATCTACCAAAGCAGGTGGAGGCATAATCACCCAGAGAAGAGCTGCTTTATAACAAGCTTTAAAACTCTAAAACCATAAAGAACACCAATCTTTCCATTAAGGAATATAAAGAATATAAGAAATAAAGAACCATTTCTAACACAAAGTTTTAGTTCAGTAAATGTGGACTCTATAATAAGATTATCACCATTTTGCCCAGTAAAGCTCCTGTTGAATCCAGTTTTCACTATGGAGTGGCAGTTTTCCCAGGTCGTCCCGTGGTACAGAAGCTTCTCCCCTGCTCCTCCCTCCCGTGCGTTCTTATCAGAAATGTGCTTCTTCTGTGCTTCATAGGTGCGCCGCAGGTGAACGTTCTGCAAGCGCTCAATCTGACAAGAGAGAAGAAGGACAAAGGATCAAGGAGCTGCCTAACAAGATAATCCAGGATATTAATTACATCTGAGGGGTAGTTCAAACTATGTCATCATAGTGATGACAGAGTTTCAATGGTGGACTGAAAGTAAAATCCTCCTAAAATCCCAAATGAATGCTGAAATAAATAAACACAATTTAATTAAATAAATCATCTTTTAAAAGAGGAAATTATTTTATTTGTAAAATGTGACTTTGACTGATTGGGAATTAAATTTTAATATTATTTTATTCTTCCCTTTTCTATATAAATGTATTATATTACTGATAAAAGAAGTTTTCGTATCACTGAATGTGGGAGTGAAGCTGTGGAACAGACTTGGTGTTTGAGTTCCTCACTAAGTCTGTTCCACAGTTTGTCTCTGTTCCCCGTCATGTTGTCAGTCTTCATGTCCTACTGCCATGTACCCCCCATGTGTAGTTTACTTCATGTTACCACGCTGCTTAGTTGCCACGCCAGGAGTTTTGTTTTGTACTTTCAGTTTGTAGTTCTCAGCAATAAAGCTGTATAAGTTCAAGTTTAGTCTCTGGAGTCCTGCATTTGGGTCCAACCTCTGCTTGCCACACTGCCAGACCTTGACAAACCCCCTTTTAACATGTTGTTACTGATTATGATTATTTAGTGTTAAGCCACAATAGCAAAAACAACCATAACAATATGTGGACGCATAAGCAAAATCATGTTTTCGATGACATTACCATTGCAGGATTTTGTTTTTTGCTAATAGTCAAAAAACAAAACAAAAAAATCCAAAGAATTGAATAAACAACTGTTATATTTAGTGAATCAAAATAAATAAACTGTTGTATTGACTAAAGAAGAATAAAGTAGTGACAAAGCAGCATGCATATTATTAGACAGGTAATATAAATAGAAACTAAAATGTTCCCTCACACAAAGGACAGCCACCCACCTTCATCACAGTTTTGGCAACAGTTCGTTTGAAGGCCTCCTTCACTCTCCGGTACTCTGCAGAGGAAGACTCCAGTGTAACAGCCTTCACACTCTCATTGGCAGCCATCCTGTCCCAGTATAAAGGGTGAGTAAAGTCTGAAAGAGACAAGCATATATAGCATATACAACATGAGAAGACACCTAGAGCCTATGTTCAGTTTTATTTTGCTATTTACTGCAAATCTTTAATGAAGCACGTAAAAAGAAAAAAGATGTTAATGGTATCATGAGTGAATAAAACAAAAACTTGCAATGGAGCCCGTCTGACAATAATGTAACACTTCTTTTAATTACAATGATCCAATCTTATCAGCTGATCTAGTATTTTTATATTTTTTGTTTAAATGTGAACTTTTGATGGTTGCTTTCATGTTTCACAATTATTTTTTCAACCATCTTTACTACAAGTAGTTTTTTTTAGTTTCTTTCTTCTCACCTGGGAGATTCTCAAGTCGTTTCAGCTTCGTCATCTGTCTGTTCAGTGATCGTGTGGCCACCATTGTCAGTAGATTAACCTCCCATATGAGTCCCTGGGCATCTTTTATTCCTTCTGTTAATTCGTTGTTTTCCAGTTGGTGATTGGCTGTTCTGGGAAGTCTTTCCCAGTTACCGTTATGTGCCAGGATGCACCAAACAACTCGGAGGTACAAATCCTCCTCCTCCCTGACTCTCACCTCATTAGCAAGGCTCATGTACTGACACTGATTCATTGTTTGCATCACCCGGGTGACCCCGTCTTTTAGCCCGCTCACTGTTAGGGTGCCAGACTGATCAGTTTGCATGAATAAACCCTCAGCCTCCACCAGCTCCTTCAGCTCCATCATGTCATCCTGGCTGAGGGGTTCCAGTTCCTCCTTTGAGAAAGTGTTACTGGAGCACTGTGTCTGATATTGATGCTTCAGCTTTCCCATGGCATCGTCAACGTCCTTTTTGGAAAGACCCAGGAACGTGAAGACAGACTGCTGACTTGTGGAGCTGATTTGGAGACTGCTGAGGTATGCACTCACAGAATGAGGAGGCTGTTGCTGTACTTGAACTGGAAGTACTGGAAGTACTGGAACAAATCAGTAAAGATTTTCAGTAAATTAAATTTGAAATCAGTTAGTATTTTCAAATTCATTTTAAAATTCAGTTGCACATAAGATGGCAGTTTGTGAATACTTCTGTCACCTCTGTTGATGACAGCTGAGGAATACATCTGCATCACTTTCTCTTTAAAAGCCAAGAAGACATCGATCTTAATCAGGATGAGACGGATGTCGGTGAGGCTGTTCATAGATGGTGCAGAAGCCTTGATCCCTTGAAGAATGGCTCCTGCTACAATCGCAGGATCCAACCCTCCAGCTCCTGCAAAAACACCACTTGCATTTAGGTGTGTGTGTGTGTGTGTGTTTCACAACAAACAGAACAATTAGAAATGCCAAACAAAATACTTACCAGCACAGATGGCAGGAATTGCCACTGAAGTGTATTTATACGATTCACAATAGTAAATGATATCACACACAAGTTGTTCAATGAGAGCTTGATCCTTTTCTCCACATACATGAAAAATAGCCTTACAGGGGAAGTTTCCAGACTGGGTCACGAAAATTTCTCCTCGATTCACTTTTGCTGCACAGAAAGTGACAGAGGATGGATGAGTGAGAGGCAGATAGGTAAGATGTTAAGGTAAGTAGCAGCTTCTCTTTTTCTCACCTGCTTTCAGTTTAGCTTCCACCTGTGGTCCAGCAACAGTTAAGATGTCTTTGCATACCCCATCTGTAGACGATGAAATATAAGAAAAATATATATTAAAGAACTTACAATCTTGTGAAGCTGTGCTATATGCTAATCTTGTGCAAATTTTAGCGTGCTAAAATGGCTAATCAGCACCAGGACTGACTGATTATGATGATGGTGGTTACTGACCTCTACATCACTATTACCATCTATTTTGTTAGTAACATGCTGACCTTTCAACTGGGCATGTTGCGCAGTTGATTAACAAATAGATGCTATTTGTTACCATGTAAGAAAAGTCACAAATGTCACAAATTCAACCTACTGGTTAAATACTGATAGATTTAATAAATATACTTAATTAGCAAGTACAGCTTTGGATCAACTTTGGAAATAGCAACAATAATAGTAATGCCACAGTTTCATCCTAAGTTCCCTTTCGTATAACAGTTGGATACGAATCAGACAATCTACCCATTTGATTCCTTAGTCTTGCTTCTTGCGTACAGTGACTAATCAACCCTATTTCCCATGCATTTCACATGCATTTATGGGGAATGGCACTAAAAGCTAAGTCAAAGGTTAATCCCTGCCAAACCTGTTTGGCTGGAGATCAAACATTTCTCAATCCGGGTTGACACCACAGTAGAGTTGGATTTCTCGAGACCGGTCTTTTACGTGGTCTCGGTCTTGTCTTGGTCTCCATGGACTTTGGTCTTGGTCTTGTCTTGGTCTCGGATCCCTCAGTCTTGTCTTGGTCTCGCTGTCTCGGTCTTGCTGTCTCAGATCGACATAGTGGTTGGGAGATTTAGAGTCAACAGCATCCATGACACACAACGTGACGTTCAAAAATGTGTCATGCGCAAAAGCATCACCTCTAAGAGCCGTGCTTAGAGAGTGCTTTGTAGTGAATCAGAAGAGTCGACTCCCATTGAGCGGGAGCCGGCTCCTCACTTGATTTCCTTTCGCTGCTCAGCCTTCACACAGTGGCTCAGCTATGCTCCAATCCCTCCATATTGTGGCCAATCACATGCAAGGATATAGGATAATATCATTATGTGAAAAACAGAGAGGGTGAGAGACGCGACAGTCAAGTGGAGCGTGTGTCTGTCCTCTCAGTAAGTGAGTGAGACAGTAGACAACAGTGACAGCGGTGAGGAGGGCTGTTCGAGTGCATCGCAAAAACACATAAATATGCCTGACACCCGTAAACGAAGTAGCATCTGGCTGCAGTTTAAAGACTTTTTTGTCTCGGTCTTGGTCTTGTCTCGACTTTGTGTTGGTCTTGAATTTGTCTGTCTTGGTCTTGGTCTTGTCTTGGTCTCGATACCCTCTGGTCTTGGTATTGTCTTGGTCTTGGTTTAGGTGTTCTTGACTACAAGTCTACACCATAGGCATTATACCAGTTCACTGGTTCACCTTTGTTCACACTGTTATTGACTCACTTATCTTTGTTACAGTTTGATCATTTGAGTCATGATTGCTTTCCATCACCTGTGCCTAAGAGTTTTGGATTGTCATCCACTAAGACTAATATGCATATTATGCGTAATATGCACTATATTTCACTATGTGAAACTATAATCATGATAGATATGAGATCCAAAATACAACAAATTATCTAGTTTTGCAGCTCCAAATGCATTAGAAATTAATGGCATAATTATTTATTTTGCTAAACCATGACTATCTTTTATGCTCTTCATAAGTATATAGTGTGGTTTTTAGGTAATATAAGTGGCTTGCTGATAATGCTAGATGAAAACTTCAAAGATTACAATGGACATCCCTATAAATGTGCAGATATTTGTGAAGTTACATCATGAGGGTCCTGCTCACTACGGCTTCCTGCCTTTATATGCATCGTCAGTTTCACCTACCAAGATTAAAATTTTGGAAGTCTGTTGTGTTCACCACAGCATCTGTAGTCTCATTAGTGATGTCACCGAACACCACACGTAGTTTAACTCCAGTTCCGATTGTTATGATGATGTCATCTAGGTCGCTGGTGAGGGACCTGAAGATTGCTGAGAATAACAACACCACACATTAGATTTTGTCTGACTTTTAATCTGATGACTGAGGGTCCTAATGAAGATGGTAAAATATGGCACTCCCTGAATGCCTTTTCAGCTGCTTAATATGCATCAATATCACATAATGAAGACAGTATGAGTAGTGCTAGTTTACCTTGGCCTCCCTGGTTCATATTTAAGCTGAGCTGTTTGTAGACATCGTGGTAGCACTGTAGATAAAAACACAGAATAACACCATAAATGATCAATGCATTGTCAGGACAGCCCTGTTGTTGTTTTTAAAAGTGCTTTATAAATAAAGTGTGATATGTGTGATATGTGTGTTACATATCAGATCAGGACATATCGATTGACACTGACCGCCTCAGAATCAGGGTAACCAGGTTTAATGACAATGTGGATGTTTGTAAGAGAGCCAGAGGATGCAGATAATCCAAACTGGTGAATGATGTCGGTTAACACTTGAATGGCTTCTCTCAGCGGGTATTTTAAAACAATTCCTGGCCCAATGATTGGAATGGCCACTGAACCCAAATTCAGCTGTACACAAAGCTCCAGACACCTCTTCAGACCGTTACCAAGAGCCTGCAAATCAAAAGTTACATATTTTTAAACTATATTTTCAAACTCTTGGATTGCACACTGCAACTAACAGAGCACACATGGAAAACTGTGAGGCTCCACAAAAAATAATCAGTTTGGTTGTATAAGGCTTCTCTTGCAGTTATCTGGTTTGTGCATTAATGCTTTAGCTTTTCGATTAAATTGAAAATTATTTTATATATTTTTTTTGGTCTCACTTCTACTTTTGCACATACACACTTAGATATCATCTGATTATTCTAATTAATACTTTCATCTCTGTACAGCTATAAAGTGCATTTAATTGCTTTCCTTAAGGTAAATTAATGATTCATTATTTTTTTTGTATCACCAGAAGTGTTAATGAAAGTCTTTAATTTTACCTGAACACTCCTTCCTCTTACTCCATCCCAAGGCAAGCATTCAATGAAAAAAACCTTGGAGCAGCCCAGAGATGGAGGTGCATCAACCAGCTGAACATCTCCAGGGGTGATAGCACAACTGGCTAAGACTAAATCAAACTTTAACTGTAATGTATTTCCAGCTTTAGCCAACAAACTGTTGCCAATATTTGTAGAAGTCAGCTGTTTGTTGAGCATGGGGGCCACCAGAACATCTGCCTGCAGAAATAATATTGAATAACATAATTGCTGATATTTTATTTGGGGATTAAGGAAGATAGAATTGAGTGGAAATAATCAAACCTGTTCATTTTCTAAACTGCTGATCTTGATCTTCAGGTTTGTTCTGTTGATTGCAGAGTTTCCACCTGTGCTGTACATGTTGCTGCTGTAGCTGAGAGATCTAGGTGTATCGCCGAGTCTGCTGGTGTTTCGTGGTCTTTGCACATTTGGGGTGGCTGCAATTTGCTTCTCTCGGATAATGACGTGACAGGAACCCTCTATCAGCTCTTTAGTCACTTTACCCTCTTCCTGGAAGTACTGCTGAGCCCCTGGTCCATCTAGAGTCAACGTGTCTACTATAAGACTGGATAGAGTTGATGTTAGGGTCTCCTTGGCCTCCTGAACATGACATCGAGGACCAGACACAATCACACAAGGATTTGGAAAATGTGAGTGAATATGATGTCACTTATTTATGTGCGAATGTTTAATAATGAAGAACATTAAAACATTACTGTTGGCCACATGTCGGCAAAGTTATGTGACATTAGTGATGATTGTACTAACTTGGTTTTAAAGCCCTTACTTTAAAATATACGCCGTTCAATAGCTGACCTTAATCTTACAGAGAATGTGATGATTTTATGCATAATTAAAGTCAGTCATATATCCACAAACACAACAAGCTGAAAGTCAGTGATGCTGCTCGGTTTGCAGTCCTGAATATGACGGCACAAGCAGGATTCACTGCACTGTTAATGTTAGCTATGTTATATTGCTGCCTCTGTTCGGTGGTGTCGAGCCAAACGGACTTTAACGTGTGTTTGAACGAGCTGACGGTTCACTCGTTAAGCTGAAAGAAAGATGCTTTAATCACAGGAGTCACACATGTGTCCACTGTACCATCTGGAACTCTTCTTGTTTAGCACTCGTAATAACACAAACACTAAATCCTCCTTCTCTTGTGCTGTTTTGTAGCAGTGTGTACACCTGAGACTGTCACCTGTCTGTCTGTCCTGCACTCTCTCTCTGTTTCTTTCTCTCTGATTGTGGAATAAAAGTATGAACATGTATTTATAAGTTACACTTGTGTTTGAATCCTGCAGCTTATCACACATTTGATTTCCATGTGTGACAACTGCAAGTGTCCAGAGTGAGGACAGAATGAGGGACCCACTGCTGCACATCATCTGTGAGGCTTTGCACCCCTGATGATCCACCAGGACAAACTCAGCAGTGTGTGAGGAAGAGGAGGAGGAAGAGCCAGCAGCAGCTGACAGATGGAGAGAATAGACAGACTGTTCCCTGTTTGTGAAGGACTGCTGGGAAAGTTTAACATAACTAATTGTCTGTCCTGAATCAGTCTTATTAGGTAATGTTCAAATAATGTTATCATCCCAGTGTTTTCAGTGTGGGAGAAAGTACTCAGGGCCTTCAAGTTACACACTATGAAAGGCAGCGACAAGTTTAATATTCAGAAACCTAAAGTATGTATCAGCAGCAGAATGGAGCTAAAAATAAATGTTTGTTTCAGTTCTATGAAGCTTTGAGTATTTTGGATTAGTAGCACTGCTGTGTTTGTTGCATCATATTGCTGTAATTGTTTATATGCTTTATATATTCTGAGGTAAGTTGATCTATAGTGTTACATCATATTCTATAAGGATGTTATGTGTTTGTATAGTTTCTACCCAGTTTGACCCATTTAGCAGAAGTCAGCCTGTTTAAGGCTCTGATATCTATTCTGTATGACTTAAAGCAGTTATGACATGGTCTGATTTTCTCACCCAATAAAGGAATATTTAATAAATCAGTCTACTCTTCATTCTATCAGAAACAGTTTTCACAGCTTGTACATTTTCTTTTTACACATATATGTAAGCATTGAACCAATTTTAGTAATGCCAACATATTAAACGAACAATATTTGTCTCTTATGTATAATACATCTATATATACGCTGTCAAAGATACTTGTCTTTGAGTGAAGATTTAAGGTGATAGGAAATATAAATAACTGCAACTTGAATCTTTGATACAGAGTTCAAGCTCACTGCTGTAACATATATATATATATATTAGGGGTGCAACGATACTCGCATCAATATTGAACCGTTCGATACAGTGCTTTCGGTTCGGTACGCATGTGTATCGAACAATACAAAATTTTTAATTTATTTTATCAACTTTTCTTCTGACGATGCTGTCTGTGCTGAGAGCTCAGTGGATCTGCGTTCGACTACTCTGCCTAGGCTGCACTGTCGAGCGCAGATCCACTGAGCGCAGCGCAAGCTAGCAAGGCAGAAGCTAAGCTCATTGCAACATGGCAAATTGAACCTCCCCCACCCGCATTCAGATCCGGTGTTTGGAATTATTTTGGTCTTCATGTGAAGCATGACCCTGAAGGTAAGTGTGTCATGGACAAAAGTAAAACAGTATGTCGGATGTGCCACGCAATGCTCAATTGCATGTGGGAACTACTGGGTTAGCGTTTGCTCGTTAACGTGTTGACGCCGTCCAGCCCCACACACCGGGCGAGCCGCGGTAGCTCGTTAACGGAGATTTGCCGTGTTGTGGCGTTAACGTCATTTCAGATTAACGCTGACAGCACTAGTGGGAACACAACGAATATGACTGCACATTTACGCCAACATCATCCTAGTGCAAAGACAAGTGGAAGACAAAAACAACAAGCACGCATGCTACAAACTTTACCCGAGTCATTTAGACAGCCGTTAGCACATGATTCTCCTCATGGGGTCCTGATATGTTTAATATGCTGCTGAGAGTATACCCCAGAAGAAGCGTATAGTATAGCTTTTATTTTGGAAAGAGCCATTTCTCTGTAATAAACTCTCTTTTCCAAAGATGAGTGATTTCTCGATCAGATAGATTTATTTTTTTTTATTACTTTGTTGTTTCAGCAACATTAAATTTAAAAACTGTACTTTTGAGTTATTAAAATTAGGTGACAAATTAAAAAGGCATGAACATTTTTTTGTATCGAAAAAATATCGAACCGTGACACCAAAGTATCGAACCGAACCGTGAATTTTGTGTATCGTTGCACCCCTAATATATATATATCATAATAATGTGACAATACTATAATATTGGCCATATTATATTTACCAAAGTGAGATGACTTTAGTTTCATGAACAACATTAGCTAATTGTTATTTACTAACTAATCTTGAAATGACTGTTCAGTACAGAAATGAAGCCCAACAACCATGTTTTACAGTCCTGTGGTCTCAACTAATCAAAGTGATGTCATAAAAAAAAATTATTGGACAAAAACACATTTTTTCTCCTTCATTTCTGTCAAAGAAAGCTGTATGAAACATTTCTCGCGATTAGTATCATGGTTGCTAGGCAACCTGAGCAGCGCGACGAAGGCCAGACCGTCCCATTTCACAAGCCTCTCACTTCCGCACTTCTCGTACTTCCTAGTACGTGGCGTTGCTAGTACGAAGACTGTGTCTGGTTTTGCTTCCTTTGTCTCGTCAGCCCCATTTTGCCTCAGCTGTGTTCCCTTCCTTTCTCTCATTCCCCGATTGCTCCCTCTGTGTATTTAAGCCCTGTGTTTTCATCTGTCCGTGTCGTGATCTACTCTCATTCATGCTGTGTGTTCTGCCTGCTGGCTGGCCTGCCTGCCTTTTTTTGAGTTCACGTTTTGTCTCCGGAGTCTGCACTGTGGGTCCTCCATACATCCTGCCTGCACACAGTCTTCACATGACAGTCTTCTTTATGTCAGAGGTCAGAGGAGAATGGCCAGACTCCTTTGAGTTGATAGGAAAGAAACTAACTCAAATAACAAAACATTCTTAACAATGCTGAACTACATTGTGTATTTACACTCTGTATTAACAGCAAGACTCAGAAGTGAAAGAAGCCTGAGAACTGTCAGCCACTGAAAACACTGAGGCACAATGAAATGAAAACTATAACAAAGAGGGCCCAGCAAAAGTGTCAATATTGTCCTCAGCTGTCCAACTTCCCCTGGAGGTTAAGTCACTCCTGGTTTGGCCACATTATTCAGCTCTGACACTCAGTTTTTACTGTAACCAAAAGTCATGTTTGAAAGGGCAGTAAACCATACCAGTGATTGGCTTGTCGATGGCTGGTCAACCTGTGGTGAACTTGTCCGGCTCACGGTCAGCCGCACTTCTCCACTAGGAAGAGTGATGGTGTGACACTTCCTCTGCAAAACTCTCTCTTGAGCTAAAACAGCCATAAAAAGAGTCACTGAAACAGCCTGCATTTAAACACAAATCTAAAAAAATATTTTAAAAATTACCGACTGTCGTACCTTCTATTTCCTTGAAACAGATTTTATAAACGCTTCCTCCGAGTTTTTCTACATTTCCGCAGTCGCCACCCCCGGAGTCTCGCCTTTTCTGAAAGTATCGCCTCACTTTCTCCTTCTCTCTGTCTGTGAAGTCAGTGGCTTCAAAAAACAGTGGATACGGATATTCATCCATTTTATCTGCAATTCTACACTAACATGAGAACTTTAATCCCGTCTAACACTTGTTTGTGCCACCCTGTCAGTGCCCATTTTTGTTTCACTTTCACTTTTAAAGTATCACATCCTGGTGTTTACACGCCCACACCCAGCAATGGGAAAAGTGCACATTTAATTCTCAGGGGCTTTTCTGATCTCACCTGCTCTGCAGGTACTTTAAAAGATGTTTCAACTGTCAGAGAGTAACTCTAAATCATATTTATGTCTTAATATGGTTTTGAGAAAGAAATTTCACCAGTAATTGTGCTGACAGCAAATTAGGGTTTGGATGTTATGCTTTATCTGGTCCGTAAATGTGAAACAACAACAAATATATTTCACATAAACCTATTCATCCATCCATTTGTCCTCTTCCGCTTATCCCAGCTACCATAGGTCTGTAGAGGCGGGGCACACCCTGAACAAACAGGAATCCCTCTGTGTAAAATCTTCCTTATATCCTGCAATATTACCACACCGACCCACTCTCATTATAGAACCAAAACTGTGTCAGTGCAGTGAGATGTAATAATAATCCAGGGAAATTCTTACATTTAAGGTGTTTTTATTAATGTTTTGCTTCATGTGACATTTAGGTTTAATTCATGAAGTGGCCTCCAGAGTGAAAGAAAACATACATAACAGCAATAGAGCCATTGTTAATTTCTTAATACAATGAATGAAAAGATGTTATTTAAAATGTTTATAGAAACTATGAAACCGTTTTAAGAAGTAAAGCACAATTATTGATGTACTGATAAAATACATTTATGTAGGTGTTATGTGTGTATTCTTTAATTAATTAATTAATAATTAATTAACAGATATTGTTCAAAATGAAACAATTTAAATTGATGTAAGGCAATGAATGATCGAGCTAAGAAAGACAACAAATTTCATTTGGATGTTCAGACACACATGGCCCTGACTCAGTAAGTGTCAGAAGAATGAATCCTAAAATCTGGAAATCTGGAAAGCAGTTTTTGTACCTTTTTCTTTGATTTTTCTTTCTCAAATAGTTTATTTTAAGAGCTAACAAAGTATACATGAAAATTCAAAGGGCAAAAAAGCATTACTGATTTAATACATCTTAAAAACACTTTTAAATTTTCATAAAGCTAATAAGAAACTCAAAATCCCATATTATTCACTCTTGAGGAAATTACACATCTTTCACTTCATTATTAAACACTGCATTTACTTTTGTGCTATTATAAGTCATCAAAAGTTTTACAGTTTTTCCCAATTGTTTACACACAATTCCTTGGACTTCAGACACAATGTCTACAACATGTAACTGATGAATCAACCCCCTGAACCAGTCCTGCTAAACTACAAGCACAATTCCTGCTTTACACTCAAACTGTTTTAAAACACACTTTTTTCAAAACACTACACACAATTCTCTGCATTTGGCACAATTTTCATGAAGAAAATCTCTTGTTTGCACAAGAAACACACTGTCATTCAAAATTGTAAACTCAGTTGCCCTACTTTGCATACTAACTGATGGCATGGGTAAACACCTTTTACACATAATTGCAATTAAGAAATAAGAGCTTTATAAAAGGGCAACAGGTGAGCTCTTCTGTTTTGGAGCAATGGAAGCCAACATTGGAAACAGAGGCAGAGCCAGAGGATTGAGAGTAAGAGCAGGAGGGCGCGGAGGGCGCGGAGGACGCGGAGGACGAGGACGATGAGGGCCAAGGAATGTAATCTCGGATGAGATCAGAGCCACTTTGGTTGACCATGTGGTCAACCATGGTCTACCAATGAGGGAGGCTGGGCACAGAGTACAGCCAAATGTGAGTAGGTACACTGTAGCATCCATCTTCAGGACTTTCTGAAATGAGAATAGGTAAGAAATGTCACTGTACTCAATGAGTACATTACTGTAGCACAGTATTGCCTGTGGACTTTTCTGTAGACTGTGAAAATACTGTAAAGTATGTTTCATGTATTTAGGAAATGTATTGCTACTTTGTATTCCTACACAGTAGGCCTATTCACAGTATTTTACAGTATACTATTTGTATTGCAGAGCTGAAAGCTTATCAACATGCAGTGGTCGAGAACATCTTTTGTCTCCTGAACAGGAGACTGAAATCATAAACATGGTTCTAGAAAATAACAGAATAACAGTGCAGCCTGCCTTTATTGTCACTATACAGTTGTACAATGACATACAGAGCATCTCCTACTCAGTGCAAACATGCTGGGGGGGGGGGGGGGGGGGGGTGTACAGTTCTGCAGCGCTATATACATATGGGCAGTATTAACATAGGGAAAAAGATATATATATATATAAAATGTACAAATATACAAGCTGGTTTTAAAAAAAGTAATATGTAATAAATAGTGTTGTGTATATACAGTTGGGTTATTGCACATAGAAACTAATGTGCAATAAACTGCAATACAACTATGTGCAAATAAGTCCCATACAGTCCCACAGCTGATGCATACTCTCAACACTGTATAAATTACAGTAATCATACTCTGATTATGCTTCACAATAGTGACCACTCCATGTCTGTATTATGTATCATTTGTGTTTCAGAGTCCGTAACTGGTTCACTGTCCACCCACGCTCTTTAGTTGTTTATCTCCCTCCATATTCTCCATTACTCAGTCCCATTAAGGAATCTTTTTCATGCCTGGAGAGGGAAAGTATATAACCGAAATCCATACACGTATACCCCTTCTCCAAGCTATGAAAGATGCATGTGGAGATATAGCAGTTGATGGTATTCATGGGTGGATTCGCCATGCTAAGCAATATTTGCCCTGCTGATCGGCCAGGGAAAACATTGCTTGTGATGTGGATGAGGTGCTGTGCCCAGACCGAAACAGAAGAGAGGCTGCAGCATCATTGTTTTTTTGTTTTGTTTTGACTGTAACTGTATTCAGTAAATTCTTCTGTTGTTTGTATATGTAGAGCACAATATGTGCAACTTTGAGTTGGTTGGGATGAACACTGTGTACATTGTTTTTGTTGGAAAATACAGTAAAATATATTTGGTACCATGTATTTTTGTGTTTTGTATACAAACATTCGGAAATCTTTTACAATGCACTCATGGAGGACTACTGTCTCTAGTAAGTGTAACTGAACAAAAAAGGTTTACATTAAGTCATTATGATGACTGGAGAAGAAGTGGTCATAGTGTTTTACATTTAGCACATCAGTGTTCAACTGGTTCTGATAAATGTCTATTCATGTGATGGTTTGTGTGTGTCATTTGAAAAAAAAATGCATTTTTGACAAGAAATTATATTGTTTTGAATTTAGAGTTTCATTTTGCAGGAGAATTGAAGGGATTTGCCCGTTGTGTGTGTGTGTGTGTTTTATTTGTGTGTAGAGTTCTGACAATAAGAGGCATGCTTTCAGGAAATGTGTGTAAGCAATTGGGAAAAACTGTAATTTTCACATTACACTTACAGATTTTCCCTTGATCTTCCACAGTGTTCTTACACATTCTCATATGTAGTTTCAAGTGGTAATCTACAAATATCTAAAGCTCAGAACCCAAACTTTGATTCCAATTCAAGTAAGCTTAGTTTATTGTGTAATAAGAAATAATTAAATGGTTTTTCAACATATGGTTAGAATAACATTGCTGAAACGCTGATATTTTTGGTGTAAGTTGACAGAAAGACCAGAAGTGACCACACATAAGTTATATGTCTCAACATCAGCAATGATCTGTGCCTCTTTAAATATGTCCTTCCCATTCAAAGGTGCTTCAGCAGCCCCGCCTACAAGGGGTGGGAAAATCCGCCATCTCTTTAATTTTCATCTCACTCTGCTGAGTGAGGACCCAGACTGCGCTGTGGCAGAAGCAGTAACACAAGTCAAACTTGGCCTTTCATGAGCAGCCAGTTTTCCTTAAATTTAAGTTCAGGAATTTAAGCACAGAGATGTTTGAAGATGGATTTATGTGCTGTTTAATGTTGTGTGAGCAACTAATTACTTATCCAGTTTTTTCCACAGAGTGACTATCTGATTGGCTGTTCAGTTACTAGTAAGTTACATAAGAAGATAATAATAATAACAATAATAATAATAATAATAATAATAAGATTCCTTTTATCAGGAGAGCCAAAATGTTGTTCAACAGAAAACAGCAGCCATGTTGCAAAGCAAGCTGCTGTCATTTTCAATTCAATTCAATTCAATTCAATTTTATTCATATATAACACCAAATCACAAAAGTCGACACTTTACATTGTACGGTAAAGACAGTAATAGTATAGATATACAGAGAAACACCCAAACATCAGACAGCCCCCTATGAGCAAGTACTGACAGTGCTGACCGAGAGTGGGAAGGAAAACACTGCCACAAACACTGTCTGAGAACCATCAGTAGCTGGCATTTACATTTAGTCCCCTGACCAAATGCAGTGTCAAGAACCCTGGGTCTGGGGACCCAGGGTTCTTGAATAGTTCCTGGACATGTGTACATTTGTTGCCGCTGTTCCTTGTTTCCATGTTTGTGTGTATGAGTGGGTGTGTGTGTGGGTGTGGCAGAGCACTGGGTTTCATGCATCATCAGGCCTGGTGTTCCGCCTGGAGGCTGGCCACACCTGAAGAGGATGATCACACACACCTGCAGCTGATCAAGCCTCGTTGTGGGAGCTATTTAACAGAGTGGCTGACTTCCCACCAACACTGGATTGTTGCGTAAGACTCCATGTCAGTGTCTGAGCTTAGTGTAAAGTCCGTTAGTGCATGTCTGTGAGAGTTTGTGTCTTACGGCTGCCTTTGGTATTTTTCCCCAGGAGGAGCGTGGAAATAGGAAGGTCGCGAGCACAGGGAGTGTGAAGACACGGGAGCGGAGAGCACAAAGACACAGACTTTTTGGGGAAAGACATGACACGGTAGTCAAGGGAGAGCACGGGGATTTATTGCATTTCTTGCACTGTAAATAATCGCACTGTTTAGGTTAAAGAGTCCAGCATTTGGGTCCTCATTCCAAAAAAAGGGTGGAAAGAAGACGCACTGTGGAAGAGCCAATTAACGATTAAATACAAAGTAGTTTATAAACACACAGAGAGTGAAAAAGATGAGTGAAGAAGAAACATGCAGTGCATCATGGGAAGCACCCAGCACCCTAGACCTTTGAGGCAGCAAATAAGGTTGCTGAAAACAGAAAATAAAAGAGAGACATTTAAAGTTTTGGAATTATCAGACATATGTATTAGTTCTCCAGTTAGGTTTCTTTATTTTAATGTTTGAATGATTCATAGATCTGTGTAAGGTGGTTTAACAAACAAAACACAATCATCTGAAAATGGTCAGGTACAGTTATTGGACTGTAAATTAGTGAAAAAGCAGCCAATGTCCAAAAAAGTGTGGAAAACTATTGTATAGACCACCCTAAATATTACAAGAAAGTTCTTCCAGTTTGAACTGCTTCTCCTTCAAGAGTTTCTCTAGTAAAAATCTGGTGGAAAAAAGTACTCGATTTCAGTAATGTAATGTACAAGACTAAATGTACATTAGTGTACATCTGTCAAAAACTCAGAGACTTTCATGCAATTGTCTAAATTATTTTAAATATATCAACATGCATTATAAAATTTAAATTTCAGTGTTACACTGTTCGTTACCTGTGACTGATGGGTGGCTGGTGGTTGATCTGAGGATTTAATATTTTGGAGAAAATTAGTCTGACTCTTATTTGATCAGGCTGAAGTGAGCATGGTGCTGTAACAGGATGTCACCATGGCAACAGGTTAGTTTGTGAAATTTCTTCACTTTCAGATATTCCTCTATCACCTCAACATGGTGTTGTTGCAAAGTGGAAGCATTTAGGAACCACAGTAACTCAGCCACAAAGTGTCAGAATTTGTACACCTACAGAGTGGGGCTGCCGAGTACAGATGCTGATAGTACCTGAAAATTAATAACTGCAGATCTCCAAACCCCAACTGGGACTGACATCAGCACAAAAACTGTGCACTGGGAGCTTCATGGCTTGGGTTTCCATGGCTGAACTGCTTTAGTAATGTGTAGGTAGCACAGTCCAGTTTCTGCTGTTGTGTTTAGTGCTAAACGTTAATTGTTTGCTTAGGTTTGCTAATGCTCACAGTATGCAACAACAGACATATTTGCCATCAGCAAATCACTGATCACATTGGGAGGGGTTCATGAATACAGGCTATTAGGTGCTTGCATTGCAGTGGACTGTAGTGTAATCAGATGTCCCACTTTATATTGAAATACACAGCATTTTTGAATGGCTAGTTTTCAAAGGGCAACCCAGCAGGATACACATGTTTCTCCAATTTCGCTTTTATCCAGTGGGTGAACCATCAGAAAGAAATGCAAGTGTAACCATAGTAAAACCTTGGTGACTACTGCTGTATTTTTCATTATTGCATGGTGTAGATTATGAAGTGACAAAGCATAGTCAGATTTTTGCCAGTTATGAATCCAGTGGACGGATTCCCGCTGAAACCCAAAAATGATTATTGGCCAGAACAGCACCTGAATGAGAATAGTTAAAACATGAGAATCATTGTAAGTAAATGATATATTAGCTGAAATAGCTTCCTTTTATCTTTATTGTACTTATTCATTGAGGTAATTAGAGAAATGGCATATACATAAAATATATTTATCCTTCACACAGTAAATGGCTAACGTCTGACATATACTTTTCTACTGTTTTTAAATGGCCTCTCAGCATTAGTTTCATGTTCTCCATTTGTCCAACATAAACATAGACCTAGAATTAACCAAGAATCAAATAACTTTACAAAGTATGTCAGTGTTTAAACTACTAAACCCTGCTGCACAAAGCACAGAAGAATAAAGAGTGAAACTTAGCTGGTCCTGATCCACACAGCTAAGAAAAATATATAAGCTTATAGACAATATTTTAACAGTGTGACAATAATTTAAAAAAGCAAACTACAAGATCTCTTAAGATACAACTCTGAAGACATACAATAAACCTGGACAGAACCAATATAAATATTAATCATTTTTTACTCAGCCCCAAGGCCAGATTTACACAGGATACAACATACTCAAGTACCCTTTTGCAGCAGAGGTAGCACTGTGAAATTGTGAAATTACTACTTAATTATAATGTTAAACTTCTACCTTCATCTACTTCCATGGTTGTATTACTCCAAATGTGACTTGGGGTGTTTTCACACTTGCAGTGTTTAATCTGTTTAAATCCAACTTGGGTTGATTTTCCTCCTTGGTACGGTTTGTTTTTGCAGGTATGAACAGTAATTGTACTCGGGTGTGGACCAAAACGATGCCTATGTGGTCTTACTCTGATTGGCATGGCCAGGCTCTGGCAGATGGTCAGATGGTTTGAACTAAAAAAAGAAACTCCTGTAGCCGTGTAGACTTTGTATTCTCAATCCACGGAGGTGCTGTAGATGTACAAAGATCTCTACAGAGTAGCAGCTAGGCTGTGAAATAAAGATAAATTCTCAGTTTTCTCACACAGCACCTTCTTTCTGTATTTAAAGTAGAAAACTAAGGGCTTAAAGGTACTTTTTCTAATTACCCTTTACCCTTTAAATAAAATAAGAAGAAATAATCTTTTTAGTCTGCATTAAATGACACATACTACCTTTGTTTTTTAATGAATTCTCCTCATCTTCCTTTCACCTTTTTTTGTAAAAATTAATCCTTTATAATTGTCACAATGCATTCAGTTTCATATATTGTTACTTTTTTATTTATTCTAATTCTTTGTTTATACATTTATTATTGCTATCTATATATATTTAGTGTGTGTGTGTGTGTGGTTTTTTTTTTAAAAAAAGGAACTGAGACTTTATTCATTGTAGGCTCAGAAACACAAATATATATTAAATAAGACTAAAAATGTTAAATGGCCTGTATTTGTATAGCTCTTTACTAGTCCCTAAGGACCCCAAAGCGCTTTACACATTCAGTCATCCACCCATTCACACACACTGGTGATGGCAAGCTACATTGTAGCCACAGCTGCCCTGGGGCGCACTGACAGAGGCGAGGCTGCCGGACACTGGTGCCACCGGGCCCTCTGATCACCACTAGTAGGCAACGGGTGAAGTGTCTTGCCCAAGGACACAACGACCAAGACTGTCAGAGCCGGGGCTCGAACCGGCAACTTTCCGATTACAAGGCGAACTCCCAACTCTTGAGCCATGATCGCCAAGACTATTAAGAGGGGGGTTTTCTGTTTTTACTAGCAGGCAGCTGGTGGCCTGCAGTATCACCCTCCGTCCTCCAGTTGGAGTCAATTCACTATCTGCCCCTGTCTCAGGGCAGTCCCTTCTCATGTCAAGTTTCACTTCCTGTTCCCTTTCTTACTCTACGTTTCACTTTATTCGCCAAGTGAGTGAATGGCGTTCTGGGGCTCCACCCAGGTCCCGCTGAAAGACTCCAGTGGCGAACCTTTTCAAATCCCTATATCATGTCGGGGTCATCAATATTTAGGAAAGCAGTGTAAATTTGAGTGCCTTTCATCTGGAAATCAGCTCCATTTGGCATCATTCTGCCCTGTTTTTATCCACAGTTAGTAATCTGGACTGTTACGGTCCTGAGTCTGTGGACTCAGTGTTTTTCTGTTTGTATTAAGTTTTCCTTGATTTCATGATGTGTTTTGATTTCTGTTGTTAGTATCCCTAGTTCCTTGGCATTTCTTGTGTTCTAGTTCTTAGGTTGTGGTTCTGTTACTTCTGTTCAGTTTCCTGTTTTACTTTGAAAGTCTGTGTACTATGTCAGTGTGTTGAGTTTTGCCTCCCCTTGTCTTGTGATGTCTGATGAGTCCCAGCTGTGCTCTCCTCCTGTTTCACATTCCCTAATTACCTCAGTATGTATTTAAGCCCTGTGTTTTTCCCTGCCTGTTGTTGCGTCCTCCACATTGGTTGTGTGTGTGTTCATTGTCGTCTACCGTCAGCATCTCCGGTCTAGTTAAGTTTAAGTTGTTGTTTATGTAATGCCAAGCGTGATTCTCCAGCAAATAAAGCTGCCGTTTAAGTTCATGCTTTGTCTCCGAGTCCTGCACGTGGGTCCAGCCACTGACAGCCACACAACTCACCGTGACAGAAGGACGCAACCATAACATGGACCCAGCGGACTCAGCTCACCTCGAGAGGGAGGTGGACCTTGCTCGCATCCTCGGACTGATGACTCGCATTAGCCACGCCTCGGATTTGCAGACATTCTCAGTCGGGTTGAATGCCATACAAGCCATATTCGACAGAAGTCCTCAACTGCGCCAGCTTTCTATTGCCTCGGAGTTCGGCCGTTCGCTGACCCAGGCTAAGGAGGCAGTCAAAGCCCGGGAGCTGGCCCAATTCACCCTCATCTCCTCATCCACACTGCCTCAGTCACAGCGAGCAAGCCCTCTCACGCCGCCGCAGCGGACAGAGCTTTCTTCAGCCCCGCTGCAGCAGCTGCAGTCGCAGCATCGGACTCTTTCCTTCCTCACGTCTGGTTCCGACCACCCTTCACCTGCCTCGTGCCTGGCAGGAATGTGGTCGGAGGATGAGGGTCTGGTCACCGTTGCTCCGACACCTTCCGTTTCCTCTGCCGCTCCCGTTTCCAAGAGAAAGCGGCGTTCTCGTCGTCGCCGTCCCTCACCGCAACCCGAGTCCAGTTCCTGTTCTGAACTGTTGGACGTGGTGAGTGAACAGAACAATTTTCACCCGGCCTCTTCCACGCGGGGAATTTCAAGCTCTGAGCCAGTAAATTCAGAGTCAGTTAACCTTTTGACTGTTAACTCTGAGTCTGTTGAATTAGAAACTGATGGTCCTAAGATGGCTGACTCTGAGGATGCCTTTCAGGACTCTGAACATTCTAATGATTTTTCTTTTGTTTCTTCTAAGTTTGAGAGAATTCAGGAATCAGATGACCTTATTTCAGAGTCAAAAGAAGTTTTGTGTTCTGTAACTGAGAGTGGTGTTTCTGGGTTTCTTTCTGAAAAGACTGGAGTTTCTGTTTTTACTTCTCAGCCAAGTTATGTTGCTCCTGAGCCACCGGTTTTTGGATCAGTTAATAGTACAAGGATGGCTTCGGGAGCACTAGTTAATATTGAGCTTTCAGATGTCATGTGTGGATCTGTTATGGAAATTTGTGACCTTAACAATAATAATCTCACTCAGGATATTAAGAGTCCTGTCCAGAAGACTGTTTGCTGCTTCACACAAAAGACAATCTTTCCAACCACTGAACTAAACATGGACCGCTTAACCTTCCCGCTAAATCCTTTCAACACTGTTCAGGCTACACCTCTTGAAACTGTTGTTGATGTTGCTTCACCCAAGTGCTGTGCGGCTTTCCAGCCAGTTCATTCTGTGACTACATGTGACAAATTTCATGTTCCTATAACCTCTCCTGAGTTAAAAATCACTAGCCCAGAGAATGCGAATTCCAAGTCTGTTTGTGTAACTCACTGTGAAGTCGTTAACACTGTGCATTCTGTGACTGTTCAGGCTAAGAGCACCAAGGTGTCGTCTGCTATAAACAAGCTGGCAAAAGAACTTGGTTTAAATACTGCAGAGTTGGTTGCTCTAGTTAAAGTCTTGGTTCCCCGATCTTGTTTGTATAACTCTGTGCACCACGCTTTTCAGCCACTAGCCCTGGACACTGTGTGTGCAACTTCCCAGGCTGCGTTTTGTAAGACTGTGTTTAATGTTGCTTCACACCCTGTTAATTCAGACTCCGCTTGTATGATTTCTCCAGCACCTGTGACTGCCCCTGAACTCGTCTTTTCTAAGACTACTAATGTCAGCTTGGACAATTTAAGAATAGCAGTTTTACCAAGGTCAGCCTGCCATAAGTCTTGGTTTTCTAGAACCATGTCTGGTACCATAAACCTGGTTTTCCCTGTGACTGTTACAGCTCCTCTGCTCCGCTCTCCGCATCCAGTTCCCAGGCAGACTATGGCTCCGTTCATCCCTGCACCCGTATCTGCTCCTCGGGTGGGGATGGCGGGCGCCCGGTCATTGCCTGTGCCTGTTCTGGTTCCCTGGGTGGAGGCAACTGAGACCCCGCTGACTCCTGCACCCGTTTCAGCTCTTCGGGTGGGAGCAGCGGCGGTCCAGCTAGCTCCTGCACCCACACCGGCCCCCAGGGGTAAGGCAGCCAGAACACAGCTCTTCCCTGGACCTGTATCTGTTCTTCAGGCGGGGATGGCTGATGTTCGGCCAGGCCCAGTACCCGTCCCTGTTCCCCGGAGAAGAGTTACTGAGAGTCGGTTACCCGCTCTGTTGCAAGTTCAACAACCATCACTACACCCAGCACGACCATCATCACGACCACCACCACAACTTCTGTTTCAATCAACCGCCCAGCCGGTAACTCGGCAATTAGTGCAAGCACCGATTCAGCGACCTATGCAGCCAGGGGTCCCAATTGCCTCTGGTCCTGCATCTGCTTCAGCTGGAGGGCCCGAGGAGCCCGTCCAGCCTCAGGTTTCGTCAGCTGGAGGGCCCGAGGAGCCCGTCCAGCCTCATGTCTCGTCAGCTGGGGGTTCGGGAGAACCCAGCCAGCCTCTAGTGTCGTCAGCTGGAGGGCCGGAGTCGCCCGTCCAGCCTCAAGTGTCGTCAGCTGGAGGGCCGGAGTCGCCCGTCCAGCCTCAAGTGTCGTCAGCTGGAGGGCCGGAGTCGCCCGTCCAGCCTTATGCCACGTCTGCTGGTGGGTCCGAGGAGCCCACCCAGCACCACACCTCTTTAGCTGAGGGTCCTGGAAGACCCAGACAGCACATCCTTCCGTCGGCTGGCGGTCCGGGGAGGGCTGTTCAGCTGTCACCCACATCGTCATCATCGCCGCCTGCCGCCTCATCATCCACGCCTGCAGCCGCCTCATCATCCACGCCTGCAGCCGCCTCATCATCCACGCCTGCAGCCGCCTCATCATCCACGCCTGCAGCCGCAGCTTCTTCCACGCCTGCAGCCGCAGCTTCTTCCACGCCTGCAGCCGTCCCGCTGCCCTCGGGTTCCGCAGCCGTCCCGCTGCCCTCGGGTTCCGCAGCCGTCCCGCTGCCCTCGGGTTCCGCAGCCGCTCCAGCTACGCCTGGTCCAGCTTCAGCCTCTGCTTCTGCTACGCCTGGTCCAGCTTCAGCCTCTGCTTCTGCTACGCCTGGTCTAGCTTCTGCTTCTGCTTCGGCTCCGCCTCCGTCTGGCCCAGCTTCGGCTCCGCCTCCGTCTGGCCCAGCTCGTCCTGCTCCGCCTCGCCTCTGCCGGCCGCTTTCCAGGCCTCTAAGTTTGCATCATGGCCGTTGAGGACGACCTCCGGACAGGGTTCGTCGCCACCGCTGGCATCGTGGCCGACCTCCGGACCTGCTCAGTGGCCGCCACTGCCTTCCTAGTGGTCGGCCTCCTGATTCGTTTCGCCGCCGCCATTGCCGGATGCATGGCCGGCCCCCTGAACTGTTTTGGCTTTTGTGTCGTCGGCCTCCGGACCGGCCTCCGGATCTAGGTGTTTTTGATGTCTTGACGCCTATTCTGTTCGGGACTGTTCTGTGCTCCTGTGCCCTTTTTGTTTTGGTCTTGGTCCCTCCGTCCTGGACCCCCGCCGCCCGCCCTGGTTGGGTTGTTTTTGGTTTTTCTGTGTCTCTGGTTTTCGGGTTTGGGCTGTCTGGAGCCAGCCCTTAGGGGGGGGGTACTGTTACGGTCCTGAGTCTGTGGACTCAGTGTTTTTCTGTTTGTATTAAGTTTTCCTTGATTTCATGATGTGTTTTGATTTCTGTTGTTAGTATCCCTAGTTCCTTGGCATTTCTTGTGTTCTAGTTCTTAGGTTGTGGTTCTGTTACTTCTGTTCAGTTTCCTGTTTTACTTTGAAAGTCTGTGTACTATGTCAGTGTGTTGAGTTTTGCCTCCCCTTGTCTTGTGATGTCTGATGAGTCCCAGCTGTGCTCTCCTCCTGTTTCACGTTCCCTAATTACCTCAGTATGTATTTAAGCCCTGTGTTTTTCCCTGCCTGTTGTTGCGTCCTCCACATTGGTTGTGTGTGTGTGTGTGTTCATTGTCGTCTACCGTCAGCATCTCCGGTCTAGTTAAGTTTAAGTTGTTGTTTATGTAATGCCAAGCGTGATTCTCCAGCAAATAAAGCTGCTGTTTAAGTTCATGCTTTGTCTCCGAGTCCTGCACGTGGGTCCAGCCACTGACAGCCACACAACTCACCGTGACATGGACCAAAAGACTCCTCATACTTAATTTATCACAAACTAACAAAACCTGACATCAGACATTTTTCTGTTATACAAACATATACAAACATATACAAACACTAATGTATTTCAAACATCCAATACAGGCAGCACAGAGGAGTGGACAGTCCTGGAAAAGGCAGAGGAGTTTGGCTGCAAATGAGAGAAGTCCAGCCCTCCCACGGCTGATGTGGACGTGGTCCTGCCCAACCTGGAGATCAGTGTGGGCGACAACTTTGAGCTGAAAGTGGAGTACATAAACAAGAGTGATGAGCGCCGCACTGTGGACACCTACATCGTACCTACCTACGTGTATTATACTGGAGTCGCCAGCACCAAGTTCCTGTTCCTGACCCCCAGGGTGGCAATTAACTCCAAAATGAGTGAGTCAGGTGTACGGGATGGAAAGGAAGAGGCATAGTCATGAAAACACAGATGATTACCAAATGTAGAAAACTGTTTCATTGCATCCCTGAGTTATGCACAAACGCCTGCCTCGATGAGTATTAAACGTCTTTGTCTAGTCTTGTCTACTTCTCTACTTTTACCCTGGAAGAGTCTCACAGTCTGTTCTCTAAAACCTAAAAAATGAATTATGGATTCGATCAACTGGTCCCTCAATGCAACTGATACTCTCTTCTCAACAAGAAGCCCAGGTTCGGGAGAGCCCAAGTGTACTGGAGGGACGTTCCCTGCCGGATACATGATGGATGAGTAGAGGAACTGGAGGGTCGTGTGCCTGTCGGGACTGCCGATCAAGGACATCAAAGACATCTACCTTTTCGGATCTATGATAGCGGTGTGCTTGCTGATCAGAGCTGGCTTGGCCCTGGCTTATCGAAGATTAAAGAAAGCGGAAAGGGCTGTTCAAACCCCCACAAGACTGCCCGCTATTGAAATGATGGGGCGAGCCATGACATCTCAAAATGTGCTCATTGAACGCAGGATGGATAAGATCTTGGCGAAGCTTGCGGCTGTCGTGAGTACTCAGACTATGCTCTTTCAGCGCATATTTGACAAGATCTTGGAGAAGATCACGGCTCTCCAACTGGAAATTAAGAGACAAGTGACGGATATTTAGATCAACTGAAAATTGACATGCAGTTGTTTGTACTAAGGGAAAACCACCATCATTTCATGTGGCTACCATATCGGCACTAGCTGTGGTGTCAAGGCTGGAGCTAAACAACAAAAACTTCTCTCCCTGATAACAGACTGTGTTTAGACTCTTCTTCCCCAACACACGTCCCCCATCCTGGATTCCAAACGCCTTCGACTGCATATCTCCAAGGCCAAGGTCAGACGGCAGGTCTGGGCACAGTGCTGGAAGAAAAGCTGCAGGGCAGGATGGCTGTGTCTACATCAGCTCACCCATCACCCCCTACCCACCCCTGTTGCTTGTCATGTGCTTTCTTGGTGTTGTAAAATGGTAAATGGCCTGTATTTGTATAGCACTTTACTTAGTCCCAAAGGACCCCAAAGCGCTTTACACCACATTCAGTCATCCACCCATTCACACACTGGTGATGGCAAGCTACATTGTAGCCACAGCTGCCCTGGGGCGCACTGACAGAGGCGAGGCTGCCGGACACTGGCGCCACCGGGTCCCCTGACCACCACCAGTAGGCAACGGGTGAAATGTCTTGCCCAAGGACACAATGACCGAGACTGTCAGAGCCGGGGCTCGAACCAGCAACCTTCTGATTACAAGATGAACTGCCAACTCTTGAGCCACGATTGCCCCATGTGATGTGGAGATTTATGTGCTTTCTGTCCTGAGGAGTTGTTTTTTTGGTTTTCTGTTCTCACACTGACCTCCCACAAGGAGCCCAGTATGAGCAGAATTCTAATTTTTTTTCTCTTTCCTCCACTTGCCCATTGTATTGTAGACTTCACCGTTTTTCCAATTACTACCTGTATCTCACCTGTCTTCCCATGTGATGTCTGTGCTATGTATGTATGGTTGTGGGCGGGGTGCAAACTTTGCATGTGACAAATAAAGGTTTCATTCATTCATTCGTTTTTTAAGGAAATAAACACACATCAAAGTAGAAAACTTTGTTTATTTATTTATTTTTCTATTTCCAATGTTTTTTGTGTGTTTTTGCAGCATGTTTCTCTTTGCTGGTGTTTTTTTTAAGTTGCAGCATGCATCCTGCATCACATAAAAGACAAACATGGTGGCACTCAGGTATATGGGTTACTTTGCTTTAATTAGTTGGTTGATGTCCTATCCAGCATCTGTTTATCAAATAAAAAGCTGGATTTTAGGGGTGGATTTTTACATTTCCTGTGTGTACTTCAGGTTTCTGCTAGAGGCAAAGTGAGTGAAAAGATGATAGCCACTGTGGAGTTTACAAACCCCTTCAGCTTTAACATGGAGAACGCCTGCATTCGCATGGAAGGACCTGGGATAGTGGAGCCAAACTCCAGGTATGAACAACTCAGTTTGCATAATACATTTCCACACAAAACCAAAACATCCCATTAGACCTTTCCAGATTAAGGATTTTATAACCTCCAAATAGTAGCAGCAGAGAAAAAAAATACACCTATTTCAAAGGTTTCTGCTTCTTGCTTTAGTATTTTTGATGTGTTTTCTTTTCTCAGGCTGATCACAGGAGGCTCTTCTCTGACCTGAACTGAGTATTTCACTCCACAGAGGGCCGGGACAAGCAGGGTGATCTCTGGCCACTCTGGAATGTCCTGCTCCCGGCAGGTCTACGACCAGGCGTCTGTCACCATCAGCCCCTGAGAATCGCTTCATGTTCACAGATGCCAAGCATTATTTAGCCTTGGTTGTTCTTCTATCACATATAGGCCTATATAACAGTTGTGCAACTCCAGTTTTTCAGCTCTATAGGTTCAGCATTGCTGATATATTTTTTTTCAAATGCTGCACAGATAGTCAAATGAATAGCTAGCTGCTAAACTGCTTATATTTTAAAAATAAATTGAGTTTTATAGGTAATGAAAACACAAGGAGGGTTGCGGTTTTGGCCACTAGGGGGAAGAATTACTCCAGAGGAAACATCGAGCCATATTTAGCTGTGGAAAAAAATGCCACAGACAAGAAAGATTATCATCCCATTGGAGATATTATCTCATCACTCATGTGTCACTCTCATTTTAGCACAGTTAACATTTTAAGCTCCTCTTCCAGATGGTTTGCTATGTTCAACAGTTACTTTATTATATGTTTTTACATATGTTTGCAAAATGTTACCACTATTCAATTGAAATTTCACAGTTTCCTTTTGAATGTTGATCACCCACCTTACTCTGTTTTTCCTTTTTCAAGAATGGACCAGACAATCATACATTAAATCTTTATTAGGGTATTGTGACATGTTCTTAGACTAATTAGGTATGATTCAAAGTGCTTTACACAACCATATAAAAGATTAAAACCTGTATAATCATGCAATATGTTTTCAGTGTTTATGTATATATCCTCCAAGGATAACCAGAATCTTCCGAGTGAACTTTTTTGTGATTTTCTTCCTCTTTGGAGGTAATATAAGCCACCCAAACACATGAGATATCAATGGAAAGCCCAGGATGTCCTCTATATAGTACATCAGGACTTAGTAGGGTAGCTCAAATAAGTCAAAAGACATAGACCAAAAGCAAATGTCTGTTACAGAGGCCATGAATAGGCTGGTTCTCAGGACTTTTCATTTCATTTAATCAGAACCAGCTACTGTTCAGCTAATTCAGTAACTGTCGGCACCAAAGGGAAGCAAAACGCAATACATTAACCTAAGACACAGACTTTCAAAGTAAACCAGGAAACATAATAGACTGAACATATATACATAGGGATGGGTATCGAAACCCGGTTCTTGTTGAGAACCGGTTCCCACTGTTTCAATTCCTTGGAATTGTTTGCCATTTTTGCAAACGATTCCCTTATCGATTCCAGTCGCCCCGAATGACGTCACCACGTTGCGGAGCGTCATTTACCTGGCAGAGCGCCTAAGCGGCTCAAATGCTAAAAAGTTTGGTTATACTTTACGAGAACGGATGTCAACGGGGCAACTTGCAATACTTGCAAAGTAGATATTTCATTTAAAGGAGGAAACACTACGAATATGCAAAAGCATTTGCTCACAAAACACGCGATGACCTTAAATGAATGTCGTGTTTTTAATTCCGCTCCGGACTCGTGAATCTCAACCCAGCAGCAGCGGTAACGTTTGCACGTCCTCTCCCGTTAATGCGGCAGGTAAATAATCAGCTAACAGTGCATATTATGTTAGCGCGATCTGCCTTATTACAAAACCTGCTATTACTGTGCGCTGCATTTAGGTGACCATGATGAGAGAGACAGACAGAGTCTGGCTGGCAGTTCTTGCTGCAGTCTACCGTTAGCGTCTCCTTTCAGGCCAGGATAGACGAATGTCACCGAGCAGTTTGTGGTAAAAGGCTTGCACCCATTTGCCCCGATTTTCGGTAATTGAATGTGTTTAATTGTAGGCAGGGACATTACTGGATATTCTTGTGTAATTGCTACAGAATAATTTATGTTATACTTTGTTATTGCTACAGAAGAATATTTATTTTATTATTTTACATTTACAATTTTTTTCCTGGGTACCCTGTGACACCCCATTGAAGAGCCATAGGCTGTGGATCTCTTAAGATCTCACTGTTGGGTTTGTAAGGCCATGTTACTCCTAAATTTCTATCTTGTTCAAAGAGAAGATATAAAACAAAGTTCTAAGCTAATCGACCCAAGTGTTCTCTTTTTTAAAAATAAGAATCGATAAAGAATCGATAAAGAATCGAATCATTAAACAGAATCGAAAATGGAATCAGAATCGTGAAAATCTTATCAATACCCATCCCTATATATACATAAACTCATAGGCAGACACTGAAACCACACTGAAACTAGACACTACAAAGGGAACACGGAAATCACAACCAAAACCTAAGAACCCTAAACTTAACCCCGGATGGCAACAGCACAAAAGCCTATACAGTCCAGGAAGCCGACCCAGAGGTCAGCGGGCAAGGAGTGCAGCACACAGTTCAGAAAGCCGACCAGGAGGTCGGTGGCAATGCAGGTCAGGCAAATCCGGAGGCCGGCCGCACAGAAGGCAGCGGCGGCGAAGCAGGTCCAGAGGCCAGCCGCGCGGATGGCAGCAGCGGCGACGCAGTTCAGGAGGCTGTCCACAACGGCCATGATGTCCAGCCAGTGGCCCAGAAAATGGCCGGCGACGTTGAGGTGTAGAAGAGCCAGGTGTGCTGGACATGGATGTGCCGTCCTAGCAGGTTGCGGACCAGACGGAGGTGTGGCAGCAGCAGGACCAGACGAGGCATACCCAGACGAGGGCGTGGAAGCTGCAGGTGGTGGCGCTGCAGGCGATAAAGGCTGGACGGGCCCTTCGGACCCTCCAGCGGAGGCAGACAGCTGAAGCGGTCCCTCGGACCCTCCAGCGGAGATAGACGAAGGCTACATTTTGTAATGTGAAATGGCCCAACTGAGTGTCCTTGGCAAACCGAGTGAGTGGAGGGTTATGATGAATAACAGCATCCACCACACTTAGCCCGACTGCCATGGCTCATAAGTCCTGGGCCTGGGCGATGCGGTCGAGCAGATTCACCAGCCGCTTCATCTCAGCATCGAACTCCGAGTGAAGAGAGTCTGTGGGGTCCACAGTATGGTTGCGATCTTCTGCCATGTTGAGGCTGTGTGCAGGCAGTAGTGATGGCAAGGAGGACCCAAAAGTGCAGACTCAAAACAATGATTTATTTCTAAATGACAAAACAGAAAACTGGCTAAACTGGAAACACAGAAAACTAAACTGGCAGGCAGAAGTACGGAACACACAGCTTGATGGTAGATCGCGACACTGACACAGAGAAACACAGGGCTAAAATACACAGAGGGAGCAATCAGGGAATGAGAGACAGAAGCTGGCACATAGCTGGGACAAATCATACATGACGAGACTAAAGGGAAGCAAAACTCAATACATTAACCTAGGACACAGGCTTTCAAAGTAAACCAGGAAACATAACAGACTGAACTTATATACACAGACTCACAGGCAGACACTGGAACCATAGACACTACAAAGGGAACACGGAAATAACAACCAAAACCTAAGAATTAATAAAGAAATGTAGTTAAACACTGGGTCGACGACCCAGGCACCCCAACAGCAACAGGTCGGTAATTAAGCTTAAAATCAGACACAATTCAATACTTAAGAAATAATCTCGTAATTTCATTAAATATAATTGTTTGTAGTGTGAAATGTGCATATATAAGTTTTATGTTTTTCTTCTTGGGGTTTTCAGACACCTTCATTTGTCAGCAGTGGAAAACACTTTTCCTTTACTCTCCCTTGAATGTGATGAGGTAGTCGGGGTACGCTTGGTTGTCATGGAACACAACATACATGCTGGGGTTATCCATTCTGTCTACCACACTGTCGTAACGGTCGTGAGGCTGCTGGGGGTTTCGAGGTGGAGGCACCATCATATCACTTTGGCCCTGAGTGTAGACGCCTGTGAGGACTCGGGCAACGAACATTAACTGAGAACCATCAGCAGCTGGCTTGGAGTAGGTGGGTTTGGCTGAGTAGTTGGCATCTACAGCAAAGTAGGTCCCGCGACCGTATGAAGTTGCTGAGTGTAGGAAGAAAAAAGAAGAAAATTAACAACAGGTGATCCTATTTACACTGTAGTGATTTACAACATCAATCACATGATACCGCTCAGCCTCCTGGCAGTAGATTCTTTAGATGTCACAAATACCCTGGAAGTACAAGCTGTAGAACACAGAATTACTAGTTCACTATAACTGTTACTTTCATATCTTTCACCAGGTATTTTTTAACTACATTGTTGACTGTAACTGACATGTTTTATTAGTGCATGCTGGAACTTGTCAAAGGTGTATTTGAACACATTAACTCTCCTTATTTGTAATTAGCAACAAATACTTTAATAAACACTTAAATCTGTGCACCAGTTCTCTGAAGCATGGAAAACATCTTTTAACAGTTCTTGTATAAAATTGTGCCCTGGCCTGAAAATCCATACAGTTACACTTAAAGCCAATGAGATTTGAACTCATACAAGATTTTTAATAGAGACACCTATGGTATTCATTTGAAAATCCTATGTTGCCCCATTTTGTGTTATGGCATTCATTTAGTTGGTTGCTCATGCCAACCAATGCCCACCCGACATACTAAAGTAAAAAAAAAAACCAAACGTTTAATACAAAGTGTTTTTCTCAGGTACCACTTCATAAAGTAAAAAATCTCGTCAAGCTAAGTCTCATACAGCATGTTATTATTTATTTAAAAAAAACTAAACCAAAAAGCAGAAGCAGTGAATGAAAAACTTAGTACACCCTATGACTCAATGCCTTATTAGTTAAACCATCTGTAGCAGCAATCATTTTAATTAATTATTTCCTGTGTGACTTTATCTATCTCTCACATTGTTATGGAGAAATTTTGCCCCCTCTTCTTTACCGCAATGCTTCACATTGAGGTTTGAGGGCATTTATTTATGCACAAGTAAGGACATTGGGCCATTGGAGCATTTGCAGCCATTCTGTTGTAGATTTGCTGCTGTGCTTGGGATCATTGTGCTGTCACCTAATCCAATTCTTTTTTCTAGTTGTACGGTGATGAACTTTAATATTTAACATGCACACTGACGCCTGTAGAGTCTGAGATGTAGCTCCTGAGTGTTTTGCAAATTCTTTGAGAATTGCAAGGTCCGGACCTTAGGGCAAGTTTGCTGGAGGAGGTGGCTGACAATTGCTCCGTTCTGTAGTCGGTATCCGTAGCCAGTCTTGTCAATGATCTGACTGACCGGGACTATGCAGAACAGCAGTGGGGACAGAGCATCTCATTGATAAATTCCGCACTTGATGGTGACTTGTGCTATGGACTTGAAGTTGGCCCCTCGTGTTGTACGTCAAGTCCCCATTGAGTTCCTGATGAAGGCTCTTAGGGTCCTGTTGATCTTGTATAGTTCTAGGCATTCCAGGATCCAGGTGTGGGGCATTAAGTCATAGGCCTTGTTGTAATCAATCCAGGCAGGCACAGGTTGGTCAGCCTAGTCTTGTCGTCTCGGGTGACTGCGCTGTAGCTGGTGTTTCGCTCCTCTGGAATTTCTGCCTATTCCGTTCTGTGCCCTGCTCATGTATTGAGCCAACTGCCTGTTCATCTTAGCCACTATGATGCCTGACAGGAGCTTCCACATAGTACTGAGGCAGGAGGTCTACTCTTGGATACACTAGCCACTGACCATTGCTGTTATGTGTTGCATCCTTCTCCCATATGCTCTTCTGGTATTGCTCAGTCTCTAGCCTTGGTGGTGCTGTTCTCACATTGTTGCTGGTTTATTCTCCTGCCTTCTATCTCTCTGGTATACCTTGTCAAGCGGCTTGCCAAGGCTGTGAGGTTTGCTTGGCAGTTTGATCGATGTAGCGGTTCCGAATGACAGCAACATCAGAAAGAAGGAACATGAGAAGCTGGAGAAATACCAAGGGCTCAGAGAAGAGCTCGAGAGGATGTGGAGGGTGAAGGTAACGGTCGTCCCCGTGGTAATCAGAGCACTAGGTGCGGTGACTCCCAAGCTAGGCGAGTGGCTCCAGCAGATCCCGGGAACAACATCGGAGATGTCCAGAAGAGTGCAGTCCTGGGAACAGCTAAGATACTGCGCAGGACCCTCAAGCTCCCAGGCCTCTGGTAGAGGACCCGAGCTTGAAGGATAAACCGCCCGCAGGGGCGTGCTGGGTGTTTTTTATATATATATAGTCCAGGAACAAAAATATATCACAGAAAGAAGCCATAAAGAATATCAATATTTCCATTAATGATAATCTGATGATGATAGTCATCAAGCATTATAAAGAATTATTAAGAAAGAAAGAATAATTTAAACAAAGGTTTTTTGTTTGAAAACTGTGGATTATAAAAAGAATATCACCATTTTGCCCAGCAAAGCGCCTGTTGAATCCAGTTTTCATTATGGAGTTGCAGTTTTCCTGGGTCGTCCCATGGTACAGAAGTTTCTCCCCTGCTCCTCCCTCCCGTGCATTCTTATCAGAAATGTGCTTCTTCTGTGCTTCATAGGTGCGCCGCAGGTGAACATTCTGCAAACGCTCAATCTGACAGGAGAGAACAAGGCCAAAAGGATCAACACGCTGCCAAACAAGGTAATCCAGGATATTAATTACATCTGAGGGGTAGTTTATGCTTATATTTTGTGGGCCATAAATTGAGGTTTGCATCTCAGGTATGAGAAGCATCTGTGTTATCAACAGTGATCAATTAATTACTTTAATTCTGTAAATCTGAAAAACTGAAAGCATGATGATTTGCAGGTAGGTTTCACAACTGTATTGAAACATCTTTCTGTGTATTATTTCTGAGAATATTGTGTCATCATCATTTTAGTGGACTTCAGAGATATGGACTAAAACTAAAATCCTCCTAAAATCTTGAATAAATGAATAAATAAATAAATAAATACAACTGAATTAAATAAATAATATGTTTTAATTGGGGAAATTAGTTTGTTTATAAAATGTGACACTGACTGATTTCTTGTAACTTGAAATTATATTATGATGTTTTACTCTTCCATTTTATACATAATGTTTTTAGTTAAATATCATTTATTTACTGATGAATGAAGTTTTTGCATCTATGTATGTGGAAGTGAAGCAGCGGAACAGACTGAGTAAGGAACTGAAACAAAGTTCCAGCATGACCACTTTGACCGGTGGTTTTCACCTGCTATTTACACACACCGTGTTAATATACATGTATGTGCATGTATATTTGTGTAAGTATATGTGTATGTGTATATATATCTGCAAATATGTATATCTCTTACTGCAATTATCTCTTGCTGTTACTGGGGATACAAAACCAAATACATGTAACAAACTGTAAGGAAGAATTTATGATAGGATATGTGATAAACAGGAAGCAATAATACATAAATAATGGGGGATTATTGTAAAATATATGCTTGAATAAATATTAAAGCAAGTTAGAACAGAAATATCTATTTCTTCCACTTTACAGTAGCATGATATTTCATTAATAACATTTAATAACATCTGTTGTATTGACAATAGAAGAATAAAGTAGTGATGAAGCAGCATTCATATAGTAAGAGAGGTAATATAAACAGAAACTGAAATGTTCCTTTATGCAGGGAGAGTCACCCACCTTCATCACAGTTTTGGTGACAGTTCGTTTGAAGGCCACCTTCACTGTCTGGTACTCTGGAGAGGAAGGATCCAGAGGAATAACCTTCATACTCTCACTTGCAGCCATGCTGTCCCAGTACAGAGGGAAAGTAAAGTCTAAAAGAGACAAGCATATATGGCATATATAGCATACACACGAGAAGACAAAGAACGAGCCTATGCTGAGCTTTATTATTTGCTATTTACTACAAATGTTCCACACACAACAAATCAAAAATAATATTTTAATGGGATGGTCTGTGAATAAAACCAAAACAAAACGTGTAATAGAGCCCATCTGAAAATTATAACACTCCCTCTAAATTAGACATGAAGACATGAACTAGAAGGACAACATGATCCTCCCTTATCTGCTTATGTGGGATTTTTATGTTTCTTGTTTAAAAATGAACTGTTTATGGTTACTTTCATAATAACTTTTGAAATCTTCTTTACTGCAAGCAGTTTAGTAGACACATAATTTCCTTAGGAATTAATACAGTATTTTGATTCTGATTTTTGGTGTAATTATTTCTTAAAAAACCTTAAAATTTCTTAACATTTACTCTACCTACCATTCTTGCATGCCCTGGCCCTCCCTTTCCCCCTGCTCCCTTATACAACACATCACTCGTACACGTTCGCATAGGTCACAGTGGGTAGAGTCAACTTCCTACACCCCTGTTTCACACACTCTGCCAGGTACACACGGGTCACATTTTTTGTATCACCTGGGTGACCCCATCTTTTAGCCCGCTCACTGTTATGGAGCTAGACTGATTTGTGCAATATGTGTGCATATGTCTCTTTGTGTGTCTCTGTGTGTCATTTGTTGGTTGCTGGGTATGTGTGAGTGAGTGAGCAAATGGTGAGTGTGTGAGTGTGGTTGTGTATATGTGTGTGCATGGTGTTATGATTCAGTGTTATGGATGTTTTGCACTGTGTTTTTGTCTGCCACACCAGAAGGTGGCGTAGTTTGTGTCCTGTGTTACTGATGTTATGTGAGTTCCAGTTAGAGGCTGACCATTGGTGGAGGACTCGGAGAGGCCGGCTATAAACGAGGACCCTTCTGAACTGGCACCCCCCCCCCCCCCCCCCCCACGAGCTGTGAATGTGGCTGTGTGTGTGAAATCTGTTCTTTGGAATGAGAAGCTTTGTAAATAGTTTTTGTTGTAAATAGTTGTAAATATTTTTACTCGGTAGCTGTAGGGGTGAGAAGCCATTTTCTTTTGGAACCTTTTCTCCTGTTTTTGGTTAGGGAGGCAGGTAAGACACCTGTATTTTCTTTTGGGTTTTCTCCATGTAGGTAAGCCACTTTCATTCTATTTCTAGAGAGTTTTGTTTATTGTTTTGGCCATGCTCACCCTGACGTGGCTATCTTTTGGGATTTAAGTCACCATCCCCACAGTCACCATCCCCTAAGCCAGAAGACAGCTTTGATGTAAGTAGGCACAGCAACTTCTCGATCCTAAGCTCAGGTCCTAAGCTTAGCACATGACCTTATCGTGTCCAGACATTTAGGAATTGCAATTGGTGTGTATCACCCGGAGAGTCAAACGTTTCACCAAACCCTTAAAAACATGCTTTGCAAATTTTGCACTGAGTCAAGTCATGAATGGGATGAGGGGTTGCTGCTACTGTTGCTCGCTATCAGGGCGACATGCCAGGAATCGTTGGGGTTCAGTCCAGCTGAGTTAGTTTTTGGCCACACCGTGCGCGGTCCATTACGCCTTCTAAAAGAGAAGTTTCTCTCGGATAAGCATCAACCAAGAGAAACCGTTCTGGCCTATGTTAGTTTATTTAGAGAGAGGCTGCACAATGCCTGCAATTTTCCTCGTGATGCGCTAGCAAAGGCTCAGGTCAAAATGAAAACCAAGTTTGATAAAAAATCCGTAGCGCAGACTTTCCAGCCAGGTGACCATGTGTTGGTTTTCTTGCCTGTTGTTGGTTCTCCCTTGCAGGAAAAATTTTCCGGTCCCTATGTCATTGAGCGCAAACTGAGTGAAACAGATTACGTTGTGTTAACCTCCGACCGTAAGAAGTAAAGTCACGTCTGTCACATCAACATGCTAAAAGAGTACGTTGATCTTTAATGCTCTGGTCCATCGCCTGCTGTTTCACCTGTTGCTTCGGTGTCCCTCTCTCAACCCTTGTATAATCCCCGCGATGATGGGTTGGAGAACAGGCACAGCTCTGTTTCCGGTGTGGGTCTGAGGAATTCTGAGATCATGGCCGACTTCGATTCCTATTTAGCCCATCTGTCTGATCGTGCCAAATCTGATGTCCGTGAGCTCATTAAAAATTACCCAACTCTTTTCACTGATATCCCCAGTCAAACACACGTGCTGAGCCAGGATATTGATGTGGGTGATCACAAGCCCATAAAGCAACATGCATACAGAGTAAATCCCACTAAGCGTGCCATAATGCAACAAGAAGTCCAGTATCTTCTTGACCATGGTTTTGCCTTTCGTGGAGGACTGGGAGAGGCCGGCCATAAATGAGGACCTTTCTGAACCGGCATGCTTAGCCTTGGCTCCTGTGGGACATGGTCATGGAGGGTGGAGTTCACATGCCCTGCTGCTCCCTGCCGCTTCCTGCTGGATGCTGCTACCCCTCCTTCGGATGCCGTTACTTGCTGGTTCCAGGGCGTGCAGTTGGATGTTCTGGCACGGTTGTTGACGCACTCTTTTGGTGGTCCGGGGTGGCTTTTCAAGCACATTTCACAACAAAGGCACATACACACTCTCTTCTTTCTCTCTTACACACACCCACCTTTATGTATCTGTGTTTATGTATGTGTGCATTTTCATGGTTTTGTGTTATAGGTGTTGTATGATTGTTTTTCTTACAGGTGCCGCAGTTTGCGATACATTATGCATTTCTATTTGTACTCCGTCCTTTCATTACATCTTATACACTTTAACATTTGTTTCTTTTGGGTTTGTATTACTCTCAAGCATCAAACTCCAGTATCAGTTGGCCTCTTTTTGTAACATCACTGAGAATTATCTTCTCACCTGGGAGATTCTCAAGTCGTTTCAGCTTCGTTGTCTGTCTGCTCAGTGGTTGTGTGGCCACCATTGTCTGTAGATTAACCTCCCATGTGAGTCCCTGGGCATCTGTTATTCCTTCTGTTAATTTGTTGTTTTCCAGTTGGTGATTGGCTGTTCTGGGAATTCTTTCCCAGTTACCGTTATGTGCCAGGATGCACCAAACAACTCGGAGGTACAATTCCTCCTCCTCTCTGACTCTCACCTCTCTAGTGAAGTTTATGTTCTGACACTGACTCATTTTCTGCATTACCCGCATGACCCCGTCTTTTAGCCCGCTCACTGTTAGGGTGCCAGACTGATCAGTTTGCATGAATAAACCCTCAGCCTCCACCAGTTCCTTCAGCTCCATCATGTCATCCTGGCTGAGGGGTTCCAGTTCCTCCTTTGAGAAAGTGTTACTGGAGCACTGTGTCTGATATTGATGCTTCAGCTTTTCCATGGCATCGTTAACGTCCTTTTTGGAAAGACCCAGGAACGTGAAGACAGACTGCTGACTTGTGGAGCTGATATGGAGACTGCTGAGGTATGCACTCACAGAATGAGGAGGCTGTTGTTGCTGTACTTGAACTGGAAGTACTGGAAGCACTGGAAGTACTAGAACAAATCAGTAAAAATTTTCAGTAAAATAAATTTGTAATCTGTTTTTATTTTCAAATTCATTTTAAAATTCATTTGCACATAAGATGGCAGTTTGTGAATACTTCTGTCACCTCTGTTGATGACAGCTGAGGAATACATCTGCATCGCTTTCTCTTTAAAAGCCAAGAAGACATCGATCTTAATCAGGATGAGGCGGATGTCGGTGAGGCTGGTCGTGAATGATGCAGATGACTTGATCCCTCGAAGAATGGCACCTGCTACAATAGCAGGATCCAACCCCCCAGTTCCTTTTAAAACACCACTTGCATTTAGGTGTGTGTGTGTGTGTTTCACAACAAACAGAATAAATAGTAATGCCAAACGAGATACTTACCAGCACAGATGGCAGGAATTGCCACAGAGCTGTATTTATACGATTCACAATAGTAAATGATATCACACACAAGTTGTTCAATGAGAGCTTCACGCATTTCTCCATACATGTGAAAAATAGCTTTACAGGGAAAGTTTCCAGACTGGGTCACGAAAATTTCTCCTCGATTCACTTTTGCTGCACAGAAAGTGACACAGGAAGCATGAGTGAGAGGCAGATAAGTCAGATGGGAAAATAAGTGTTTCTCTTTTTCTCACCTGCTTTCAGTTCAGCTTCTACCTCAGGTCCAGCTACAGTTAAGATGTCTTTGCATACTCCAGCTATAGAAGAAGAAAAATAAAAAATATATATATTAAAGGACTTACAATCTGTCCGTGAAGGCAAGTTTGTAAAGCTGTGCTACATGCTAATCTTGTGTTAATTTTAGCGTGCTAAATCAGCACCAGGACTGAATGATTCTGATGATGGTGGTTGAAAAAAGTACTTACCAAACTTTACATAACTGTCTATTTTGTAAGTATCATGCCGAATTTTGCTACTGTAAAGTTTAGGGCAAGTTGCACAGTTGGTTAACAAATAGTAATATATATGCTAACTATTTGTTAGCATTTAGCTAGCTATTTGTTAGCATATAATAAAAATAACTAATGCCAACCATATGGTAACGTTAAAGGAAAGTTTGGGGCTCACAAAAGTTAATAAAAAAGATCATCTTAGTAAAATGAATGTTTAAAGACTATTGGTTAAAAACTGATATTTAATAAATATATTTAATTAGTAAGTACTACTTTGGATCAACTCTGTAAATAGCAACAATAATGGGACACTACATGCCACAGTTTCATCTTACGTACCCTTTTGTACAGTGTAGCATCAGATATTCTACCCATTTGATTTCTTAGTCTTGCTTCCTGCTCACAGTTACACATCAACCCAATTTCCCCAAATCAGTCCACATGTATTTATGGTAAATGGTACTCAAAGGTAAGTAAAAGGTTAATCCCTGCAAAACCTGCTTGGCTGGAGATCAAACATTTCTCATAACGAGTTGACACCACAGGCAGCATATTTGTTCACCAGTTCACCTCTGGTCCCTGTCAGACCGTCACTGAGTCACTTATCTTTATTACAGTTTTATAATCTGAGTCCTGATTGCATCACCTATGCCTCATAGCTTTGCATTTTGTCATCCACTAAGTCTGTTCCGGTTGAATTTGCCTGATATGCACTTGAATAAAAATGTGAAACTATAACCATGACAGGTACTTGATCCAAAATACAAGAAATTACCTAGTTTTGCAGTTCCATGCACATTCGAAGTTAGTGGCATAATTACTTATGTTGTTGGACAATGATTATCGATTTCATTTTTGCTGTTCATAGCTATATGGTGAGATTTTTAGCTAATATAAGTGGCCTCTTGATAATGCCAGATGAAAACATCAAATATGATGCTCATATGAGCATCCCCACTTCTGAGCAGATATTCATGAACAGCTGTTTGACTTTTGTATCCGTAGAGAGCTATGCTACCATTGTGGCTAAAAATAACTTCATGAGCGTCTTGCTCACTACGCCTTGTACTTGTGTGCAGTTTCAGTTTCACCTACCAAGGTTAAAATTTTGGAAGTCTGTTGTGTTCACCACAGCGTCTGTAGTCTCATTAGTGATGTCACCAAACACCACATGTAGTTTAACCCCACTTCCCACTGTCATGATGATGTCATCTAGGTCGCTGGTGAGGGACCTGAAGATTGCTGAGAGTAACAACACCACACATTTGAGTTTGTCTGATATTTATGCTTTTTATCTGTTCACTATGCATTAATGTCACATAATGAAGACAGCGTAGTGCTAGTTTACCTTGGCCTCCCTGGTTCATAATTAAGCTGAGCTGTTCGTAGACATCGTAATAGCACTATAGATAAAAACACAAGAATAACACGATAGATAATTGATGCATGGTGAGGACAGCCCTGTTTTTGGTTTTAAAAGTGCTTTATAAATGAAGTGATATTGTATTATTTGCATGTTACAGATCAGATAAAAGACAAATCAATTGACACTAATTGCCTCAGAATCAGGGTAGCTAGGTTTAATCACGATGTGGATGTTTGTAAGAGAGCCAGAGGATGCAGATAATCCAAACTGGTGAATGATGTCAGTCAACACTTGAATGGCTTCTCTCAGCGGGTATTTTAAAACAATTCCTGGCCCAATGATTGGAATGGCCACTGAACCCAAATTCTGCTGTACACAAAGCTCCAGACACCTCTTCAGACCGTTACCAAGAGCCTGCAAATCAAAAATTACACATGTTTAAACTATGTTTTCAAACTTAACTCTTGGATGCATCTAACAGAGTACACATGGAAAACTGTGAGGCTCCACAAAAAAAGTTCAGTTTGGATGTATAAATCTTCCCTTGCAGTTATCTGGTTTGAGCATTAATGCTTTTGCTTTTCAGTTAAATATTTTATTCTTTTCTTTTGTCTGTGCTTCTACTTTTGCACATACAAATTTACATATCATCTGATTATTCCAGTTAATCCTTTTACCTATGTAAAGCTTTAAAGTGAATTTTTGTGGTTTCTGAAGGTAAATTAACCATGAATTAATTTTTTTCCATCACCAGAGATGATAATGAAAGTCCTTAATTTTACCTGAACACTCTTTCCTCTTACTCCGTCCCAAGGCAAGCACTCAATGAAGAAAATCTTGGAGCAGCCCAGAGATGGAGGTGCATCAACCAGCTGAACAACACCAGGGGTGAGGGCACAACTGGCTAAGACTGAATCAAACTTGAACTTTAATATATTCCCAGCTTTAGTTGACAAACCATTTCCAATATTTGTAGAAGTCAGCTGTTTGTTGAGCATGGGGACCACCAGAACATCCACCTGCAGAAATAATATTGAATTACATGATTATTGATATTTTATTTTGGGATTATAGAAAATAGAATTTAAAGGAAATAATCAAACCTGTTCATTTTCTAAACTGCTTAGTTTGATCTTCAGGTTTGCTTTATTGATTGCAGAGTTTCCAACTGTGCTGTACATGCTGCTGCTGCTGTTTCGTGGTCTTTGCACATTTGGGGTGGCTGCAGTTTGCTTATCTCGGATAATGACATAACAGGAGCTCTCGATCAGCTGCTTAGTCACTTTACCCTCTTCCTGGAAGTACTGCTGAGCCCCTGGTCCATCTAAAGTCAACGTGTCTACTATCAGACTGGATAGAGTTGATGTTAGGGCCTCCTTGGCCTCCTGAACTTGACATCGAGGACCAGACACAATCACACAAGGATTTGGAAAATGCGAGGCTTGTAAGGACACCTTGGGGTGCTTCATGCCAATCAAGTCTAGGATTTTAACAAAACAGTCGACTATTTCAGGATGAAGCAGATTGATAGTTTCTTGAGTTCCAACTTGATTCAACTGGAAGTCATGAGGACTTTCACAGAGCTTGGCCATGTCTTTCTCCATGTCCTTTCGAAATACAGCCTTACAAAAAGTATTTTGCTTTCGCTGCCTAAAAGAGAAAAAGGATTTTAGACAAACAGAAATAGTACAACTCACCCTATGACAGCTAGGATAGCCTGCTGCCCCCCCATGACCCCAATAAGGATAAGCTGAGGATAAGACAATAGATGGATGTATAAACAGTTTTGAATAACACATGGGCATGCATATCTACATATCTAATTAAAGTGCTTCATGTCTGAGTAATTTCTAAAGCTCTGGTGTTCAAAACTACTTTGGCCAGTGTAAATTTTACAAGTGTTGCACATAAGTACAGGGAGTGCAGAATTATTAGGCAAGTTGTATTTTTGAGGAATAATTTTATTATTGAACAACAACCATGTTCTCAATGAACCCAAAAAACTCATTAATATCAAAGCTGAATGTTTTTGGAAGTAGTTTTTAGTTTGTTTTTAGTTTTAGCTATTTTAGGGGGATATCTGTGTGTGCAGGTGACTATTACTGTGCATAATTATTAGGCAACTTAACAAAAAACAAATATATACCCATTTCAATTATTTATTTTTACCAGTGAAACCAATATAACATCTCCACATTCACAAATATACATTTCTGACATTCAAAAACAAAACAAAAACAAATCAGCGACCAATATAGCCACCTTTCTTTGCAAGGACACTCAAAAGCCTGCCATCCATGGATTCTGTCAGTGTTTTGATCTGTTCACCATCAACATTGCGTGCAGCAGCAACCACAGCCTCCCAGACACTGTTCAGAGAGGTGTACTGTTTTCCCTCCTTGTAAATCTCACATTTGATGATGGACCACAGGTTCTCAATGGGGTTCAGATCAGGTGAACAAGGAGGCCATGTCATTAGTTTTTCTTCTTTTATACCCTTTCTTGCCAGCCACGCTGTGGAGTACTTGGACGCGTGTGATGGAGCATTGTCCTGCATGAAAATCATGTTTTTCTTGAAGGATGCAGACTTCTTCCTGTACCACTGCTTGAAGAAGGTGTCTTCCAGAAACTGGCAGTAGGACTGGGAGTTGAGCTTGACTCCATCCTCAACCCGAAAAGGCCCCACAAGATCATCTTTGATGATACCAGCCCAAACCAGTACTCCACCTCCACCTTGCTGGCGTCTGAGTCGGACTGGAGCTCTCTGCCCTTTACCAATCCAGCCACGGGCCCATCCATCTGGCCCATCAAGACTCACTCTCATTTCATCAGTCCATAAAACCTTAGAAAAATCAGTCTTCAGATATTTCTTGGCCCAGTCTTGACGTTTCAGCTTGTGTGTCTTGTTCAGTGGTGGTCGTCTTTCAGCCTTTCTTACCTTGGCCATGTCTCTGAGTATTGCACACCTTGTGCTTTTGGGCACTCCAGTGATGTTGCAGCTCTGAAATATGGCCAAACTGGTGGCAAGTGGCATCTTGGCAGCTGCACGCTTGACTTTTCTCAGTTCATGGGCAGTTATTTTGCGCCTTGGTTTTTCCACACGCTTCTTGCGACCCTGTTGACTATTTTGAATGAAACGCTTGATTGTTCGATGATCACGCTTCAGAAGCTTTGCACTTTTAAGACTGCTGCATCCCTCTGCAAGATATCTCACTATTTTTGACTTTTCTGAGCCTGTCAAGTCCTTCTTTTGACCCATTTTGCCAAAGGAAAGGAAGTTGCCTAATAATTATGCACACCTGATATAGGGTGTTGATGTCATTAGACCACACCCCTTCTCATTACAGAGATGCACATCACCTAATATGCTTAATTGGTAGTAGGCTTTCGAGCCTATACAGCTTGGAGTAAGACAACATGCATGAAGAGGATGATGTGGACAAAATACTCATTTGCCTAATAATTCTGCACTCCCTGTATATATAGTGTTATATGCAGCAAAACAGCAAGTGGCACTTACGTATCTAGTTCTCTACAGTTATATTTGTAATTGTATTGTGTTGCCCCTTTGACAAATAAGCAAACTGAATTAGTTAGTATCCTACTCACTTGGGAGCCCCTTGTGACTCTAGATTTGCAGAAGAAAACCGGTGGTGTTTTTTCGCTTTTTAATCATTATGTTTTGTTGAAACACCTGTCATTAAGACAGCAAATGCCAAAACCTCCTCCTGGCCCCTTGTCAACTTCCCCTCTAACCGAAACCTCCTCTTCATCGAAATTTAGCTCCACTGTTCAGTCGATTAACGAGATTTGTTTTTCGAAAAATTTGTATGCTATAGCATTGTATCTCAGGAAAAACATCAGGAAAAAATCTATCCTGAAAGTCTTCTCAAGACTTTTTATGTTTGGAATCGTAGAGTTCTAAAAGTAGAAAAAAATCAAACAAGTCTGTCAGTTTATGCTATAAGATAGGCTATTTATTGTAACAGTTAGAGTGTACCACATAGGCCTGGGCAGTAAATCAAAAATGAATCATAACCTTGATTCAAAACCTCTAATTGATGTAATCTTTGCCATGTCATGTATTTTATTTCTTTTTTTCTTTAAACCTGAATACTTCATCCATTATGTACTATCTATGCCCAGTCTGCGGCATGCATGACAACCATCAAGGAGGAAATATGAAACACAGAGCCCACTATCAAATAGAAATGCCGTGTCTGTTGTTTGGACAGATATTTTGGCTTTAGTAAAGACAACGTCAAACAAAAAGAAGAAAACTGTGGGAAAATACCAAAAATAACTCAGCATTAGTGGTTCAGCATATTTACAGCACAAACGTAGTTTGTGTGTGTTTGCGTTCAATTAATCATGTTTTTGTTTTAATGTCATATCGCTCAGCCCTAGGGCCATAACATTCAACACTTAAACACAATTTTAATCACCACCTCTTAATAGAAAAAAGAGCATGTCTAAGTATTTGTTACCTCTACAAAACAGCTGTTGATTGATTTCATAGCAGTTTTCAGTTGTACTGATTCATACAGACCTTTATGTTATATACATTAATATATACATTAAATTAATATTTCTGTTTTTTATTTTTTTGTTTTTCATTGTTATGTCTGACTATGACACTATGTTATAACAGAAATATACTGTGGCGAGCTCAGACAAGGAGGAGACAGAGGTATCGTTAGGGAGGGGTACCGGTATCCGGTGCCATTATGGCACTTTGGATTCTAGCCAATCATTTTGCCTTTGAAAGCGTAGTAGGCGGGCCCAGGTACGTACGTTCTTTTAGAGCAGAGCTACAGATTAAAAATGCCCAAGGCGAAGCGGTCAAAGTCTAGCTGTACTTCACAGCAAAAGATGCAAACTCAGCAGCCTGCAACAAGTGCTTTAAGCTGATACTATGCAAAGGAGGTAACTCCTCGAATCTGATGAAACACCTGGCGACGTATAGCATTTTGTTAAAAGCCGAGAAATGCGCCGTATTTAACAGCTTGCTGCGAGACGTCACACCGAGCACATCTACTGCGGGTGGGTTGCCAGTTATCGGACCCGGAGTTACCAACATCCCCCAAAAACCCGAAGAGTAGAGTCCTGGCCCCTAGCCCTGCCAGCGTAGCAGAAATGATGACGGATGATGATGGCAGCAGCAGCAGTTCTTCTCTGGGTGAGTAGCTTAATGTTGTCTGTGTGTAATTTACGTTGAGTAGGCTAACCACATTATTAAATTAATGCATGTAAGGTGAACTAGCAAACACCGTCGTAGTTACATGCGGCTGTCTTCTTGTTTGATGGCAGATACTCCCTTCACCCTGGCCAAAAAGGCTAAAATGACCATAGAAAAAGTGGGAAACAGCTAAACATGAGAGGTTTTTGGACAAAGTTTGTGTTTTTTCCATTGATTAAGCACTGCTTCCAGCCAAGAGTGATACCATAAATCCCCTATAGCTGCAGAAAAGGCTAACATTGTTATCTTTTTACAAAAAAACAGCTGAACATGAGAGGTTTTTGGACCAATTTTGTGTTCTCCATTCTTTAAGCACCGGTTCGAGCACCGTTTAAGCACCGGCACCGTTTCAAAAGTACCGGTTTGGTACTGGTATCGGATAACACCTAAACGATACCCATCCCTATGTATCGTTTGGTCTTGCTTCCCGCAAGCTAGCCAGGGAGCACAGCCATTTATTATCATTCATCAGACGAACACACAACGCTAACACACCCGCTCGGCGCAGCTCTAGCGTAACAACAAAAAAAAGGCGTTCTCTCCACCCAGAAACACACAGTCGCAGAGAGAGAGCGTCACCTGTAACCATGGCAACATAACGCTGCCGCCTGGAACAACAGAACATAGCTGTCAAAACAAAACCCCAAACAGCCCTGACCCGCTACATAGGCCCCACCTGCAAATGTCCATGTGTCTTCTTTTGGCGCACCGACCAATCTCGACCGGCGGGGGAAGAGTCACTCGGATCAGAACATGGGGTGCCACCAGCATCCCCTGCCCCGGCGGCTGCTGGAGCGAGCAGTCGGTACGGTGAGAGTGGGTCCTGGTGCAACACCACCATGCGCCCCGGGCCCGGCATGCGGACCCAGAACACCACTTCTGTTAGCCGCTCCACTACCTCCGCCGGCCCTTGCCAGTGACTGCAGAGCTTGGGGGACACTCCTCTCTTGCGAACCGGGCAGTACATCCAAACCTTGTCGCCAGGCACGAAAGCTCCCCCTTGGCACCTGGTGTCGCAGGCTCCTTTCAGTTGAACTCCGGCTCTGGCCTGGGCCTGGCGGGTGTAGTCATGAGCCACCCGCGGCCGCTCCCTCCACCTCCTGTAGCAGTCCATGGCCACCAACACGCACCGGCTCCCTGCCTCGGTGATGGAGATAGGCCCTAGGACGTCTACTCCCACTCTCTCCATCGGGGCCCCCAACCGGTGCTGCTCCAGGGGGGCAGTGGAGTGTTAAGTGGGGCCCTTCCGTGCCGTGCAGGTGTCACAGCAGTGCACATGAAGTTCCACATCCCGTCGACAACCAGGCCAGTAGAACTGTCCCCTGAGACGGCGGAGAGTTTTGGCATTCCCATAGTGGCCGGCCCCCACCGAGCCGTGGACAAGCTTGAGCACCTGCGACTGCAGCGACCGAGGCACCAGCAGCTGCAGGAGACCCTTGCCCTGACCGGGGCCCGCCATCTCTGGTATAGGAGGCCGTCGTGGGTCTCCAGACTGTTGTACTGGGAGTAGTAGGCCTTCACTTCGGGCCCCTGTCCAGCCTGGGCGTCGTGCCACCTCCAGCCAGGCCCCCACCTGAACCAATGTTGCATCAGCCTCCTGCTCCCGCTTCAGCTGCTGCATGGTCAACGAGAGCCATCCCCCTCCGCTGGCTGTGGCCCAAGCAGTAGCCACGTACAGTGCCTCCTGGGCCCGCTCCCCCTGTCGTTTCGAGAAAGGCAGCTGGTGTGGGCGCAGACAGATGGGCTGAGCAGAGCCGGTGTCGATGGTGTGCTGGACCAGCTGCGTCTGCCTGCAGTCTTCGTCACTAGCGGCAATGATGTCCACATTCTCGTCCAGGAGGCACCTCAACCGCTGCCGCTGGTCAACGGTGAGACCTACGCTGCTGCGCTGCCACAGGTCATCAGCAGCTTGGGTTGTCTCGGTCGAGGGAGGTTTGTCGGGCCTAGAGGCTGGGGCTGAGGCGGGTAGAGATGGCCCACAGTCACCAGCGTCCGAGGTCTGTTGAGCGGCAGCTGCCTGAAGCCCGGCGTGTCGGTCTCTGGTCCCCTCCGTTCCCTGCTTTTGACCGCACTGGAGGGCCAGAGTCTCTGTACCAAGAGTGATAGCCAGCTTCGCGGTGTCAACGCAGGCCCCCCAGTGGGTCAGCAGATCAAGGCCGATGATGCACTGGTCTTGGATGTCAGCAAGCCAGAAGTCGTGCACCAGCTCCAGATCCTTCACTCGGATCCGCAACGGTTTCTTCCCCCGCATGTCAGTTCTCTCCCCCGTCACCTTCATCAGCTGGGTGTCAGTGGACGACCAACCCATCACAAGCAGACCGGACGTTCCAGGGAGCACACCAGGTTGTATTAGGGAAATGGTAGGCCTCGTGTCCACCAGGGCCCGGCAGGGCTGGTCCTCAACACAGCAGCTCAGGTAGAGTCCCTTGATGTGCCCAACTAGGCCCACCACCGTGCATCGTTCTTGGAGGGGGGCAGGAAGCTGGAGCGGTGGTCCCCTCGCTACGCCGCTCCCCCTCTCGTTTCCCTGAGGCCACGTAGTTCTGGTCTTCGGGGCGGGCGCCAGGCAGTCGCGCACCACGTGGCCAGGCTCATCACACCGGTAGCAGTGGTCGGTTGGTCGGTCGACGGAGATGCCTCCGGGGCACTGAGGGCTGCAGCTGGCATAACTCCGCGACCTCCCCCTCCCTGTCGCAGTCTGCAGCTCTGATTTGGGGATAGTTTGGGGGGGTCACCTGCTGGTTAGGTGATGAGGCAAGCACCAGCTCAGCCCTTTCAGCCTCAAGGAGCGCCTCATGGAGAGTTCGAGGCATGGCTAGGTGGACGTGTTGGCGCAGTAGCTCTGGAAAGAGTCCTCGCAGAAAAGCATGCAGGCCAAGCTCCTCACGGGCTGCTGCTGGGAACTCCGGGTAGCCATGACGAGCATATAGCAATACATCAGCTGCAAAGGTGCCCAGGCTCTCCCCTGCCCGGCGGCTCCGGTTGGTCAGCTGCTCCCTGCTCTGATCAGTGGAGTGCCGCTGCCCAAATCACCTCTCGAGTGCCATGGTGAGGGCCTGGAGCTCATGCTGCTCTGCCGGGGCTAGGTCAAGGAGTACCTGCAGTGCATCTCCTTCCAATGCTAGCGCTAGGTGTGTAGCAGCCTCTTCGTCGCTCCAGCCACTATGCCTCGCTGCTAGCCGTACTTGTGAGAGGTAGGGCTCTAGCGGGGTTAGCCCGTTGTATTTCGGTACCTTAGCTGGAGTTGTAGGCATCACTGCTCGCTGTCGGGGGCTCGGCGTATCGGTCAACAGAGGCAGCCCACGAAGCATTGTCCTAGCGTCTGCCGCGACGGGCTGCTGCTCCTCGACGGCTTGCTCCAGCCTCTGGATATCTCTCTCCATTCCGGCGAGGGTGAGCTATCCCAGTTCTGACACCAATGTGGCGAGCTCAGACAAGGAGGAGACAGAGGTATCGTTTGGTCTTGCTTCCCGTCAGCTAGCCAGGGAGCACAGCCATTTATTATCATTCCTCAGAAGAACACACAACGCTAACACACCCGCTCGGCGCAGCTCTAGCGTAACAACAAAAAAAGGGCGCTCTCTCCACCCAGAAACAGACAGTCGCAGAGAGAGAGCGTCACCTGTAACTGTTGTAATAGTAACTTTACAATGTATGTTGAAGGGATATTACTGCCCTCTGTTGGTGTGTTTGTGCATTACATGCAATAAAAGGTGTTCGTTAAAAAACATCAGGTTATGGGCCCAGAGGTCGCCAAGGGAAGCTGCTATCACGTTTTTTGGGAGTCATAAACAGGATTGTGGGATTCACAATGGAAGATAGACTGTTTATTGACAAGCTGAGCGGACCGGAGAATTGGGCAACGTGGAAATTTCAACTGGAGCACCTGTTGAAGGCAAAAGGACTGTGGGGTATGGTACAGGAGACGGAGCAGTTAGCTGCGGATGCTAATGCCCAAGTACGAGCTGAATTTGAACGGAAGAAGGAAAAGGCTTTTTCAGTGCTGGTACTGAATGTAAGTACACCCCAATTGTACTTGATAACAAACTGTAAGACCCCCAAAGAAGCATGGGAGATGCTAAAAGCACAGTTTGAAAGAGATACTGTTGCTAACAAGCTATTTCTGAAGAAGAAGTACTTCTGGTGTGAAATGAAGGAAGGAGAACATCTCAATGATCATTTAAAAAGGATGAAGGAACTTACTGATCAGCTAGGGGCAATAGGTTCTGTAATTGAAGAGGAAGATCAAATTGTCACCCTTCTAGGTAGTTTGCCACCCAGCTATGCAACTGTTGTTACTGCTTTGGAGACAAAGATGGACAGTCTGACACTACAGTTTGTTCAACAAGCCTTGATAAATGAGGAACAAAAGCGAGTGCTTACTGACAACACCACTGTGTCCAGTAGTGTATCAGCTATGTCATCTCAGATGCATAGAAATGAACAGAGTGGATCAAAAACAGTGGGAGCAAACAGCTCCGACTCATGGAGATGTTACAAATGTGGGAAGGAAGGGCATATCAAGCGTGATTGTCCAAGCATTAAAAAGAAATACAAAACCCACAAGGCTAAAAGCGTACTGTATAAGGACAAAGAGGACTCATGAGGGAGCTTTTGTTGTAAATGAGTCATGTAAAAGTGATGCACAACAAGAAGAATGGTTAATTGATTCAGGAGCGTCAAAACACATGACATGGAATAAAGAAGCTCTACAGAACTACCAAGAGTTTTCAGAACCACAAACAGTGAAACTCGGTGATGGCAGAGTAGTTGAGGCTTTAGGTCTGGGCAACATAACAATGAAAATGTCATTCAGAGTTAGTGATGGAAAAGATGTCACAATGTATGATGTGCTGTATGTTCCCAAATTATCAATGAACCTTTTCTCAGTGGGAGCTGCTGCCAAAAAGGGAAACACAGTGAAGTTCAAAAGGACTCATTGCTACATAAGGGGAAAGAATGGAGCTCTCCATGGAATGGGAACACAAAGATCTGACGGACTGTATCAGCTGGATATCGAGGGAAACTGCACAACTTCTCATGGAGCGTCAACTGCATCAGTTCCGACAAGTATGTGGCATCAGCGCCTAGGTCACACTACAAATCTGAAAAAAGTCAAAAACTTGGTAAAAGGAGTTAGCTTTACAAATGAAGAGGAGGACATTTTCTGTGAAGCTTGTGTTGAGGGCAAATTATCAAGAAAACCTTACAAATCAGTGGGAGAAATACGAACAAAACGTAAGTTGCAATTAGTGCATAGTGACGTTTGTGGTCCTTTTCAAACCGAGTCACTAGGAGGAAAAAAGTACTTTGTAACTTTCATTGATGACTACTCCAGATGTTGTAAAGTGTATTTCATAAGAGAAAAAACAGAAGTCCTGAGCAAGTTCAAAGAGTTTGAAAGAATCTTCTCAAATGAATGTGGACAGGGAGTAATAAGACTCAGAACTGACAATGGTGGGGAATACACATCTGAAGAGTTTCAAGAATATTTGAAAGCTCAAGGCATCCACCATGAAATGACTGTACCACATACACCACAGCAAAATGGTGTCGCAGAGAGAAAAAACAGAACTCTAGTGGAATCAGCTAGAAGTATGCTGTCACATGCAATGTTGCCAAACACATTCTGGACAGAAGCTGTTGCTACTGCAGCTTACATACAGAATAGGCTCCCAACATCTGCTTTAAAGAATGAAACACACTATCAGAGATGGTATGGAAGAAAACCAGACATTAGCCATATGAAAGTATTTGGTTGTGTTGCTTATGCTCATGTTCCAGACACAGAGAGAAAGAAGCTGGACAAAAAGGCAGTGAAAGTTCGTTTCCTGGGATATGCAACCAATGCAAAAGGCTACCAACTGTGGGATGAGCAAAAAGGAAAAATACTGATTCGACGAGATGTGGTCTTCAATGAAACAGAGTTTAAATGCAAACAAAGTGAAGATGATCTCTGTTTTGGGAATGAGGTGACACTACACACGGATGAAAGACAAACAAGTACTGAGGAGACTGTCGCCAGTGATGCTGCAAAAGGAGATCAGCGGATCAGAAGACCTCCAAAGAGATATGGATTTGAGGAGTTTGCTGATGTAGCTACAGTTGATCATTATGCAAACATCTGTTGTGTCACAGAACCAAATACACTGGAAGAGGCTATGTCAAGTCCAAATGCAAAGGAGTGGAAAGAAGCAGCTGATTTGGAATATGAGTCACTGCTGGAAAATGACACATGGGATTTAGTGGCTCTACCAAAGGATCGCAAAGCAGTTGGATCAAAATGGGTCTTTAAAGTTAAGCATCACAGTGATGGACAAGTGGAAAGATACAAGTGCAGACTTGTTGCCAAGGGTTATTCACAGATTTATGGTGCAGACTATGATGAAACATTCTCTCCAGTTGTACGATTTGGTTCAATTCGTACATTGTTATCATTTGCTGTGCAAAACAACCTAAATGTGCATCAAATGGATGTTGTGACTGCATTCTTGAATGGACACCTGGAAGAGGAAATCTACATGGAGCAGCCAGAGGGTTACATCAAACCTGGGCAGGAACATCTAGTGTGCAAACTAAACAAGTCAATATATGGACTGAAGCAGTCTCCACGTTGCTGGAGCAAAGTTTTTACAGAGTTCATGAAAAGCATTGGTTTTACACAGAGTACCTCAGATCAGTGTGTGTTTGTTAGAACAGGTCAGGAGTTGGAAATATTGGCTGTGTATGTTGATGATCTGATTTTGATTACAGAATCAGCAGAGAGCATGACGAACTTAAAGGACACTCTGAAGAAACACTACAAAATGAAGGACATGGGTGAGCTATCCTACATTCTGGGCATCTCAGTGGTCCAAGACAAGGACAAAAACCATGTTGTGCTTCATCAGAGACAGTATATTGAAAACATACTACAAAAGTATGGAATGGACAGTGCCAATCCTGTAGTAACTCCAGCTGACACAAATGTCAAATTAAGAAAGAGTGATGATGTCAGTCAACCTGTAAACCCAAGCATGTATCAGTCAATGGTTGGAAGTTTATTGTATGCTGCCATGGCCACACGACCAGATATTGCACAAGCAGTGAGTGTGGTGTCAAGATTCAATGCAAACCCAAACACTACACACCTTACAGCGGTGAAAAGAATCCTGAGATATTTGAAAGGAACTCTAAACCTGGGACTCAAATATCAAAGAACAGAAAAAGGAACCTTGATTGGGTATTCAGATGCTGATTGGGCAGGTGATCAGGACGATCGACGTTCTACAACTGGAAACATCTTTCTACTTGCAGGAGGTGCAGTTAGTTGGCTTAGCAAGAAACAAGCAACAGTTGCACTTTCAACTGCAGAGGCTGAGTATATTGCTTTGAGCCAAGCCGCACAAGAAGGAGTTTGGTTAAGACGACTACTAACTGAGCTTGGAATGGAAACCACAGCAACAGTGATCCTGGAGGACAATCAAGGAGCAATTGCAATCGCAAAAAATCCAGTTGATCATGCAAGAACAAAGCACATAGACATTCGTTACCACTACATTCGTGAATGTGTGCAAAATGGACAAATCCAGCTGAAGTACTGCTGTACAGAGAACATGAAGGCTGACATCTTAACCAAACCACTGCCTAGACAAAAGTTTGAGTATCTCAGAGAGAAGATTGGACTGTGTTCAGTTTAAAAAGGGTTATCCTTAACATGCCTATATTATGCTTATGTTAAGATGTCAAGCATATAACTGTAATGTAGAATAATAGTTTTGTCTAAGATGGACACAGTACATTTTTTGTGTGAGTTCAAAACAAGAGAGAAAATGTTTATTTTCTAGTAACACTGTGATATAGATGCATAATGTTGTTGTTTTTTTTTTTTTGAAAGAAATAAGCAATGGCAGTCTAGTAAGTGAACTCCATGGTAAAATTAAGTGGGAGTGTTGTAATAGTAATTTTACAATGTATGTTGAAGGGATATTACTGCCCTCTGTTGGTGTGTTTGTGCATTACATGCAATAAAAGGTGTTCGTTAAAAAACATCAGTAACCATGGCAACATAACGCTGCCGCCTGGAACAACAGAACATAGCTGTCAAAACAAAACCCCAAACAGCCCTGACCCGCTACGATACTACAACCCTGTCTCTAAAACAATGTAAATGAAAGCAGAATCAATGATTGGTGAATAATTTAAAACATGATGTTCAGGTATTTCACCTGTGTGCTAATGGAATGCAGTGTCCATGGATTCCACAAAGAATTTAAAATTTCGTTTGATCAAACCACACAGATACACAGTCTCTGGCCACTATATTAGGTACACCTGTTTAAGTGCTTATTAATACAAATGGATAATCAGCCAGTTACACAACTTAGAAGTTCAATCTGAACATCAGAGTGAGGAATAAATATGAGCTGCTCTGAGTATTTCAGATATATATCTAATGAGATTTTCCCATGCAACCATCTCAAGGGATTACAGAGAATGGACCGAAAAAGAGAAAATATCCAATTCTCTGCATGAAAATGTCTTGTTGATCTCAGAGGTCAGAGAAGACTGGCCAGAGTGCTTCAAACTGATAGGAACCAAACAGTAACTCAAATAACATCACAACATTAAAAACAAAAATTACAGCGAAGATTTAAATCATCACTTTAGTCTGGTACTAGCAAGGTTTGCAAAGTGTACAGTGAGAGTGTTATCATCTGACTTGTTATCACCTTTGTTTTAAAAACAGTATCTTCGATGGTATGGAAGTGCAGTAACATACATGGCATGGGTTACTTGCTTGTCTACAAAATCAATACAATACAACACTGACATTCTTCTAAAACAACAAACGTGTTTTCTAAATTTGTCCCTGACATAAAATTTAATGATCATGTATTTTTTAACAGAGAGAGTTTTACTATTTAAAATGTATTCTTTGCAGGACTTACAATGGCTTTTAAATAATTTAGAATCATCTGGTTTTGTCAGTATTGTCCTCAGCTGTCCAACTTTCCCTGGAGGTTAACTCACTCCTCTTAAACTGATTTCGCCACATTATTCGGCTCTGACACTCAGTTTTTACTGTAACCAAAAGTCATGTTTGAAAGGGCAGTAAACTGTACCAGTGATTGGCGACGGCTGGTCAGAGGTCTGTGGTGAACTTGTCCGGCTCACAGTCAGCCGCACCTCTCCACTAGGAAGAGTGATGGTGTGACACTTCCTCTGCAAAACTCTCTCTTGATCTGTAAAACAGCCATAGATGGAGTCACTGAAACAGCCTGCAATTAAACACAAATCTAAAAAAATATTTTACAAATAACCGACTGTCCTACCTTCCTTTTCCTTGAAAGAGATTTTACAAATGCTTCCTCCGAGTTTTTCAAGACTTCTTCAGTCGCCACCCCCGGAGTCTCGCCTTTTCTGAAAGTATCTCCTCACTTTCTCCTTCTCTCTGTCTGTAAAGTCGATGTCTTTAAAAAAACAGTGGATTACGGATATTCATCCATTTTATCTGCAATTCTATACTGACATGAAAACTTTAAGCCCGTCTGACATTTGTTTGTGCAGCTCTGTGAGTGCGTTTTTACTGTTACTTACTTTTAAAGTATTGCCTCCTTATGTTTACATGACCACGCCCAGAATGGACAAAGTCCACATTAAATTGTCAGGGGCTGATGTCAGCTCACCTACCTACTGTGTAGGTACTTTACAAGGTGTTTCAGCTGACAGAGTATAACTCTAAATCATATTTATGGCTTAATATAGTTTTGAGAAAGACATTTTACCAGAATACATCCTGACAGCAAATGGAGATTATGTATCGGAATTTCAGGAGCGGGACCACGCCTCCAAACACGCTCCTTCCAGTTATCTATATAGGTTCTCCCAGTTCTACAAGCTGTTCATTCTCGTTTATGTGCCCCAGCCTCCTTCCTCTTTTCAATTCTTTAACTTCTTCACTTCTATTCAGTAAATGGGGATCTGCCTGGCCCAGGAGCTGCCGCCATTCCCCTTCGAGGCCTTCCCCAAACCGCAGCTCAATTCATGTCCAAACCATTTACCTTTACCACTAAAACAATGTCAAACCTAAAATAAGGATGTGGGCCCAGCTAGTGAAATTAGACTTTGGACTTTGGATTTTATAGTTTATCTGATGTTATAGAAACATCTTAGTAAATCTGAAACAGCAACAAAAATATTTCCAAAGAACCCATCCATCCATCCATCTGCATGGGAGCTGGAGCCCATCCCAGCTACCATAGGGGGAGAGGCAGGAAGACCCTGAAAAGGTCACCAGCCTGAGGCCTCCACAGGAAACCCACTAAATGGCCCTTTCTCATTTCGCAAGTACGCGAGTCCAAGAACGCACAGGAGTACGAACTTGCCGAGAACGCGAGTACAGACTCGCGATTTGTATAATTGGAACACCGGTGTACTTGATGATGTCACAGGTCCGGAGTTTTTACTGCCGTCCCCTCTTAATTTGTGATTGATATGTTATGAAGCTTAACTTTAATCTCAGCCAAACCGATTTACTCAGGAATAAATAAAACATTGAAATGAACCAAACATGATTTAGAAGTTATCTAATTGACTTATATATCATCTTTAACCTCAGTAACAAAATCTCTCTATTAATAAAAATAGTGTACATGTAAGCGTGAATAAAAACAAACAGGTGAGATGTTAGAACGCTTTTATTTTTATTTTAGTTGACACTCAAAAATTACAACAGACAGCTGCTGGGGTTTGGAAGAGAACTGAACAAATATTTAAAATATAATCTGATCATTTTGAAGCAGCCTTCAGAATCTCCATGTATTAACATGCTGTTTTTGTTCCCGGTGAAAATGTTTCCTCCTGAATTGAAATATATCTCAGCCAAACCGATTTACTCAGGAACAAATAAAACACTAAAATAAACCAAACATTAACATTTCGAAGTTATCTAAGAGACTTATATATCACATTTAACCTCAATAGCGAAAGACAGCGGGGGGGTTGAAAACGATGTGTGGGAGTCCGCTGTTGTCGCCGGCTCTAGTGATCCTTGACCTCCCAGTCTGCTATCGAACTGGTGGGTAACAGAAGTCTCTGAAAATGTCGGAGCACTTTTACAAATATATGATACCTTAATAAATCAAGCTGATATTTGAAGTTTACACAGCTACATTCTCACCTGAAAATAACTTAAAATGTATTTTGTGACCCAGAAAGAGTAATATTTAAAAGTTTTTAGAAGCGCTTCTCCACCATTGCCGCGTTTGAGTTTTGGACGAAATCCATTCTGGGATATTTAGCTGTACCAAGTACACACAAGTCACCACCGGTGCATGCTCGATAAAACGGGCAGAACGAGAACACATCCGGGAATTTTTCGGGTTGTCGACTTGATGCGTACTTTGAATTGGAACAGTACTTGGAACTCAAGTACTCACAAGTACGCATATTGTGAAAGGCTCATCGTCATTATTGAACCAAACCTGTGTCCTAGGGCTGGGTATCAAATTCGATTTCTATAACCGATTACATTCCAATTCACAATGTCCTGATTCAGTTTAATCCCCAATTCAGTGTTGACTCAGACAGTAAGAAATATTATAAATATGATCATTTATCAGTACGTATCCTTATTTTTATATCTATGTATAAAAACAGAGCTGACACTTTTGAGATTTCATCAGACGTGTAAGCATCACAGCAGATGCCTTTGTGTCAAAGTAACTGAGGATAAAACACAGACAAAATGAAGGAGATTTTCCTGGCCTGGCTTTTTATAGCAGATAACTGCCTTAAATATATTCTGTACCACATCAAAAACAGAAGAAAACCATGAATCAACGTACAGTCCTGATCAAAGGTTTAAGACATCTTGAAAAATGGCAAAAAATCATATTTTGCATGGTTGGATCTTCACAAGGTTCCAAGTAGTGCTTCAACATGCAACGAGAAGAAACGAGAGTGAGACAAAAAAACATTTTGAGCATACAATTTATTGAAAACAACGCTTAAACTGAAACGGGCTGTTTTACATCTGAGCAAAAGGCCAAATCTGTGCAAAAATGAGGTCTCATTGTCATTTTCTGTCAGGTAGTCACACTGTCATGACGCTCTGATGGCAAAGGCATTATGTAGTGAAAGAAGACATGCAGAGGGTTAGTGTGACAGAATAGGATGCTAGAGTCAGATTGAGATGGATGAAATTTTTATACAGAAGACCTATTTGTAGATGGAAACAAAACATATGGAGGCACATGTGTGTTTAAAAAGCATCTTTATTAAAATGTACTCAATTGAGTGAGGCCCTCAGGACTGACTGCACATCTTTAAGCTGCAAAAAAAAGAATAAAAGGTAAGGATGCAATTTTGTTAAAATAATCATTTCATTTTCATTGAACAAATATTTACGAAATAAATGTAATTTAATTTTGTGTGAAATGTGGTGTTCTCGCTATAACAGTTTTTTACCTGCAGCTGATGGGTAAATGTATTCAGTCTCAGCCTGGTCACCTGAGAGAGAAAACAATGTGGAAAAATGTGACTGGCTGTGTTTTTACAACACATTTAAATTTGATCCTTCAAATTCTGTTAACTGTTTTTTGTTGTACAGCTTCACTGAGGAGCAAAGTGTGTCAGTGTGCTGTTGCAGTGAAGTGAGTTAGAGTTGTACTTGGCTGGTAGTAGTCATAGATTTTGATCACAGCTGGTTTCAGGTTCTCCACTCGAAGTTCTTCTATGATCGTCAAGCTGTAGTTCATGGGCATGTCCTTTGGTAACTAAACAGAATTAAAAAACAGGAGATACACTCTGTAAAAAAAACCCCAAAACATCATCATCTGGTATCCACACTGTGAATATCTCTCACCTCCTGTAAATACACCAGAACATGATCTCCTGTTTCTTCAACACGATCCACCAATGGGGCACCTTTGAGCTGTGAGGAGACAACAGTCTCCTTATTAATATTTTATCATCACCTTTATCTCATCACAAACTGACACATGGTAGCAACATTTCTATTCAGCTAATAACTGCAATAACCCACCATCTTTAAAGACACTGCATTTGGGACAAATCCAGAGAGCATTTTGATATCCAGGATCACCATGTTGGTAGTATTCTCCTTTCCACTGTACCTGTGTTTGAACAGTTAAAAAGTGATCGCACTGATGTGTATCCATAGATGCTTTTCCATCTGGACAGCCACATTTCCAACAGTTGTGCCACAGTGGTAAATAAAATTCCCCTAACACATATCTAATCTGTTAAATACTTACAGGGATTTTATTGTCAGAGTGAGCTTGCGTCTGGATTCACTTGTTGCATCAATCTCTGATTTGACCTCCACGCTGAGAGTAGTGACATCAGTGGGACTCGGGATGTTGTAGTGAACAGAAATCTGGGAAATAGTCAACCAAAAGAGGTTTGTAATTTAAAATAATAGTAATAATAAGAAGAATATAAATCTGTTCATGTTTTTATGTTTATGTTTCTCATTTATATTCAAAACATAGTGGCATCACATTTTAGGGGACTCATTACAGAAATATGAAATTATTTGGGTGGTTGTGGCCAAACGGTTATGTACACTAATTGTGGGCAGAAATGTCAGGTTGACTTGGAGCTTCTTTAATCAAAACATTTAAAATCGAGATGAAGGCTTGGACCCGAGGAGGGATCTGTAAATAGAACTGCTGGTTCTTGACTTAAAAATATGACAGCTAAGATAGTGCAGGCATGTTAGCAGGATGCCTTTATGATACTATCCTCTGGGGATTTTCCAGGCATGTCCAACTGCAAGGATACACAGGGTGTAGCTAGACCTTCCATGTCATTTGGCCCTAATCCATCATGAAGAACAAAAAAAAAAAAAAATAGCAGGAAAAGGAATGTTTGAAATCATTTCCTTAGTGGGAAGCCACTGCTTCCTGAATTTGGATAATTTGAGCAAATACATGGATGGATAAGCAAATGTGCTTTTCTGAGTGAAACCACACTTTTTAGTTGTGCTCTAAAGTTGTCTTTTTTTTCATTATGCGTCTTTATTTGGAAAAAGGAACAACCAGGACGTTGTCACGATACTGTCACTGACCTGCACTGACGCACATGCAGTGCCCTTCACCTCCAGGCTGTACTTTCCTGACACGCCCTGCATCGTCTCCTCCTGGTAGAGCAGTTTGTTGCCCGGATTTACATCGAATGTCAGCTGACTGCTGTCAGACTGAACTGTCACTGTGCTTGAACCCTCAGGACTGAACACCAGAGTGGAGTAGAGAGCCAGAGCCTGAAGAGCCACCACTGTGTCCTACAAACAAAATCACAGCTATTACATATACTGTTCAGTTATACAAATATGCACACTGGTGCAGTCAGCAGCTCTGATATGTAGAACTCTATATTGTTATGTAAAACCAATTTTTGTTAAACAAGACAGTTTTACTTATCTCATAGAAAATATGTAATTTTGGAGATTTATATTTTGTGTTTTACAGGACAGCAACAACAAAGTAAAACTTCCGTATTCACCTTCACTAAGATAATGTCAAATTAGTTTCTATTTATCCCAGTGTATACGAACTCAAAGATTTAAGCTGTTTGGGTGGTGTAGCACCTGAGTGGAGGAGAAGCCTCCGTAGTAGTTCTGCTGGCCAGTCAGCCACCTAATAATGCCAGAGGCATAACCCAGGTCGTCAGCAGCTGTGGAGGCACTGAGTTTGGCCAACAGCACATAAGAACTGATTTCCACTGACAGGGAGGCTGATGTCTCTGCTGCTGTCTGAGACCAGTACAGGAAACCTCCTACAAACATACAATAAAAGTTACAGTTATGGTAATAACACCTGAATGATTTCCTGTTAGATGCTGACTCACCTTCCCTCACTGCAACTGTGTCTAAGTGCTGCAGAAGGTGAGCGCGGGTCTCCGTGTCTCCTGCCAGGGTGAAGACATAGGCTAGCAGAGCTGTAGTGTAGGTGTTGCTGAGGTCATTGATGGACTCCCTGAGACAAGCCAAGCTATTATTCACCACAGGATCCTTTAAAACATCAAAAGAAGAGCCCTATGAAGACAAACTATTGACCCTGCCCAGGACAGGACATATGCTGCTACTCTCTTTTATTCAATTGCACAATACTATGTCACTTTTTAGAATCACCTGCACTAATAGTTAAGCTATTTATTTTTCAGGATATAGTTATATTGTTACTTCGTTAGAGTTATTTGATATTATATTTTGCACTATCCTATTGTATATTACTGTATACTACTATTCTTATTGTATATATTGTATATCTTATTCCTCTGTTCCTTTGTCTCTCTTGAAGCATTGAGCATGTGTATGACAAAAGAATTTCCCTCAGGATAAATAAAGTTCTTCTTATCTTATCTTATCTTATCTTATCTTATCTTATATCACCAAAGTTGATCATTTCCTTGATGTAATTATTTGTTTAACTTCATTTTCATGACTGGAAATAGGAATAATGCTTTAACATATTTCCTTTTCACCTACAGGCAGAAAGTATCGACTTAAGTGATTTGGAAATCTATCATAAAAATTTCTTTTAAAAATGAGAGGAAAATGGACGTCAAAAGAAGAAAATGAAATAAACATATACAAGTCAGTGTTGTATTTTTTTTTTTACATTGTACAAATGGGATCACATCAAGTTTACTCACATGTTGGGATATATTCATTTCCAAGAAAGCAGCAGTGATGTATGCACTGAGAGTCACTTCATCAGACACACCTCCCTGGTGAGTGAAACCAAGTTATTTCTGTGTGCTGCTAGAATTTCTCTCCATACATAATTAGTATCAGTGTCCAGCTAAAGTATGGACTTACCTTCATTCTGTTGTTGAAGAGTTTGCCTGACTTTTTAAAACAGCCATTTGCTTGTTGTTTATTTTCCAGCCATGTCTTAGACTCTTCAATAATTCTTGGATCAATGTAGACAAAAGACTGAGCTTTGGCAAAACTTCTCATCACAAAAGCAGTCAGCCTGACATAAAAAAGCAACCAAAAGAAAACTTCCTCATGTTTCGAAATTATATCAAAATGTGTCACAGTTATACCATTATAAGGTGAGTTGATTTTCCACATTTCCAGAAATAAAATGATAACAGGATGGGATATTTAAGGAGTAAATTTCACCAACAGGTTCAGTTTTGTTTGTGAGGCAAATGGAATATTAAGGTAATTATTATTTTCACCAAGTGTTTCCTGGTCCTCTTCCAAATGTGGTGTATGCGCCTTCATCACTTTTGTAGTTCAGCTGTCTTTGGTAACCTGTAACAACAGGAAAATAACTCTTAAATAGATATTCTATTCATAAACCTTTGCTTTTAGCCCCACTATGAAACAAACACACTCACCACTGGTCAGGAAGTTGGTGGCTTTTTCCATGATGGCTGGGGTGAGCTGCTGTGTGCCTTTCAGGTACTGGAGGATGTAGATGTTGGGGGCTAGAAGAGCCATGTTCTGCTCTCCACATCCATACGGCATCCGGAGCAGTCCATCCAAGTTCTTCAGAGCCCGGCCGAGGATGTCACCTGATCAGAGGCACTCAGTCACTGAGACATAACATACAACTTTCACACACTTGAACTGCAAATAGATTAAAGCTAGTAAACAAGTTAAATATTTAGAAAAATACAGCAGGTTATATAAAAACTGTACATACTAAATTCAATTTTTTTGCACTTTGTTATTGGAATGTAGTTTCTAAACTATTTTATAAACTGCAAAACTGTTGGAGTCTCATTTCAAAGCATGTTTCAAAACCAGGCAAAAACAATGCCAGTCTAGTTGTATTCGTCTTTTATATTAATTCACTATTGATTGAAATATTAAACTTGCTATATTTCTTTTTGGATTAATCTAAACTCATTTAGTTAAAAATCATCAGGTTTACCCAGGACTGATACAAAAGTGCGGGCAGATCCTTCAACCACATTCTCAGGCAGCTGTATCTCGGTTTCCTCTGTCAGTGTGTCTCCTGTGTACAGACAAACAATCACCATACAGAGAGAAGCTTAATCAGAATGTCAGTACCACAATGGTTTTGAATCAGTAGGCGGTCACTGCTATGAGTGTGACCTTATAATTCCACACAGATGTCTCCAGACTGACTTTTACCAAGCATGTCAAGTTTGTAACATAGTGGGCATAGTGTATATATGAGATATAACTATAAATATCTCATATATAGCTGAGATACTCTGTAACAAATAAATGTCCTGTGGGGAATTATCAAAATTTGGCGTGTCGCCTCAGACATCCTTAACCAAACCTCAAAAGCTTCATAATTTGGTGTCGCCAAGGTCTTTAGATTGAACTAAAAGGCCGTGCTGATCCTATTAACTCTCTCGAAGTTTGTAAAAGTACAAAAGCAGAAAATGGTGCAAAAGTTGCATCTTAAATTCAAAATATTTGAATTCTTTGGTTAAGAGTATCACTCCAGAAGTCTTTTATAAAATTACACGAGGCTTTGAAATTTCATAAATGCAAATGAAACAGACCTACGCCTGCTTCATTTAATAATTTTAGGTGGCGCTATAGAACCAATTTGCCAGACCCATTAGTATCATCTTCATCATGTCTGAGGTGTGTACTAAGTTTTGTGACTTTTTAAGCTTTAATAGCCTCTCAACAACAACTTCCTGGTCCGTGGTGAATGGCCATGTATGTTGTTAAATGAAAACTCAATTTTCACATGGAAACAGCGTCAGTGTGTTAAGTTTATTCAGACCACTTTTCAGGGAAGATGTGGTCAACCTGTGAGGAGATTGGACAGTATGTCCAGGGAGGACAGAACAAATCAAGCACAATACATACAGTGTCCCCACAGGGGTGTGTCCTGACCTATTTGCTTTATGCCTAATGACCCATGACTATTGTGCAAAGTTTAGTATAACTACATCATAAAGTACACCAACGACATAGCATTGGGGGTCCTCATTTCATCTGAATAGAGATGCAAACTTTTGTAGCATGGTGCAACAACAACAACCTGATTCTGAATGTTGAAAAACCAACTAGTCTTCGACTTCAGAAGTAATCAGCCCGTGCACACCCCAGTCTACATCAAGAACACTGCTGGAGAGGCATATAAGATACCTGGGGGTGCATGTGGCAAACAAACTGACTTAAACCCTACATGCCGGCTCCATTGACAAAAAAGTTCATCAGCTCCTGCACTTCCTACAGAGGTTAAAAAGGGCTCATCTCAATTGAAGGATGTGATGCTTATTACTGTCTAATAAATTAAATGACAAAATGATGAGATCCAATGGTCCGGTTTACATCTGCTCATCATGGATATTAATGTTTTGGTAATTTGGGGCTTTTAATGACATCTTTGAACTGTTCTTTTCCAGGCGGGAATGAATGTATGGCACACATCTTTAACTACTCTAAAAAACAAGAATTGGGTGCATAAGTTTGAATTTATTTTGGGTGACAAGTCCATGGCCTATTAATTTCTTGTTTGTAATCATGATCAACTACAACGGCCAGTTTCTTTAAAAGCATAAAATAAGATTTCTTTGACATGACTCATTGGAAGAAGATCCAAACTGTCACCTTCAGATGAGAGGAAATTAGTTAGGATGTTCAGGAACCACCAAAGCTGAAGCGTGCCATTAACTGGAAACTGCTGGAACACAAGCCATTGTAAACAGTGAAGTGAGTTTTACATCACCATGAACTGAGAGCATGCTGACCTAGATTGCGCCAAAATCAAAGCCTTCGAGCCTGATTGAAATTTGCTGCTGCCAATGGCTTCTGGAGAAAGCTTTGATGGTTGGACAAGAGAAAGACTGAGCTATTTTGCCACATTGACAAGAGGTATGTTTGGAGGAGTAAAGATGAGACTTTTAAACAAGAAGATAGTGCCAAATATCAACAATGCATTCTTCAACATGCTCTGGGGCTGTTTTGCTGCCAGTGGTACTTATACATTGCACTTTTCCTTCAACTTCACCTCAAGCCAACAGCTACACAGTTGAAACTTGGATACAACTGGGTGTTCCAACAGGGCAATGATCCCAAACACTGATTTTGGAATGGATGAAGCAGGCTATCACTGGGCTTCTGGGATGCTCTCCCCAAAGCCCCACCCTCAACCCTATTGAAAATTTGTGGACTCTTACAAGCCAGGTACAGGTCAGGAAACCAATCTATTTAAATGAACGCTACCAATTCTGCCAAGAAGAGTTGCTAAATATTGAGCCAGAGTTATAGAAGAAGTTTGTTGATGGCTACCAAAGGCATCTGGTCAAGATGCAACTTGACAAGGACATTTAGCCAGTGTTTGTGGGCGTACATGTATATGTTTCAGGGTGTATACATTTTGATTCTGTATAAATTAGATAAAATCCAACAAAATTCAAATGTGTGCACCCAAGTCTTGTTTTTAAAGAAATTAAAGCTGTATGCTGTGCAATCATTCCAGTCTACAAAATCAGCAGTTCAGATTAATAAATTCATGTCCATGATGAATGTACATAAACATTTAAGTAAAATTGTATTTCCTCACATCACATTTTCTTTGTGTTCCTGTGATGCATTCATTGCACAGACAGGCTAGATAAAGTTGCATTAGTGTTACTACAGCATCTAGCTATTGGTGCAGAAGAGGTGCAAGCAATGGAATAATGTTTTTTTAATGGCAGGTAACTTTGAAAGCATTTTTTCAAATGAGAAATATCAGACAGGGGAGGAAGATGAGAGATTATTTTCCAAGGTAAAGACTGCTCAACAAGTTCATACATAATTTGCTACTGAATTATGCTTTTGTGACATGTCATCCAAAGCAAACTGAAATATACCATTTCAGTTTGTTTATAAGTTTATTTGATCTTTTTTTTGTAAATATTTGGCCGTTTTGTTTGGCAGAAACTACACTGACCTTTTGGACAAAGCAACTGGTTGGATGTCTTTGTCATCTCAGTCCCCTCAGCCTGAGAAGAAAAAAGTTATGAGTAAAAGTTTCATGAGAAAAAAAATTTCAAATGCAGAATGTATGTCATCTTGTGTTAATGGCACCAACCTTTACTATGAGGGATTTTGTGACCACATCAATGCGGCCTCTCTCTGGTACGCTCACAACCTCATTATCACATGAAACATGGGATGGCACTGCCTCAGCAGACACAGTCACATTCACAGCCCCTAAAAAAGGACAACAAACATCATTTTTCTCAACCCTGTAAAGTCTCATACATTAAAATAATGTTATTGAGATAATCTTACTGATGTTTTAGAGACTGAAAAGAGATGAGGCATTGCCTGAAAGGACATTTACACCAGCGTGGACAAAAACATTACCCTTACCTAAAACTGTTGGAATCATGGTCCAGCTCACAGTCTTGCGCTGGCTAGCACACAAACAGGATGTGTACTGGTCTCCAGAAAGAGGGGTGAGGGTATAATCTGAGGAAGGCGTAGCAAAGACCGTGACCTGCACAAAGAACAAAACAGTGGGTTGAATTTCTAAGTAAAAGAGAAATTCAGTGTTTTCTTGTTACTCTGTAAGGACAGAAGTTATATTCAGAGAAAACAACATCAGACCAAGTGTAACAAACTAAAAGCTACTTTCAGCTACTCCCTTATTCACAAAGGGTCACATCACCTGTTTTGATTTGGTAGATTTTTTACACAGGATACCCTTCCTGACACTTTTTTAGTTTTTTTCTGGACTTGTTATTTATTTCTTTGAAAGTATTTGGATTGAAAAGTTTGTTTTAGTTAGTATTGAGTTACGGATTTGACTTGTGCTTCTGAGTTATTTTTAGTTCTCAGTTCTTGTTGGTTTGTGTTTGTTCCTCTTCGTGTCTAGTCTGTCACTGTCTTGTCTATGTTCCCTGTGTAGTTGATATGTCTATTTTTCCCCAGTCTGGCTTTTACCTCCTGTTTTATTTTGATAGTCTCTTGTCTCATGGGTATAATGTTGACTTTTGCTTCCTCTCTGTTATTAGTTTTGATTCAAGTCAGCTGTGTTTCCACGTGTGTCCACTTCCCTTAATCACCCTCCTACTTACAGTATACATTTTCTACTTCGCTCTCTCTTCTTTGTTGGGTCATCCCTCATTGTGCATGTATTCTATGTCAGTCAGTCACTTCCCACCCTGCCCAGTCAGTGTAAATAAAGGTGACATTTTGAGTTTTATTCTGTTAGATGAGTTCTGCATCCGGGTCCACTTCCTGCTCATCACACATTTGCTTCCTCTTAATTATAGATTCCAACTTAACCATAAACGACAGTATATACAGATCTGTTTTCCATAATATCTGGACTATGTTTATAAACCACTGTATTGTAATAATTATGGTGACCACTTGGTATAGGACTTTGGTTCATGACAAAATCATCTGTAAAGTCTATCAGCATGCTGAAAATTTTTGACATATTTATTTAGTTGATATAGAAACATTGATCACCATGATGCAACTTGTCAGGTAGTTGAAGACAGTTGCCTTCAGTTCAAAGTGCTCCCCCCGGATGATGGAGTAGGGCATGGTGAGCTCAAGGAAAAAGGGCTGGAAGACCTTAACTTCTTTTCGAGGAGCCAAACCAAAACCCTGAGAGGACAAACAGAAAGCCTCCGTCTCCCAGGTGGTGATGGTGTCAGGGACAGTGAGGGACACATCCTTTGTTCCAGACTCTCTGAAACAGCAGATTTACAAATGTGGACATTTTCAGATGGTCAAACATAGCTACATTACTCAGATTAGCCAACAAAAACAATGCATGCAAATGACAGTGTCGCAGTCACCACATTCTTAGAAATTTAGAATTCAGAGCAGAATTCTAAACATGAAAACAGGTTAACATCCGCAGGGGTCCATAAATGCCCCTATATGTACACAAACTAATTTTCCCTTACTAATTTAAATGTCAGTAAATGTCATGGTCAAAAAATGGCTTTGAAAAAAACAAAAAGCAAAACAAAAACCTATTAAAAAACAGCATACCCAACTTCCACCAGGTCCCATATCCAAGTCTCTGGGAAGAAAGCACGGATGGTAGCCATAGGTGGTCCTGGTGGACCTAAAGATCCTACGTTTGGGAAAATTGGATCCACTTGTGGTGTAGAATGGTTAAAAAAAACAAACAAAAAAAAGTATAAAAACTCAATCAGAATCAAGAAGCTGTGACATTCTTCTTCGATTTTGCCAACGTTTTTATCATTTGCAATTTTAAAAAAAGAAAGCATAAAAATATTACGAGGTTCATGGTAATAATTCCTTCCCAGGAATCTCACACAACGAGGAATTTGAAGCAGCAAGTTTGTTGCCACCTTTAATCCTACATTCTAGACACACAAACATCACAGAGAGTTAATTGCAGCTAAAGCCATGAAAAGTATTACATTTATCATCAGCTGATATGCTCTGGAGATAGCTGGAATGATCTAATACAATTCTGCAGATGGAAAGATCTTGTGACTACACCAAGCTCACCAATGCTGAAGAGAAGGACTATTGTATCGTTGTTTGTCATATTTTTTTTTTTTTTTTTTTTTTTTTTTGCAGCTATTAAGATTCACATCATGTGGAACATTTGACAGAGTCAAGGTTTAACGCCAGGACCAAGAAGGTGGATCTATGTTTTATATAAGTCAAACACACAACACATGCTCATGGAAAATATTTATATATTACCTGGAAAGTTATGTAGGCTTCTTTGTAGTGATCAGTTTGAATATATCTTCTTTTTCTCACATTCCAACATTTTGTTGAATATGGGTCGTGAAGCTTATATGGAACAAAATATGCTTTCCAGACAGGCAGCAAGTTAAATATCTAAACAGAAAAAATGGTTCAAAGGTATACAATAACAAATAAATGTTGTTTTAGGAAATTCAAATAACTGAGAAAATCAGATTAAGGGTCTGCACTTATATGAACAACATATGTAGCGTTTAAAAGTTATCACATCACCACTCAAAGTTTTATACCAAGGTCATCTTAAATGAACAATATCTTTTATTCTGTAATGGGTAATCCACCAGTATGTGCAAGCTCTTTAATCAAAGTTTTTTTTATTGCTAAAATATTATTAATATTGTCATCTCTGAAAAACATGTCAAATTACAGTTATGTACTTGAATTTCAATGTGCCAACTGAAATCTGGGTATAGAAATGTGCATTCATTTTGTTATTATTATTCATAAGTTGTACTTTAATTGTGTTATACATGCATACAAATTTTTTTTAATAATAAATTGACATGACAGGATGCTCCATAACAAAATCAGTGTTGAATTGTATTAATTGTTGTATTATACAAAAAAAGAAAACAAACAGAGGAAAATCGGAAGAGAACATTTTTAATTTTTTAATTTTGGAGGCCTGCCTGTGCCCCTCAACAATAATATTTAAATATTAATCACAGTTTTGCTAAATAATAGAATCTGGCTTGCATCAGTCACATGACTACCATTAACCAATGATCGCCCTTGACGACAGAGAGTGCTGGTTAGGAACGAGCTCGCAAAGCAGTGCAGAGCTGTGGGAGAAGCACAAATTAATTGGGAGATGCAGACTGATGCAACAAAAACCAGTCAGTAGGTGTACAGTAGGGCTGCCACGATTAGTCGACTAGTCATGATTACGCCAACTATCAAAATCGTCGACATTTAATAGTCAACGCATCGTTTGAAGCTTTGTAAGATCCGAAAGACGCAATAAGTAGTAGGATTTAAGAGTGTAATGTAAGGTTCTCAGTCATCCAGGTCATCGTAGTGTAAGGCAATGGTTCCCAAACTTTTTTCGCTATGCCCCCCTTTGTTTTAAAAGAAAGATGTTCTCGCCCCCCCTCACACATACATCCTCCAACCAGACACACCCATATTTTGCTCCATTGCGGTTTATTTCACACCTCAAACATTTAGTAAACAATTAAGCAAATACAAGTAATCTTCATGTAGTAAGAAAATAAACTACTAACTCTTTTACGCTACGTCCACACCTACACGGGTAATTTTGAAAACGCAGCTGTTTCGTCCACATGTAAACGGCGTTTGGAATCACCGAAAACTGAGATTTTTTAAAACTCCTTTTTTGCATTTAGGTGTGGACGAGGAATACAGAGTTGTCACGCAACGTCAAAGGTATGTGCCTCTTTTCACGTCACGCTGTGCGCCACGTTATTGTTTACATGAGATGAATTACAGAATGGCAGATAGAGACAAAATACTGTTAATCTGACTATCTTCAGGTTTTACACGCTTACATATACACACGCAGTTACTGTCCCTCCATTTAGAAAGGCAGAGGCGTCACGGTGTGATTATTTTACATGTAGTTATTTTTTCCTGTGTAATAATATTCAACGTTGCTATCAATACATTTTTCAAAAAATGCCTAAAACATAAACAACTGTGGGATACTGTTTGTCCGTGATTTGGACGGGGAAAAATTGTGGCAGGAACGGCCAGATGTTATTTGTATCTCCTGTAACTTTACTGTATAAAGAGCAAACATCTCCAAAATGTCAGGAGTAGTTAGTCATTACAACAAGTGTTTGTGAACTAAAAATCAAGATTGTGGGATTCTGTTTGTCCGTGATTTGAAGTTCCCAGTTTTGAGTTCCCTTCCCAGACACAGGTTTCACAATGAGCTCACCCGAAACCCTGGCTGATTGTGATCCTTAGATTAAGAGTGTAATAACGGACTGAAACAGAAGATGGCAGCAATACATCTACAAGGATGCCAGCTGCCGTTAAACGCCAAAGAAGAAGAAGAAGAAGCAGTCTCCAGTATCGTAGCTGTGTCCAAATTCAGGGGCCACATCCTTCGGAGGCCGCATTTATAGGCCGATTATGTGACAGCGACGCGACAAAGGCTGTCCAAATTCGAAGACTGCAACAAATGCATCCTCCTTTTCCCCACATTTGAAAAATGGGTTGGGTGTATCCTCTGTGGCCCAACCTATCCCAGAATTCATAGCGCGGCCCAGCCAATTCCAGATTCCAACAATGGCGGCAGCTAGTTAGTTGTAATATTACTCTTTCTGGGTCACAAAATAAACTTTTAAGATATTTTCAGGCAAAAATGTAGCTGTGTAAACTTCAAATATCTGCTCGACGAGAACAGTGAACTTCTAGCACATCGTTTTCAAACCCCTTCAGTCTTTCGCTACTCAGTTTAAACATGATATATAAGTCACTTAGATAACTTAAAAATGTTATTGTTTGGCTTTTTTCAGTGTTTTATTTGTTCCTCAGTAAATCGGTTTGGCTGAGATTAAAGTTATAGTTTTTACACAGCTGAATAAACGTCAAACAGAAAACTGATCAAACAGAAGTGTGAGCTGGTGGAGAATATACTCCAGTGTCCTGTTATATTTTGGGGAGCAAAGATCAGACGGCTGAGTATATTAAACTCCACCGAGACAATCCACAAATTTTATTAAAAGTTTAATAAACTATCATCTTGTCTATATATTTGGTTAGCACATACCTTAAACACTTCAAGCTATAAGCTAATGATAGTTATATAAGAGCAGATGCATGCTGGTGCAATAAGGTGTACATTTTACATCCAATGGATGCATGATGAGATTAGTCGACTAATCACAAAAATAATTGGTGACTAGTCGACTATCAAAATAATCGTTTGTGGCAGCCCTAGTGTACAGTGCACACTGTAATCTATAGCACACAGGAGTATTAGCTTATTGTGTTCATGTTTGTCTTGGAATCATCATAAATACTTTATTTTATATTTATTACTTTATTGTTTTAATTTTCATTACTTTATTATTATAGCACTAGGAATAAATAATAAGGGAAGTATTCTGGATCAGCACCATGATGCACACTTGTGGCCATAGTATATACAGTATTCTGGAGAAGGTATAAAATGTCACTGTATGTCCGTGTGTGTGTGTGTGCGTGCGCGTGTTTTATGTGTATAGATTTTTTTAAATTATTACTCATGATATAACATTGTCCAGCAATGCCCTGTAAGTACATGAGGAGGAAACAGTGACAAAAGGAGCTGTGTGAGGCTAGAGGCAGTGGATCCCTCACTAGCTGGATTAAAAAGAGCACAGGTAACAATAACACATGTACCAGTTGTTGGATTGTAGAGGTATTCAAGTATAAAAACAACAATGAACACAATGTTTTGGTTCTATAACATTTTCTATCATTACTTTGTGGATTAAGTGCAAGAGTTTTTAAGTGTGGATAATTAAATCATAGATTATTGCAATAGCAAGTTGTGCCTTGTTCTCAGATGGACAGCAAGTGGAGAGTGATAGATGAGATGAGGGGATGGAAGGAGAAGAGAGGCAAAGAGTGATTCACAGGCAGAGCCTAGTTTATTTCTCACAGTTTTTTGTTGCCTTATGGTTCCAAGCGCTGTCACCAGTCTTTGCATAACACATGTTCAATCGGCTACCATCTCTCCTATGGACTTTTTACAGTCTACAGTCTCAACACAGCCCTGCCCTCCGGCACTATCAGCAGCAGGAAAAGCAGAAACCCCTCAACAGCAACATTGTACCTACCAGGTAAAACATAGGCTATGTTTGCTTTGCATTGTCCCCACCTGATGACAGTGATATAGTATGATGCGATTCTATGTTACATTCTTGATTAATGTGGGTTGTTGTTCTTCAGCCTGGTTCTATGTGCCCCTTTTTAACTTTGACCACCTGCCTCTTTAAACATCTCTGCAGCACCCTGGCTATGGTTACACAGCAAGGAAGAGAGATACTGCCATGACACAGCTTAAACTGTTGTGAACCTTATACTTGTCCTCATTCAGTTTTGATTGGCTCTTTAGATGCAGGAGAATCCCTGTCTTTGCAATTATGGAACTTCCCCCAAAACTGAGTGCCATGTTGCCTTCATATAATGTCTGCTACTTATGAAACTAGAAGAGACTGAGAGTAAAGGATGCATGCTGTGGCTGAGATCACAGTTACCTTATCTACATCCAGAATATTCCCAGGCTCCTTGATGAGGACACTCTTGTCGATGGCACTCACACCACACAGAGAGTGTGGAAGGGCCGTCACCTGCATGTTGGTTTTTTCTCCTGGGACAGCTGAAGAAGGCGTGAACTCCAATGACACCTGACACACACAAATCATACATCACACCATCTAAACTTTAATGGTTTTAAAAAACAAAACTTCAAGCCTGTATAACACAGAAACCATTCATTAGCTTTCATGTGGTTTTCTGGAGTTCAGGTGTAGTGATCACTGCCCACTCCATGCTGGCAAAAGCTGTGACTTCATTGTTCGGAATGACAAGTCTGTGCCACTTGAATTAAAGTTTGGATTTTATATGTCATAGTTTCATATGAAAGGCATGCTTTAAACCTACACTTTAAACTTACACTGATAAATATAACTAACACAGCTGCACACAGTTTACAACACCACATACCTTGTTACTGAAGCACTTCTCAGTGGAGAAGTCAGCACTGTGGGCGATCACAATCTTACGGGGAAGTACAGCATAAGCTACAATCTGGACGACTGGTGCCATGTCAGGAGAAATTCTCAACTTAAAGGACACCTCACCCTCATTCACTGAAACAAACAAAAAGCCCCCAAAATAGCTAATATATACATCTTCTTTTAATAATCATCAAAGTTGTTGTTGTTGTTTTTAAAAAAGGGTAGGCTTTTTAAAACTTCATATTACAAAAGAATTTGATGAACTTATGATTTGAGCCAGTCTTTACATACCTGACTGATGTTTAACTTTAATCTGTTTAAATCCTTGCATGACAATAGCTCCTCTGGACAATACCTGAAGAATATAGAAGAAAATGACACAGAATGACTGATGCGATATTTGCATCTTGCTTAGCTGTAAGTCATGCCAGGAGTATTTGAGAAGCAGATGCAGTTTGCTTGTTTTTTTGGTTTTTTTATTGACTGGATTCACTTTGCTGTTTATTTGCTGCCTTCTCCCTGTGTATCTAACACCTCGAGCTACAACATCAGAGCCAGAACACAATGCAGACATGTAAACCTTAATCATAAAGGCTTAATCTTCAATGTATGTCTTGGTTGTGTTCAGCTGGGCATACACAGTGCAAATTTTTGGCCCATTTTGAGACGATTTTTCACCTGTGCAACCATTTTGGCTATTGGCCCGGGTTTCGGCTTAATCGTGTGTTGTGCATTGTATACATGAGGTAATGAGAATGGATCAACATCTCATGACCAGCTCCCTATCAGCAATCGTATGGTCACAAGAAAATCAAATATATATATCTATGTATATGTGTATATATACACATACATATATATACATATACATATATTTGTACTGTGGATGAACTTGTGACAAGAAGTAACTCACCAGATACATCACATCCATAGAAATTGCTGCTTCCCTCACTATAGTGTACTGGATAGATATATCCTCTTCTGCATCACAGGAAAGGGGTTGATTCTTCATCTTCACCTCGAGCGAGCTGAATGTTCTTGCATTTTGAGAAGGAGGTCGGGACATATACATAACGTGAAATCCACTATCATAAAAAGCAGTTCCATATACTGGATAGTTTAGGGTTGCCTGAATTGTAAAAAAGAAGCACAAATAAGTTGATGAAGAAGAAAAAAAATGGAATGTTGTTAGAGTGATTGTGACAAAAGTTGTCATTGTAGTGCTTAAAATTTGTAAGCCTTGCCTTAAACTGCAGGCACATTGCATGTAAGATTCTGGGTTGCTTATTTAGTAAGGAATGTTTACTTCCTGCCCTTTATGGGCTCACCTATGCTTGTATATGATGGACCGTTAAAGGAGTTAAGCCATATACGGGGGTGAGGGGAGATGACCCTTTTATGACCAGCAGGAAGTCACGTATACAGATACACACACACATGCACATACGTGCTCGCACATGCATACACACACAGTGCCTTAGTTTTATGACACACCATATGGGTTTTACAATGGGGGCTTGTGTAACTGTGTTCACTGAATAAAAAGGCTGCGAGGGAAGGCTGGAATTTGAAGTTGTCTGGGATCAGGTGAGGAGCTTTCAGCTTCAAGAGCTGACCAGGCTTCCCTTGCACAGCAAGTAAAAACTGACTGAGCTCTGATTCTCTTGCTTTGTTCACGGTGACAAGTCTCTGAACCAGCAAGACCTGCGAGTGCAGACCTAACAAAGGTCAGATTTTAGAAGCAAGCTAATGTAGTCAGTTTCACCATAGTCACTAATTACTACTGGAGCACCTTGGGCAAGCGACATCAGAAATCATATTAAGTCAGTGAAAACATTGTCATGTAACTTACCAATGATTACTTAAAAAATACTGTTTCAGTGCAATTATCTACTTACATGGAGGACAAAATCCTCATGAACGTTATCTGTGCTGAATGAAAACTCAGCGACACCGTTGCTGTCAGTTGTTAGATTTTTTAGTAAGTGTCCCGACCAACGTTCTCCCACCGACAATTTCACAGGTGCTTTGGAAATGGGTGTATCATTGTAGTAAACGGCTTTAACCTGTTCAAACCACAATGTTTCATTACTAAAACCCACATTATTTACACTACATTCTAAATTATATAGCACAAATTTGAACTTACTTTTCCTTCTACATTTGATCCTGGTTCATAAATCCTGGGCATATCAACAAAATACACTTTTCCAAGCATATTGGAAATTCTTATTCTCTTTTCTTGTTCCTGCGAAATGCCTGAATACAAAACCTCAATGTTAGAACAATAATGTATAATTTAAAAAAATGTAATAATTAAAATTAAATGAAAAATAACAATTGCAAGACTTTCCTGTTTCCTCCTCTTCCATTTTGGCACTGACAATCAGCTCATCTTGAAGGAATTTGTGAATTTTGGTGAAGGTTGACATCTTGAAGGTAACAGCTGTACAGCCTGTCTTGTCTGCCTAGAATGGCCAACACAAAAAGACAAAAATAATACAATAAAAACTTCCATCAAACTTTAAGCTGGTTGCAACACTTTGGACTTTGTTACAACCATTTTATCCAGTCAAAACTCTACCAGTGTTACTAATCGAATAAAGACTCAAACTCATTATTTAATCGGTTAGCTCATTAAGAGCTGACACACTGACACAAGCATCAGCCAAAGAATATATATTTAGTTTGTCGTGTCTCCATGTTTATTCACCTCTTTCCCAATCATGTCTCTCCCCCCACTGTTCCCTGTTATCTGTCAGTCCATGTCTTAGTGTGTGTCTCATGTTTCCTGTTTTATTTTGAAAGCTTCTTGTCCTGTGTACAGTGTATTCAGTTATGATTCTTCCTTCTCTTGTTATGTCTGATTAATTTCAGCTATATTTCCCTCCTGTTTTACATCCCCTTGTTATCCTCTGTGTATTTAGTCCTCCATCTGTTGTTTTAAGTGCTTTATCTACAGCGGTATAAAGCTGCCTCTTTCAGTTAACCCTTTTGTTCAAGTCCTGCATTTGGGTCCTACTCCTACCTGCCACACAGCCATCCTTGACAAAAATTCAGCATTTATAAATAATGAACACAAACCAGTGGATACACAAACCATATTGGATATAATCTCAAAATTTTGACTTTTTTAACTCAAAATGTAACTCAAAAGATCTTTCAGGAAAGGCAGAGGGCATCCAATGGTATCCTGGGTGGTGGTGTTGTCTCAGAGCTTTACTCTTAGCTACTGTACAGCTGACAAACCACACACAGATGTAGCATCTCAACTGTGCTAAAACACTTGCTTCATACTAGGCCACTAAAGTCTTACAGCTGACTCCACAGACTGTTGATTCTGTCTTTTTATGGCTAGCTAGAGCTGCATGATTTAACTTCACAGAGACAGTGAAAGACAAACATACACACACACACACACACACACACACACACACACACACAGATACACATCCACCCCACCCTCCAAAGTTTGGAAGAAGGGACCCAAGGTTGCAGTTAGCCCAGAACAACACCTAAACCCCAGGGGCATGAAACAGTGGTGCAGGAAGACCTACCTGCTCCTCTCCCTGCATGTCGGAGTTAAAGGTGACGAGCCTTTAAATCTGGGGCCCATCTGCACACAGAACTCTCAATGACAGTAACCCACTCAACCAACAATGAAGACAAAAATGAACAAGCCAAACTGGGCTGAGTCTGAGATAAGATACTGTCATAGGGATTAGGGGTGGGGTTAAAAAATCGATATCCCAATTTAAATCGATTTTAATTTGAATAATGCAAGATTAAATCCTGAATCGATTTTTAAATATAAATTTTATAACTGCTCCTGAAGGTTATTCCTTTTGATGTTTAGAGTAGAATAAAGGGCCATGCTCCAACTGATGTTTAACACTGTGAAAAACTGGTGAAATGAGCAATGAAAAACACTAACATACTGTGTGCACCTTTCTACTAAACATCCACGAGCATTTTCAGTCCACAATGTCCATATTTTCATTTTATGCACAGCCAACCTGCTCTTTCTGGCTCGAGTCCTCAGTCTCTGGGGGCATATGCGCTTAACTGAACACCGACCCAAAGCATGCGCACCACAAGACACAACTCTCAAGTCCACCAGTAGGTGGCAACAACACAACATGAAACCAGATTAAACACCCAATTTTGAACATTGCAGTGACATAATAATTACATTTCAGTGCCACAGCTACAAATGTATTTTGCCAGAAACGCCAGAATTTTAACTTAAAGCTTACAAAACTATTTAAACAACTGCCAAACAGCTAATGAGAGCAGGTAAACCGATTCCACAAAAAGATCTAAAAACAAAACGCGACCCGACGGCACGCACACAGGCATGCCGGGTGCTGAAAGCTGACATTTCACAGATTCTGAAACTGATTCCGAAACTGCAAGTTTCGTCACTCTCCATTGTGTACAGTGCTGGTTTTTTTGTTTTTTTTTCAGGCTGAGGCTTTCTCTGATAAGAAAGCCTCAGATCTGCTGTTAAAAACCGGAGAAGTTTTAACTTTTACAAATTATGACAGATTGCAAAACACTTAGCTGTGTCTTTAATAAAATCCCTGTAACTTTGTTCTGCTTCACTTAAGCATCATCATCATGTTACTCTCTTGATTCATGGTTTTCATCACTTTTTTGTCTGCTGCAGAATATTTTTAAGGTTATCTGCTATAAAAAGCCAGGACAGAAAAATCTCCTTCATGTTTGTCTGTGTTTGATCCTCAGTTACTTTGACACAAAGGCGTCTGCTGTGATGCTCACACCTCTGATGAAGTCTCACAAGTCTCAGCTTTGTTTGTATACCTAGATAGTTTACACAGAGTTTGTAATTGCAGAGAAATTAATTTGGTCAAATAATTTGGAATTAAATGTTTTTAATTTACAAGGTTTAGAGGGTTCTTTCAACCCTCTATCGAAGGTGCATATCCAAGGTAAATTATCATAATTATAATATTTCTGAGTCAAAATTAAATGGAATCCAATTGAATTGGGACCTTGTGAATCAGAATTGAATCAGTTGTAGAAATCAGTGACGATACCTAGCCCTAAAAGGAGCAGTACTTCACACAGAAGACATTTTGCTTAATGATGTTGCTGCATGATCGCTGATATACAGATACCTTCTGCATGGGCATGTGGTCTGCTTTTATCTGCACATTGTTTCAGGAGAAATATGAGACTTGACAACTGTACCTGTTTGGTCTCTGTGTGGCAGGGCGCCTCTATCTTGTGTTTCTTAGCAGAGACTCGAGAGCCGCCAAGAGGTCGGCACATCGTAACTGTAAAACTTCCTGGAACAGGCTGTCCATATGTGTACCTATGAAAATAATTTTTAAAAAAAAACAAAAATCAGGTTTTATGAAGATCTAAATTGCCATTTGTCAAGCAAGGACTCGTACTTACTTTGCACATAATTTAATATCAACTTCTTCCTGTCCAATACTCACTTCTTCAGATACATTTACTGTTATGTCAAATTTGGGTAAAACTGGGGACAAAATATCAAAGTTAGCATCTGCATTGTATTAAGAATCTTAGAAACAGAATGTAAAAAGATTTAAAGACCTGACTTACCATACTTTTCCACCTTGAATCTGTGACCAAATTTATCTTCACCCACAGACACTATTATTTGGTAGATTCCTTCAGGGGCCTCAGAGTTCAAGGAATATGAAAGCTGCAATATTTTATTATTGGATGTTTCATTTAACCACTGTCCAATCCTGTTTCTATTGGGATCCTGTTAAATACATTCAAAGAGGAGTGGGTGTTTATGACACATAAAATGAACACATGAATACAGGTGAAAATATGTTCTAGCCACGCTCCTGGTTCCGTTTCCCTTCAACAAGATTAAAGATAACATACAGATACAGCCACTTAAAATGGCCTCCTCATCCCTGACAGTACCATGATGGAATCCTGACTGGCTGATAGATGACCGTGATGATATCCCCCGCCTGCCATGTGGATGATGCAACCATGAGTAGTAACACCCCTAAGCAGTGGAGTTGTTCCAAAAGCTTCAAAATTATCATGACATTCATGTCTACGATGAGCGTATGTAAACTTTTGATGTAAACTATAAATGATGGATGTAGCTTTCTGGTCCGAAAATTGAAGCCTTAAACCTGCATTCTGTTCAATGGCCAGTAGGGGATGTTATGACTATCCAGAGTATGCTCATTTGCTAATGATTTGTGTAACTGACAAGTTATTAGCCAGTGAATTTACAGCTTCATAGTCACATCAACATCATGAAAACGCAGGGAAATATGCAGATTTTTGCTCATCTCAAGGCTTCGTAATGGGATTTCACAAATGTATGCGCAACATCACAGTAGTTACAGACATCTTTCAATCTGATTCACTATTTAGCTGTTCTTATGTTCCACTGAAACTATGATATTGTAGAACTTCCCAAACATAGGCTACTGATGTTTAGGTATTTTCCATTTCTTCCATTTTGCTCCCATCTTTCCCATTTCACTCGCTGAAATTGAAATCACCATAGCCAATGAGTGTCACGGTCCTGGGTCAGTGTCCCAGTGTTTTGATTTGTTTTATTATTGTTATTAATCTTTGGTTTCACTTTGGTTTATGGTTACCAGTGTTTGGTTTCTGTTTTTGTATTTTGAGCTCCCTCTGTTCTATGTCTAATTTGTCTCTGTGCCTGTCATGTGCTTCCTGTTTTACTTTGATGTTCTGTGAGTTTCTTAGTTTCTAGTTTTGTGTTTGAGGTTTTGTGTTTGTGTTTTTTTCCCAGCAATAAAGCTGCGCTTTAACTTTAACCTTCCATGTATGGGTCCAATCCTGTCTGCCACACAGCCAAATCATGACAGAATGACGCGATCACTACATGGACCCAGCAGGCTTATCGTGGGAGTGCAACCTGACCCGCATCCAAGGCCTGATGATGCGAATTTCCCACACCTCGGATATCAAGGCTAGGGTTGTAGGGATAAACGCCATTGAGGTGATTCTAGAGGGGAATCTTCTCATAAGTAAAGGGCCTGATTAAGGACTGCATCGAGCCCGGGACATGCTACAAGCTCAGGAGCTAGCAGACTTCGTCCACTCCTGGCGATCTACGCAGCAACGGCAACAGCATCAGCAGCCACTACAGGGACTGGTTACTCTAAGCGCTATAATTTCAACTCTGAGACTGTTTCCTCAGGCACCACGATTTCTGAAATTGTTAACCCTGAGCATGCCTCCCCAGTGTTTGAAAACTGTGTGTTTTATAAGACTGTGTATTCTAACAAAGATATTGGTTTGAATGTTCATGAGTCAGGGGGTTCCGAGCCTAAGACTGTTTTTCCTGAGCATGTTATTTCCAGGTTTCCGGATTTAAAAGACTTTGTTTCACCTGCTCTTTCTGTACACAGAGCTATGCCTACACAGACTGTAAACCCCTGCTCTGAAAGTAAAAGCAAAGCCTGCTCGGCAGAAACCAGCTGATGGACTGTTTGTATGGCAGCTGATCTAGCTTTTCCGGAGTCAGTCCATCCTGAAGCTGCTGACTTGAGGACTGTTTATTCAAAGCCTGAAAATATAAAGGACTGTTTTTCGCCTGCTCATTCTAAGCAGGTAGCTAATCCTACTAAGACTTTTGCTGTTTCTCAAAAGCTGCCCTTTCTATAGACTGTCGTTCTCTCCAGGTCCTCCCCAGAGGCTGAGTTTCAGCCTCCATCTGACTCTGGACCCCTGGAGGCTAAGAGCCAGCGCAGCCTGTGTCACCTGTGAACTCTGCCGGGCCGTCTCAGCAATCAGTCTCCACTGAGAGTTCGGGCGAGTCAACCCAGCCACCTACATCCTCTGCTGGAGGCTCCGGTGAGCTCATTCAGCCAGGTGAGGACTGCACCTTGCTGTCGGTGCCTGAGCAGAGCCAATACAGATCCAGTCAGCTTTGTATCGGCCAGAGGTCTTCACGCCTGCTGGTTCTGTCTCGTCTTTACCAGAGGTCTCCGCACCTGAGGGCACTCATTGAGCCCAATGAGGGCACACTGAGTGCTCTCAGTGGGCTAATTAAAATGTCTGAAGCTATACTTTCGTTTTTTTTGTTTCATATTCTTTGTATCCAGCTTTGTCATGTTATTGTGTAGGCTAGGCTCCATGTTAGCTTTTCTTTGTTTGTAACTTGCAACGTTTAAGTTACCCTCGGTTTGATAGGTTTTAGCAAATCTTGCCACAGAAAGTTTGTAGGGGAGAGCTGTCATTTTTGTTTTAAAACCACCTCTTCTTCCTGTTCCTATAGTTGAGTTGAGTTTAGGGCAGGTTGTCTGTTTTTAAATTCAGAAATTGTTGCAGTTGCTAAGAAGACATAGAAAAAAAGAAATCTTTACACTAAAGCTATGTCCTCATTGGAAATGATTCGCAGCAACATGTGGAACAAAGGCCAAAGAAACTTAATAATATTTGACAACACCAAGCAACTACTGGTGAAAAATACTTGGCAATATAATGTAAGCAGGTCCCAAGATCATTTTCTCCACTTTGAGATGAGCCATTAAAGGTTACGAGAGCAAAAAACACCATTGATTGCCTACCTAACCCTCTAATGTGGTAAATAAATTATAGAGTTGATCAGAGTGTGGAATGTCTACCAGTGACCAACTATTGGCCAACAAAGTGATCTGCAGGAAGCAATTCTTTTCAGCCGCTTTCTGTGGTTTCTGGTTGTCACCTCACTTTTGGTTGCTTCCTGGACACCCCTTTAGATTCGTGTAATAATGTTCTTCTTCTTGTTGGTATTGTAATTATACAAAATAGTTTCATTATCAGTACTGTGTGTTTAATGTAAAGGTGTAAGAACTAACCTGACACAATATATACTGTGTATAAAATGCACTTTGAAAGAAGTTTTTATTTAATCCATTTAATGTACATAATTCGCCTACTTGCTGCATAGAATGCTACAACTGCGCATAATGTCCCCTGTATATATTCACTTAATGTATATGATGTTCTCTCCCTTTTTGCACATTTGAGGAGCGTGTTGGGATACATTTCACTGCGTGTTTTGCTCGTATAACTATGCATGTGACAAATAAAGAATCTTGATCTTGAATATATATTAACAAAATTGTACCATGGTAAAACACTGATATCAGAATCAGCATACAAATTTCCGAGTTGCTGCACTTTGTTGTGCTGTTGGCTTTAAGGAAAGCTCAGACCTTTAACAAACCTATTAGATTTACATGCTGAATTTGCAAAAGGAAAAAAAAATGATGTGTGGTTATTTTCTTACCTTGAGTTCAACGATATTGCACTAAAAGGCAAAAAATCAAAAGGAACAAAAACGAGAAAATTGTTAGAGGAAATGGGTTTCTTATACAGTGTCCTACCAATTTCTCTATCCAACTTTAGGCTTGGTAGAAATTCAAAAATATTAAACACAAAACACAATTTAACATGAAACTGACTTTTCAACAGTATGTTTTTTTAGGTTATTTTGTACACTCCAAGACTATTGCTAAACTGTTTGCTTGTTAGAGTTATTACAGCATAAGTAAAAACTCATTACTAAACACAGACAATACATTGTACTATTGATTTGTTAGTGCAAGTTGACTGATAAACTCAACAGAGTGATAAAAGTCAAGGAGGAAAGGAGGGACAGAAATACTCACCAGCTGACTGACAGGTCTAAACTTGGAGTCCAGCGCAACGACTCTGAAATGAACTGTGGAAGAAGTTCAAAGATTTTAAACCTTAATAAGTAATAAATCCTGACCAAGAAATGAAACTGGCACATTCTCCAACATCATTATTGCCAAATAAGCAGTAGTACTAATATAATTTGTAACAAGCTAAAATTAAATTAAATGTGTGTTTCATATTGTTTATCCTCATGTCCTTTGTAGAGGCAAAGCGTGAAATGAACGTGGTGGACTGCCATGTCTATACACTCTTTGTTGTGATATCAGCTTGCAGCAAAAGACTTTCATAAAGCCCGGAGAGAGCTTTAAAAAAATAACAACAGGTGAAAAATCAAACTTGTCCAAAGCAAAGTTTAAAGAAATGATGGTGGCTTGAGACTTTGTCAAAGTTTAAAAAATGTATAGGACAAATCAAAATACTAAGTTGTAACCTAACAAAAAGACCCAAATTAATGTTAATGATGTGTTTGCACCTTCATACTGTACCTGCGGAGACTTTCCTGACAGCTACAATAAGAGAGTGCAAACTCTCATATTGGGATATGTTTGTGAACAAGTGGTCTCTTTACAGAAATTACAAATAGCCAAACTCCAGTCAGCTACAACTGTTATGTTTTGTCTGTAGTGTTTTAAGCCAGTCATTTTATAAAGTGTTGAATATATTTAGTAGGTGGCTTTTTTTTTATTAACCATAAAATAATTTTAATCTGCATTGTGAAGCAGCATCCATGGAAAATCTGAAGTGAGTAAAATAGTGATAATATTCATCCATTTTAAATATTCCTCAAGGGTTCTGCATTTATCATAGAATCATAGTTTTATATATATATATATATATATATATATAAATATAAAAATTCCCCACTCGCCCCTGCGGGCGGTTTATCCTTCAAGCTCGGGTCCTCTACCAGAGGCCTGGGAGCTTGAGGGTCCTGCGCAGTATCTTAGCTGTTCCCAGGACTGTGCTCTTCTGGACAGAGATCTCCGATGTTTTTCCTGGGATCTGCTGGAGCCACTCGCCTAGCTTGGGATTTACTACACCTAGTGCTCCGATTACCACTGGGACCACCGTTATCTTCACCCTCCACATCTTCCCGAGCCCTTGGTATTTTTTCAAGTTTCTCGTGTTCCTTCTTCCTGATGTTGTTGTCATTCGGGACCGCTACATTGATCACTACGGCCGTCTTCTTCTGTTTGTCTACCACCACTATGTCCGGTTGGTTAGCCACCACCATTTTGTCCGTCTGTATCTGGAAGTCCCACAGGATCTTAGCTCGGTCATTCTCCATCACCCTTGGGGGCGTCTCCCATTTTGACCTCGGGACTTCCAGGTTATACTCGGCACAGATGTTCCTGTACACTATGCCGGCCACTTGGTTATGGTGTTCCATGTATGCCTTGCCTGCTAGCATCTTGCACCCTGCTGTTATGTGCTGGATTGTCTCAGGGGCATCTTTACACAGCCTGAACCTGGGGTCTTGCTTGGTGTGATAGACCCCAGCCTGTATGGATCTTGTACTCAGAGCTTGTTCTTGTGCTGCCATGATTAGTGCCTCCGTGCTGTCTTTCAGTCCAGCTTTCTCCAGCCACTGGTAGGATTTCTGGGTATCAGCCACCTCCGCTATCTGCCGGCGGTACATACCGTGCAGAGGCCTGTCCTTCCATGATGGTTCCTCGTCTTCCTCCTCATTCTTGGGTTTCTGCTGCCTGAGGTATTTGCTGAGCACACTGTCATTTGGGGCCATCTTCGTGATGTATTCGTGGATGTTTCTTGTCTCATCCTGGATTGTGGTGCTGACACCACCTCCTTCCTTCCGCTTAGCATACAGCCTCAGTGTGCTGGATTTGGGGTCAAACCCTCCATGCATGGTCAGGAGCTTTCTTGTCTTGATGTCAGTGGCTTCTATCTCCTCCTTTGGCCAGCTTATTATCCCAGCAGGGTACCTGATCACGGGCAGGGCGTAGGTGTTGATAGCCCGGATCTTGTTCTTACCATTCAGCTGACTCCTCAGGACTTGCCTGACCCTCTGCAGGTACTTAGAAGTTGCAGCTTTCCTAGCGGCTTCCTCGTGGTTGCCATTTGCCTGTTGGATCCCCAGGTACTTGTAACTGTCCTCTATGTCTGCAATGTTGCCTTCTGGTTGTTCGATCCCCTCAGTTCCGACTACCTTCCCTCTTTTTGTTAACATCCCACTACACTTTTCCAGTCTGATTGATATTCCCATGTCCCTTCCGTAGATCCTTGTGGTGTGGATCAGTGAATCAATGTCTCGTTCACTCTCGGGATACAGCTTGATGTCATCCATGTACAGGAGGTGGCTGACAATTGCTCCATTTCTTAGTCGGTATCTGTAGCCAGTCTTGTCAATGATCTCACTGAGGGGGTTAAGGCCTATGCAGAACAGCAGTGAGGACAGAGCATCTCCTTGGTAGATCCCGCACTTGATGGCGACTTGTGCTATGTGCTTGAAGTTGGCCTCTAGTGCTGTACCCCACATCCCCATTGAGTTCCTGATGAAGGCTCTTAGGGTCCTGTTAATCTTGTACAGTTCTAGGCATTTCAGGATCCATGTGTGGGGCATTGAATCACAGTAATGTAATTGTAATCAATCCAGGCAGAGCACAGGTTGGTCAGCCTGGTCTTGCAGTCTCGGCTGATTGCTCGGTCTACCAGTAGCTGGTGTTTTGCACCTCTGGTATTCTTGCCAATCCCTTTCTGTGCCCCACTCATGTATTGAGCCATATGCCTGTTCATCTTAGCCGCTATGATGCCTGACAGGACCTTCCACGTGGTACTGAGGCAGGTTATTGGCCAGTAGTTGGATAGGACCGGTCCCTTCTGGGGGTCCTTGAGGATCAGGGCTGTCTGGCCTTTGGTTAGCCATTCTGGGTGTCTCTCGTCAACAGCAGCTGGTTCATTTGTGCTGCCAGACGCTCATGGAGTGCAGTCAGCCTCTTCAGCCAGCAGGCGTGAACCATGTTGGGGCCTGGCCCTGTCCAACTCTTCTTACTGGAGACCCTTTTTTGGATGTTTGCCACTGTGATGGTTACTGGGCCCTGTTCAGGGAGTTTGCTGTGGTCCGCTCTCAGATCCACTAGCCACTGAGCATTGCCATTATGGGTTGCGTCCTTCTCCCATATGCTCTTCCAGTATTGCTCTGTCTCCAGCCTTGGTGGTGCTATTCTCATATTGTTCCCCTGCCACTGAGAGTACACCTTGGCTGGTTCTGTGGAGAACAGCTGGTTTATTCTCCTGCCTTCAATCTCTCTGGTGTACCTCTTCAAGCGGCTGGCCAAGGCAGTCAGTGGCAATAACCCCCTATTTTCAATTCTTGCCCACCGATGCCTTCTTGTTCCAGTAGCCCACTTCTCATCAGGGTGCCCTGGTTCCTATACATATATATGTATATATTAGGGGTGCAACAATACTCGTATCGGTATTGAACCATTCGATACACATGTTTCGGTACGGTACGCATATGTATCGAACAATACGAAATTTGTAATTTATTTTATCAACTTTTCTTCTGACGATGCTGTCTGTGTTGAGAGCTCAGTGGATCTGCGTTCGACTACTCTGCCTAGGCTGCACTGTCGAGCGCAGATCCACTGAGCACAGCACAAGCTAGCAAGACAGAAGTTATGCTCGTTGCAACATGGCAACTGCCTCAAGGCTACCCGAAATTGAACCTCCCCCACCCTCATTCAGATCTGGCCTTTGGAACTATCTTGGTTTTCATGTGAAACATGACCCTGATGGTAAGCACGTCATGGACAAAAGTAAAACAGTATGTCGGATGTGCCATGCAATGCTCAATTACATTGGTGGGAACTAGTGCGTTAGCGCAGTTAGCTCGTTAACGTGTTGACGCCGTCCAGCCCCACGCACAGGGCGATCCGTGGTAACTCGTTAACAGAGATTTTCCGTGTTGTGGCATTAACGTCATTTCAGATTAACGCTGGCAGCACTAGTGGGAACACAATGAATATAACTGCACGTTTACGCCGACATCATCCTAGTGCAAAGACAAGTGGAAGCAGACAAAAACAACAAGCACGCATGTTACAAACATTACCCGAGTCATTTAGACAGCCGTCAGCACATGATTCTCCTTATGGGGACCTGATATGTTTAATATGCTGCTGAGAATATAGCCCAGAAGAAGCGTATAGTATAGCTTTTATTTTGGAAAGAGCCATTTCTCTGTAATAAACTCTCTTTTCCAAAGATGAGTGATTTCTCGATCAGATAGATTTTTTTTTTTTATTATTTTGTTGTTTCAGCAACATTACATTTAAAAACTGTACTTTTGAGTTAAAATATATATTTATAATTTTAATAAATGACAAATTAAAAAGGCATGAAACTTTTTTTGTATCGAAAAAATATCGAACCGTGACACCAAAGTATCGAACCGAACCGAACCGTGAATTTTGTGTATCGTTGCACCCCTCGTATGTATATATATATATATATACATATATATATATATATATTTTTTTAAGCTTGTAACAGACATTTATGAAGAATATACTTTGTTCAGACTGAATGTAGGAAGTGTTTAAACAAAGGCAGAACAGGAAATGCTTTTGTTTAAATCTAAGTGAAAATGTGTTTCAAAAGTGTAGGTGACACAGAGAGTGCTTGGATTGTGCAGCACTGCTGTATTTTTATATTTTTTTATTTGCCTATTTAATTTTTAGATTATATTGAAAGAATGAATGAACGAATGTTTGCTGGGAATAGTTTTGGTGATTTATACAAACATGGCCAGACTAACTCAAATGCACATTTTCAAAACTCTTTCAGTAGCTTGTAATGAACATATTTCTTGAAATGCTATCAAAATATTTGGAAATTATAGAAATAAAAGTTTTTGTTTTTGAGTGAAAGGGACTTGCTCATGGTGGAAGTTCAATACGCCCCAGTAAAAGGAGGAGGGGACTCCCAGGAGCTGGGAACTATCTCAGAGCAGAAATTCTAAGAGGCTGAATCTGTATAAGAACAAATCCATCTAGCTCTGATGGGTCATCAGCTCACTCTTACCTGTTTGTCCAGGGAGGTAGATGGGTTTATCCGTCTGGATGAATGTCCTGGCCTTGTAGGCTTTGATCATGACTTTTCTCACTTCTTTTGAGTGAAATGTGTCTCCTCTTACGTCCACCTCAAAATCCAGAATCTTTTCTCGTTCCACTGAAGGAGCCTTTAAGAGAGGTATTTTAGAGAATGGGGCATATTAATAAATAAGAATAAATAAATAATTGTGTGCTGTGTTTAAAATACTTGACTGTATTCTCCTGCAGGCTTTTTTTTATTATTAGAAATTACCCAGTAAATCAAAACCCATCTTAGGGAGCTCACCTTAAACTGAGTACATGTATGAAACTCTTCATTGGATGTATGTGTGAGCAGGGTTGTATTCTCCTCTCTGGACATCAAAGTGACAGTCATGACCACAGTCTCACCGGGCTGCAGAAGACTTGCACAGAATTTGGACTCAGCTCCAGCTTCTATAACTGCAGGAATGGCCACCAGGTACTGCCTGCAGACACAGACAGATGAACACATAAAGCACTGACAAAGAAGGAAACCACAAACCAGTACTCGTGCAAACTTCAACTACAAATGTTACACAAAGTCACAAAACAAAAAAATTCTATTTTTCTTTATAAAGAACACTTAAACTTACGGTTCAGCCACCGCTTGATCCACACAGATCCAGCTTAGGAGGACACACAGTGTCCATGTCAGAATTCGTAAACAGCCCATGACTCACTGCGAAGATCTTCAGAGTCAGCGTCTGTTAAATAGACACCCCCTCAACCCCCATGCCCCCTCCCACTTAGCACAGACAGTAACACCCATGACCAGCCCCGTCTATTTGGTCTCCAGGTATCTTAAAAGTCAATCATTTATAGATTTACTAGCCACAATTTTGGTGAAAGCACAAAGCACAAAAAGTTCATCATGCAACAATTTCTACAGGTCCAGTATATAGTTAGAAAAAAGTCTAATGTTTTTTAGTTACTTATGGTGTAGGGTTTTCTTTGCCCACAGGCTTGTTTAGTATTTGATGTTGTCTTCAAAATTAAACATTAAAAGCTAGTAGCAAGTATTGAAAAGTTTTTAATTCCCAAATGTGTCCATGTGCTTAATAAAAAGCAGGTATTCTATTGTTTTATCCTTCAATTTTTGTCAATACTGGAAAGAGAGAATTGTTTTCTGTAACTGTTGATATTTTCCGAAATCTGGGGAGGGAACATACGTACAGTAAGTGCTGCAACAGTGCCCTTTAACCAGGGTGAAATGCTTTGTTGCTTAGTTTGTTAAATCAATAGTGTAGACCAGGGGTCGGCAACCTGCGGCTCCGGAGCCGCATGCGGCTCTTTTGTCCTTATACTGCGGCTCCGGGTGGTTTGGGAAAATTAATTAGAAGTATTTAGCTGAAGTGTATTTTATTTGTGTTTAGTTCTTTTTTTAACTTGTAGTTCTAAATTGGAAGATTATTGTGATATTGAAATATAAAAATAAAATTATATTTTATTATTTTTCATCGCTCAAAATAAGCGTCACACTCACAGAAGCCGGTATACCCGCCGAAACGCTGTGCATCTATCGAGACTTTCAACCCCAGGTAGGCCAATTATGGATCTTTGGATCGACATTATGTCAGCAGCTGTTCTCCACCGTGAACTATGTTAAAAACAAACACCGCTCACGCCTCACAGATGACAGCTTACAGTGACTTCGTACAGCCCTGATTTGCAGACGCTGTGAGCAGAGGTTCAGGAGCAGAAGTCCCATTGTAAACACATCACGGCAAACCCGACGATGTTTGCATGAACATGCTTTTCAGCATCTCTTTATTGACCGCTTTTCACACACGGTTGCTGTACGCATACAGCCGGCTGTAGCTTTTCAGCTCACAGCCCGACACATACCAACACAAGAGCATAGATAGCACAGACTTTAAGGCGGCGAGACGTGATTGGGTGCCGCTCAGGTGCGTCCGACTCCCATGCAGCGGCACTGCAGACCACGCCCCGCCACACACATTAACCAGGTAAAAAACACATATTTAGGCAGAATTTTGCAAATATCTATTTTTCTTTTTTTTAGCAGCGTAGAGCTTTTTTTCCAATTATTTTTTAAAAGTCAGGTCAAGGCTCCAAAAGCCCAAAGGCGATATGAGGGTGGCGGCTCACAACAGTTTTTGTTTGCTACATGGATCATTTTAGTTCAGCTGGGTGTCTTTCCTTTTGTTATATTTCTTTAAGAGTTCAAAATGTGTTCATTACATAAATAAAATGTAATTTTCTCTGTAGCACTTCATGGATTACATAAGCAACACACCTTAGTTGTTCACACAAAGCATAAAAGTAAAAAAAAACAATATATACAGTGTTATCTTCATTTTAGATGTCAACAAGTATTTGCGGCTCCCAGTGTTTTCTTTTGCGTGGAAACTGGGTCCAAGTGGCTCTTTGGGTGTTAAAGGTTGCTGACCCCTGGTGTAGACATACCATCCTCAAACATAACACATGGATCAGAACAGTAAAAACATGTAATTGATTAATTAGGCAGTCATAAATTAAGGTAATCAGCTGCTTGAAGTCACAATGTCATCAATGACTGCATTCCTAGCATTTCTAGTAGTATTATCTCACATTTCAACAGCAAAGAAAATGGATTCATATTTATAGTGGCAGTGACATCCAAGCTACCCAACATCCAAACTTCAGAACTAAAATGCTTCTTGAATATGTTTTAAAAAAAAGTATATTGCCTTTTGGATAAGCTACAATAATATCTTCAATATATACAATAAGTTGTAGTAACATGTGCAAAGTTTTAAAAAAAAATAACAGTTTTTCAAAACTTAAAAAAAGATTCAAATATAAGATACCACAAAGAATCCACAAATCTACTGAGGCTTCAGGAAGACTGACTGTTTACATAAATGGAAAAATATACCTCAAAATATGCATTAAATCAGCTCCTGTGCAAATGCTCACAGAAGACATTTTGAATTTGGAGGGAACATAAGATAACATAGTTTAAAGATAGCATTTGAAATGTTTTCAATGAAAATATGTTGCAGAAAAGCCAGATATTGCTTCACACTGATAGTACACCATGTACTACCAATTCTGGCATTCTGAATTAAGCTATGACATACACATGTGATTTTAAGAGGCTTTTATCTTGAAGTACCAAATCAGACTTGATATAGAGTAACACCATGGAGATGTTGACTGCATATATACATGAATAGAGCATATAGGTTCAGCTTTCACAGAGAGATTTACTTAGAAACAGGCATTAATCCAGGACATCCAACACAGAGAATCCAGACAAGATGGAGGCCGAGAGCGTACCTAGCTGATGAAATCTAGATCTAGCAAGAACTGAATGGTTGTTCCAGCCTTAAATAGACAGCTTGATCAGTGATGAGCTGTAGTTGAGTCAGCACAGCTGATTGCTGACAGGCGAGTGTCCACAGGAAGATGGAGAGACTGGAGGAGCCACACCAGAAGGAGAGAGGTAACCCCCAAACGCCATACACACACACTGTAATCCCTAACAGTTGTCCTAGCTCATAACTAATAAGTTCATAACACTCAAATGTCGTTTTGTAGTTGAGCAAACTATAAAGTATTGAGCTCTGTTGGCTTTTATGCAACTTTAATTGAATAGGGCTCAATATTTTTTAGCTAATTTGTTTGGAACGCTCAAAAAGTTTAAGAAGCATATATTAGTGACGTTCTGGTGGGTGGAGTCTTGTCGCTCCCTCAGGAAAGCTGAGTCAGCCATCTTGAATTTACCTTGATGCGGGGAAGATTTGGCCTGCCCGTGTGGATTAAGAGTCCCCAACTTCAACCTACAACGACCACCACCTTAATTTTTTTCATCAACTGCCCTAAATTTGGTAAGTCTAACGTGTTTTTGTTTTGTTTAAATTTAATTTCGATAAACAGTCTTTTTTATTTTTTACTGGAAATATATTCGTACTTTGTGCACAGTGAATGTTTGTTATAAATAAATTCGAATCCAAGTAATTGTAACTTTAGAAGTTTTCGAATGTGACAAATACGTAATGTTATTTCAAATTACAACGGTGTAACGTTTTGGCGGTATTCCGTGGGGGACAACATTTCCCATAATGCATTGTATTCTTGCCCGGGAAGTTGACGGTGGCAGTTCTAGCTCCATGCGTTTGAACTTTCTACTAAAACTTTCTACTGTCCGTTTCTACCGGTTGTCGTATTCGCCGGTAATGCACGTGCGTATTGTTAGTATACTTATTTCAATAAGTGTCCACGTTACACAGTCAGTAGTTTACGCTGTAGAGCTATGTGTGTGTGTGTGCTAGCATGAAACGAACAATGCTAAACAACATGAGTGTGTTATCATGATTAGACACATGTTTGTATTTTTTCGTAGTCTCAAATATGTGGTTGTGAGATAATCTCGAAATCCTTTTAACAGTTTAGAGGGGTATTTCACTAAGCGAGCTCTACAAGTCAAGACTGGGCAGTGGGTCCATGAATAAACTGCCTCACTCCTGCAGGTGTCTGTCCATACTTCCCATCGTTCAAGTGAGGCTATGGACTTGTATACGTTGTTTGTATCACCTTTACTCTCCATAAAAATTAATTTTTTTTTTTTTTTTTTTTTTTTTCCCAGGAACCAAAAGATGGCTGCTGCCCAGAAGCATGTGCTGCATGTGTATGTTGAACGAGACACCACCCTGAAACTTACTCTACTTGAGCGACCAAAGTCAGTGGAGGAGCTGAAAGAAATAATTCAAGAGAGGTTCAAGCCAAGACTGAATGGGGACTTTAGCCTTCACTATGTCCTCATGGACACAACCTATGCCCTATGTCGCCAAGAAATTGTTGGAGCTGTTGGAGCTCCACGAGTGAGAGACATCGTGGACAGATGGCCAGCCCTACTTATGGAGTCACAGGTAAAAAAATAAAATATAAAATATGTATGTATATATATATATATATATATATATATATATATATATATATATATAGATGTGTGTGTGTGTGTGTGTGTGTATATATGTCTGTCTGTCTCTTTACTGTTCTCCCAGTTTTTAAAAGTCTAGATTTTCAAACAATTTACCAAAAAGCAAATGACAGATGTAAAATGACAACACATCACTCTGTGACGTATTTTTTTCCCCCATTCACAGTAAACAAAGTCTCTAGAAGTTTATTTATTTAAATTTCCTTTAGATAACATTACAAAGAATGACGAATAACTTTCTATTTTGGCCTTGGTTCTGACTAGAATTGCTCTGGTTTTGCTAACCTGAGAACTTTTTAAAATGCATTCACATTTCTGCTCCTAATTCATCTTTGTTCATTTCTGTGTATTTCTGTTCATGTACAGGTGGTTGCAGAGTTCCACCGAATCAAGAATGTTAACCTGCGCACTCAATTCTACAAGGAGCTGGACAGACACACGCCTAGACTCATCACTTTGTTCCGAGACAAGGCCATCAAGACTGGCAAGATTGCAGAGGAGCTAGCAAAGCTCATGAGAATTTATGACATTCAGGTAAATTTTTCATTTCACATGATTCAGAATTACATTAACAAATGGTTTGTACACAGCTGTAAGAAGCCATAGTGTCAATTGCTTCAACTGTGCCCCCACGATTAAGTGATTATGCCATGGATACAAGGTTGTCATTTTAGGAGAAGGACATCTTGACAAAATGTATCCTTTCAAAAAGTGTTGTGTTAAAAAGATTTATCAGCTTCAATTTAAAGAAGTCCAAACAAGTACTGTTTTTGTAAAAATTGGTTTACATTTGGAAGTTTTTCCTTTGTGAGTTGTTGATGTATTTACAATGGAAACTTATTAATTTAAAATGTGTATTACTAAAAATACGGTTATCCAAAATACTGAATTTACCATCTTTAGCCCGTTACACAAAAAGTTTGGACACCCCTGATCTATAACAATGACAATCAGAACATGGCTATCCAACACTTTGTTTTTACTCTGCATTTGTGTAAATACTATTCTAATAGATATTGTATGTTCATCTAGGAACAGCGTGATGTAAATACAAGACGGGTCCTCGTCCTTCATGCACTTCCTGTGTACCTGCGTGAAGATGCCTCCACGCTATTCAGGACTTGTGATGTAAGTGTACTGCCCTCAGCATCAACCCCTTTGCCTAGCTGTTCAGTCGAATATATCACTCAGAACTCAAGGAGAACCAGGGTGTATATCAGGAAGGAGGTTCAACACAGTCCTCATCTGACTTGTTTTCTCCCATATATCAACTATTGTTGAATAAGATTGCAAGAAGATTGTTACGCATAAACCAGAAAACATGAAAATAGTTGAAAGATTATTAAACAAAAACAAATCCACAGATGAAAACTCTCTCCCTTTCTAAAATTCAAGTGTTCTATTTTTTTGGAGGTGCCATGTTGTGGTCAGAGAAATGTTTGGTAAATAACAAAAACAAATATCTTGACATATATTTATTATTGAAAACATTTATTTAAACATATGTTTTGAAACCAAACCCAAATTAAGATTATTGTAATGCATCATGATGTATCAAATTAAATCGTTGACATTATAATCCTAAAAGAAACGTGCGACTTATGAAGATTCACACCTCTAATCAATAGCATGATTTGTGTCCTTGAGGGGCTGAACTCATTCTTGTATTATTTGTGTTTTGCAGTCAGCAGATGGTCCAGACCTCACTGACACTCCTGTGGCTCTGCTGACAGTTGTCACGGATGACACTACTGATTCGGCCCTCTTCAGTCCCGAAAGCATCTGCATTGTCGTTGAGGATGAAATACTTGTGAATGGTCCCACAAATCTGGCTGACTCATTTCTCCTGCTCTTTGGGTACATCTATGCACTAGACCTACAATACCCAAAGAAAGTTGAGCTTACATTCACATTTATCCAGAAGGTTGTGATGTGCCTTGAGGACAACAAACCACTGAAAGGGCGTCTACTGATGCTGAAGAATGATTTGTTCAATGAGTGAATCACTCAGAATGGACTACTTGTTGAGCTGAGTATTGAGGAAGCTTTTTTTTTTTCCTAATCATTTGGCTCTTCTACTTTAAATTTAAAGTGAATGACTGCTCATTTCGTGGACTATTCATGTTTAACGTTCTGTTGCCTAATACCTTAATGCACTGCCTTGATGTTTGTTACCTATGAAGTACAGCAGTGGAAACCAGTACATTTTTTTTATGTATTTTTAAAATAAGTGAGCTGCAGCTGTCAAGGTACAGTAAGTGTTAAATGCCTCAATGTTCTAATGGCTGCAATTGCTGTTAATACTGAAAATGTTATTTAATTTTAGAATTGAGATGGAGACCCTTGGAGTCTTTCTTTTGTTTTATTTATGAAGCACTTTTTTATGAGTGAGCTCCGTTATCCGTGCCTTTTTAAAAGCACATTGTGTTTAATAAAAAAAAGTTGTTAAATTGTTAGTGTTGTTACTTTCATGTTTTCTAACACTTTTAGCTGATTATAATTTACTGGGCAAACAGTTTAGAATTATTCGTAAATGTATTTCCCACAGTATTTTAAAAATATTTATTAGATTTTAAGTGTTATTTCCCATATTATAAGTTAGAAAATATGAAAAAGTTTGAGTTTATTTCCCACATCGTATGAGTTGCAATATGTAAAATATTTTGAGTGTATTTTCCACCTTAATTAAGTTGAAAAATATTGAACATTTTGAGTTTATTACTCCCTAATTATAAGTTGAGGAATATCAACATTTATAAGTTAACATTGAGGTAATTTAAGGCAACTGCAACTGTAATTTTTATTTTAGTTAAACTTAAAACTTTTAAAAACATCACTAAAAAATTGTTGTGTAATCTGTTACACAACAATTTTTGAGTTCTGTGAACTTATTAGGTTTTACAGTGCACTGACAAAGAGAGAAAGTAAGCGAGAGCAAGGAAAAACACAGCAGAGAGCGAGATAGAAAAAAGGTAGGCTAGCATGAGTGTTTGGGGGACCCGACAGGGACACAGTGACTGGAGTGGAGGAAGAGACAGCAGTGACACCCTAGCAACCAGAGTCTGAGCACCGATTTGGGTTGAAGATGGAGCTGCTGCGCCAGAATTTGCATCGGTAGGCAGAGGTCAATTTTGCATCAATAGCCTGGACTATCCAGATGCCAGATGCTGTTATTCTAAGAATCTCAGGGCTTGCTCATGTTCACCGAGAGCAGTGCCCTGCCTGGTCAGGAACTGGAGGAACTGGAGAGGAATATTCTGGAAGAAGTGGTTGCTTACTTGGTATGAGTCCTGTGAGGAGACTGCCAAGTGACGGTCCAGAAGGGATTTGTCCCGCTTGATCCATTACCGAATCCAAGAAACAAAGGACTCCAGGAGGGCAGGCACGATTACTGCAGCTTCAATTCATCACTCCACAAGATGTGCTGTCACTAATTTTCAGTCCAGTTCTTGAGTAAATTTTTTTCATACCTCAGCATTTCCTCTCTGTTTCCCTTCCTTAAGAATGGCTTCTGTTGGTCATTAAGTCCATGATCCAGTTACAGATAGAGATGCTGATTCCAAGATCCACAAGGTTGGTGATCAGCTTGGAGGGAATAACTGTACTGAATGCTGATCAGAAGTCAACAAGCAGCATTCTTGCATAAGTATTCTTGTTCTCCAGCTGTGTACTTCCTCACCTGGACAACAAGAATACTGTGTTCTACTATGTGTGATTAGTGGGTGGTGACAGTTTGTGTCGATTTACCGTTGTGGTGGAGAGCTTGCCTGGGCAGCCTCCAAGGATTCTGTTGCCCTCGATCCCAAAAAAGAAAGTGTAGTTGCTGAGTCTCTGGCTGCTGGCATTATGTCTCACATGCACACTCAGCACTCACTTAGGGTCCTGTGCCGGCCGTTCCCTCTGGTATATTGCCACGGTCGCAGTTTCACGCAGCTAGTGGCTCCTCACTGCGGACCAGTTCTCCAGCCTGCAGAGCAAGCTTCCCTTGCTGTGGCTGCCATGCCCAATGGGCATGTTAGATGTGTGTGGTGCTTGGAGGGGATGCTCCACCATCTTGCTGGAAGAGTGGAGTGTTTTATTTTCATCCAGCACGTGTCAGGGAGCCCCGTCATACCTTTTTTTGGCAGGTGCACCCACTGACCCCCACTCCTACTACGCCTGAGCAAGTTGAGGAAGGTGGATGTCTCACAGGCAATGGCACAATGTCTGGGCCCTCAGGCAGTGTGCCCACTCTCCATCTGCTGTGTGTCTTGGCCCACCCTCCAGCTGCCTCTCCTTGTACCCCATACCGCGTACATACATAATATGTAACGGAGTGGAGAGATAGTCTCTTACTCAGAGAACCAATGGTACAAAGTAACTCAACATTCTAACATCTAAAACCTATTGTATATAATCATTGATTTAATTCCATCATAGATGTTTTTGCCATGTGTTGAAAATAGTTTTGAAACTGATAGAAAAACAGCTAGACTTATCAAAAGGAAAGTGAGACAATATATACACAACAGGGTGATAAGGAGGAGTGGGACACATGGGAAACAACACAGCAGGAGTGAATGAAACAAACAAGACAAGGGAACCAAAACTAAATATAATGCACATGAAATGATAGACTATCAAAATATAAGAGGAACTGGCTAATACAAAGACTAGGACCTTGACACAGTAAGCAATCATGGAGACATGACAGACTAGCACAAGGAGACACAAAACAGGAAACAGGAAGGAAATCACTAAATGGAAAGATAATATATACACGAATAAACTAAAAACGAGGAAATTGACATCAGGAGATGAAACACTATAACAGGAGCTAAACTTTCAAGCAACTAAGAAGAGCCAAAACTAACACACTAAAGAATACATGAATTGAAAAAAAAAAAACCATTAAACAAACAAGAGATCTTCAAGGATAATTAAACAAAACTCAAAACACCGGATAAACTGACCCAGAACCATGACACTTTAACCCACCACTATGTACTTTCAGGACCTGCAACTATATTTTCATATTGTGAAGGAAAAAATGTGAATGCCTTCAGTACATATAATAAAACTATCATATACAAATTATGGAAATGTCTATATCTGTATTTTTGTAGATTTTAAATTGTTGTTATCACAATTCTAAGTTTTTGTGTCAATTTTAGAGTTTGAATTGTTAGTCAGTATATTTGAATTTGGGTTTGTATTTTGGTTTTATTATATTCTACTGTTATTCTGTCAGGTTCTGCTTTTAATGCTTGTTTGAATTCATTTTCACTCTTGCAGGTTTTTGTTTTTTTATTAAAATGTTTATTTCACTGCTGAGGCTCATCTTCACTGAAGATGAGTCACATGACAGAGACTATGTCAAAAGGAGGACTCTGCTGGATAACTTCCAAGCAGAGGCCTTCTGTGCTGAACCTGGTGTAGAAATGTAACCGGGCGAGCGGGTCTGAGACTTCCACCTGTTTATTATATAATTCCAATTTTTTTTTAATCCTTGGCATACATAGTATTTCTTTAATTTGATTAGCTACCTGAAGTCACTTTGTGTTGGTGTTTTTATTTGTCTTTAAAAAAAAAATACATTTTTGCTCCCTCAGAAAGGCTTTTAATGTATCCCAAATTACCAGGCAACAGGGTTTTTTTTTAATCTGGTTTGTGGATGGACTAATTTCTGGAAAGCTTGCTGGGCATAAGATTGCACACTTTACCTCGACTACCTATAGTCGAGGTAAAGTGAACATAACAATAACAATAAGAAATAATAACAAAGTGAACTTTGATCTCTCTCAGAATCCAAGATCATGTTGCAAAATGTTTATTCTTTTATTTTTGTTTTTTTCCACAATCCTTGCAATCTTCTCTTTTCCACTGTGCATGTTATAAGTGTGTGTGCATATGTTGTCTCTGGTTAAATTTAATTAAAAAATTTTCTGAGGAAAAAAAAGAGTGTGGACTGTTAACTTTTGTCCTCTTCTTTACATGACATTTAAAACTGCTGATAATAAGTTTTAAAAAAGAAGCTCTTACACTCAGCTCCTATCAGTGTCACACTGTGTTTCTATTTGCTTTAGTCTTGTTTGGTCTTGATAATCTGTCTTTACGGGAAAAAGATTTGTTTTTTTCTTTTGGGGGAAGGGAAGGGGTGCTGTGGTGGGGCATGTTTAAACATAATACCGTCCAAAGGTTTATAGATTATGGAAAATAAAATTTAAAAAAAAAAATTCTGATTTTTTAACATCTGATATTTTCTGACAAGAAATCAGAGCCTTTTTATCAGTGAGCTAAACTGGTGCCCTTGATACCATCTCTAAATGAACAATACAACAAACTGTGAAGCTGATAGGCTACAGCAGCATAATAAATCTAAATCCTTCAAACCAATTTGTCCACAGTCCACAGTGTCCAGCAGTGGTTAATCTCTGTGGTGTTTCTTGCTGTAATTTCCAACTGTGAACTCCCATCAACTTACTTCTTCTGCACAGATATTTTATACTTATTCCTCCTTTCTCCCCCCTACCATTTGATGTGAGCCACACCCTGTTATCCTCTCTCTGTGACATTTCACCCAGATTAACCAAAGCAGAGGTTAAAGCCGTAAAATCACTTCATTACAAATTACAAAAATTATATTTTCAACCACCATTAGGCCAAACTCCTAATCCTACCTCTGAGGGAGAAGCCAGCCACCCTTCAGAGCATGTTCATTTCCACCATTTGTGTCCGCGATCTCGTCACTACCCACAGCTCGTGACCATAGGTGAGGGTAGGGATGTAGATGGACCGGTAAATTGAGAGCTTCGCTTATACTTTCAGCTCTCTCTTCACCACGACATTCCGGTACAGAGTCTGGATCACTGCAGCCACAGCACCAATCCATCTGTGGATCAACCCTTCTCCCGTCACTCGTGAAGAAGGACAAGCTATAGTATCTTCGACGGGACAAAGAGCTGGTCCAGTGTTCCACGACCAGGACAAAAACTGCATTGTTCCTCCTGTATCTGAGTTTCAACTAACGGAGGAACTCTCCTTTCCATCACCCTGGCATAGACTTTCCCAGGGAAGCTGAGGAGTGTGATCCCCCTATGGTGGGAACACATCCCCCAGTCCCCCTTCTTAAAGATGGAAACCACTAGAGATGGCACGATACCACTTTTTTATGTCCGATACCGATACCGATATCATAAATTTGGATATCTGTCGATACCGATATGAATCCGATATAGTGTGTTTTTTAATCAATAAAACTGTTTTTTTTAATATCTTGCTGCATTTTGTATACCCAGTGTTGGGGAGTAACGGAATACATGTTACGTATTCAGAATACAAAATATGAGTAACTGTATTCCGTTACAGTTACCGTTTAAAAAGGTGGTATTCAGAATACAGTTACTTTGTTGAAATAAATGGATTACACGGCGGTACTTTCCTGTTTCATATTGTCGCGGGTCAGGACTGTTTGGGTTTGTTTGACAGCTATGTTCTGTTGTTCCAGGCGGCAGCGTTACGGTTGCCATGGTTACAGGGTGACGCTCTCTCTCTGCGTGTTTCCTGGGTGAGAGAGCGCTTTTTTGTTGTTGTTGTTGTGCTAAGCTAAAAGGCAGAATGCTACAGGCATAGCTCTAAAGCATGTAGCCTGATGGGCAGTGTAGTCCGTGCTGCAGGGAGAATGGACTACCATACCCGTTATGTGTCTGTGAGCGAGGGAGGGAGAGAAAGGAAAAGTCCGAGCTGTCACGGAGCAAAAACGGGAGCTGGAAGCATGTAAATATAATAATAACCACTGCAGCCAAGAAGAGTGCCTGACGAGCCTAGCTGTAAGTAAGCTATTAAGACTCAACTGTACACTGTGTTCGTGTTTTCCTCCGGAAAAAATAAGTTCCGTTGGAGAAGCCTTTCAACGCCTCTCTCTGTCTCTGGCAAGCAAAGTTGACCCAGACAACAAAGTAAAGCTAGTTTTCGGCTACCAGCCCGACACAAACCTGACGTATTAGCCAGAGGTCCCTTTACTACGTTTCGGAGCCGCGGACCTTCAGTAACAGTAATAAATCATAGCAATAGTACATTCACATAGTTGTAAACAGCATGATAATATATTAAGTATTCCAAAGTATTCAGAATACGTTACTCTCGTTGAGTAACGTAACGGAATACGTTACAGAATACATTTTGGGGCATGTATTCAGTATTCTGTAGTGGAATACATTTTAAAAGTAACCTTCCCAACACTGTGTATAAGTTCATACTCAAGTTTAAATAAACAACAACACTAAAGCTATTCTGTTATACCTGTATGTAAAAAATACACTGCGCCCAAAATATTTCATAGTTCAGCAACACTGATCAATCTAATAAACTTAAACCTACTCCATCCTTCCTATTCTGGTATTTTAAAGAGTACTTAGCAGAAATATTAAGCAACCTAACTAATAGGGTTGCAAACTCCCAGCAAAAGAAAATAGGGAACCACCCCCCACCCTCCACCTCATGATGCTTAATCGATGTAATCAACTTTAATTTGATGCAGTGTGGAAAAAATGCACAGAAATAAATTATTTTTCAAGAATAATTAAATAGATTCAACATCTTTCTTCAACAGAACTGCAGAATTCACAGATGGTACTTTCCCAAAGGAAAAAGTACTATAGCTTACTAGGGTATATTAGACTTAACAGTTACTATATAAAGTAATGGACTTCTATACATTTTACATCAGATTAAAACTTTGGCTGTAAGATTCGGATAATTATTTATTAAAAGCTAGACATTTTAAATGAGAATAAGAAAGAAAAGTATGTCTTTGTGCCCCCTTTTCCCTGTTCATGCCCTGTCGGCCCCCCTGGCTACACTTTGCTAGATCCGCCCCTGCACAGTTACCAGCCGTCAGCTACGTAGAAAAGGATCCTGGTGTAGAAAGTAATATTAAATACATTCTAACAACAGCTTATCAAGCTTAAACGTGCTGCTGTTGTTCAGCCGCTGGTTTCCTCTTTCTGGTGCACAGTGGGCCAAAAACAAAGAAGAGAGACGGACTCGCGACAGAAAAGCCGATCAGCTGATCATTAAGCAGTTTCACGATTGAAGTAGCAGCAGGAGAGGGAGGGAGAGAGAGAGGCAGTCGCTCCATATATCGGTTGTTAAGCTTAACATGGGAACGCTTTACAAACATTCAGAGATGAACTTACACACTTGCTTTACTTCTCTCTGGGATAAGGTCCTGGGAGATGAAATGCTGGTTTGGTAGCGAGGCTACAAATACACACAGCCGCTCTATCACGTGACGCATACTGCTGCAACGGTTATGAGCCGAGTTACGCTGTGTCGCAAGTTTTGTGAGGTGTTTTTTTGATATTTAATGGATCGGATTATATTTTTTATTTCTCGCCGATATCCGATCCAGTAATTTAGGTCAGTATCGGACTGATACCGATACGTAATATCGGATCGGTCCATCTCTAGAAACCACCAGCCCGGTCTGCCAGTCCAGAGGTTCTGTCACTGATCTCCATACAAGACTGCAGAGGTGTATCAACCAAAACAGCCCTACAACATCCAGAGCCTTCAGGAACTCAGGACGAACCTTATCCACCCCAGGGGCCCTGCTGCCAAGGAGTTGTTTAATGGCCTCAGTCACCTCACCCCCAGAGATAGACGGGTCTTTCCCCTCGTCCCCAGACTGCTTCCTCCAAGGAAGATGTGCCAGTGGGATTAAGGAGGTCCTCGAAGTACTCCTTCCACCGCCAGACAATGTTCTCAGTCACGGTCAGCAGTGCTCCCTTCAGACTATACACAGTGCAGATAGAGCACCGCTTTCCTCCCCTCAGTCGCCTGACGGTTTGCCAGAATCTCTTTGAGGCAGTTCGAAAGTGTTTTCCATGATCTCTCTGAACTCTTCCCACACCCAAGTTTTTGCTTCAGCCGGTTGGCCTGTCGGTACCTTTCAGCTGCTTCCGAAGTCCCACAGGCTAACCAAGCCCGATAGGACTTCTTCTTCAGCTTGATGGCTCCTTTCACCTCGGTTGTCCACCATTTGGTTTGGAGGTTACCACCGCGACAGGCACCAACCACACTGAGGCCTCAGCTATGGACCTGCTGAACCTGGTCCGTTCAGACTCGATGTCCCCAGACTCCCTCCGAATGCTATTGAAGCTCTGTCAGAGGTGTGAGTTGAAGATCTCAAGCATCCTCAATATACGTTTAGGTGTGTCCAGCATCCTCCCCTGCCACCTGATCCAACTTACCACCAGGTGGCGCAGGTCCTCTCTTCACCTGAGTGTCCAGAACATATGGACGCAGGTCTGGTGATATGATTATACAATCGATCATCGACATGCGGCCTAGGGTGTCCTGGTGCCATGTGCATTTCTGGCCACCCATATGTTCGAACATGGTGTTCGTTATGGACAAACTGTGGTTTGCACAGAAGTCCAATAACAAAGCACCACACAGGTTTGGATCTGGGAGGCCATTCCTCCCAATAACGACCCTCCAGGTCTCACTGCTCTTGCCCACATGAGCGTTGAAGTCTCCCAGTAGGACAACAGAGTCCCCAGGCGGAGCACCCTTAAGCACTCCAGCCAGGGACTCCAAGAGGGCTGAGTACTCTGAACCGTCATTCGGTGCATAAGCGCAGATGACAGTCAGGATCCATTCCCCGGATTCTTCCCCACAGCGAACAAACCCTCTCGTCCACCAGGAGAAACTTCAACATATAGGCAGCAAGCAGAGGGGAAAGTTGGATACTCACCCCAGCCCGCCGGCCCTCCTGTGGTTGGCTTACAGGAGGATGGGCACATGTCTCTTTTTCGGGCTGTACCAGGCCGGGCCCCAGCCACCAGACGCTTGCCCTTGGGCACCCTACCCGGGCCTGGCTCCAAGGCGGGGAACCGGTAACCCTATCCCAGGCAGGGTGAACTGTTCCCTCAATGTTGTAATCTTAGGGGTCTTTTGAATCACTCTTTGTCTGGTCCCTCATGGAGGACCAGTTTGCCATGGGTGACCCTACCAGGGGGCAAAAGCCCCCTGACAACATAGCCCCTGGGATTCCTGGGATCCCTGGGACACACAATAAAGTAGTGATTCACAGTAGGTCCTTTTTAAAAAAAATTTTTTTTTAGGAAAATTACAGACAAGAAAGACTTTGTAAGAAAAATATTACAAGTATGATTGTGAGTGTTATGATCCTGGGTCATTTTGACCCAGCGTTTTGTGTTTCCTTTTTGTATCACCTTTTGTTTTGTGTTAATTCTGATTTAGTATTAGTTCTTAGGTTTGGTTCTTGTGTTTAGTGCTTTAGTGTTTATCAGCCCTACCTGTGTCTTGTACTCTGTTCGTGTCCCCGAGTTTGTGTTGTAAAACAGTCTGTGTGTTTTCTGTTTTACGTTATAGGTCTGTGTCTCGTCTTGTGAATTAGGTTCAGCTGTGCTCCCCTCCTGTGTGTCATTCCCTCATTACCTTGTGTGTATTTATAGTGTCTGCCTGTGTTCCTCGTCGCGTCGTCTGTGTTACTCAGTATTAATCAATGTTTTTCCGTGTCTCTCTGCATCTCTCTGCCCTGCTTTCTCCTTGCCATTTCCATGTATCTTCCGGTGTCCTTATGTTTTCAGGTTTGTTTATTAGTTTCTCCCGGTTTAGGTTTATGTTTAGTTCAGCCCTTGCTTTTGTTACGTTTTGTGCACTGTAAATAAACTCATTCACATCACCGCCGCATTCACATCCTCCTTCCCATTTCCACACGACTGCTGCCCCAGCCGTGACAGTGAGTGTGTGTAGTGAGTGTGAAGGTGTTAATTTCTATTCAGTACAGGATTAATGCAATTTATGAGAAAATTATAACAATAATGATAATAATACTTAAAGTAACATTAACTCAGTATTATCACCATCATCACCAATAATCATAGTAATGACAATAATGATAACAATAACTATGACCATTGACCAACTATGAATAATAATAACTACAATGATAACAATAACATCATTATAATAAGAATATAAGAAATAACTCATAGTCATGCATCAATGCTGCTAAAATATGCTGGAGGGATGTTTCAGAGGCTGTAGGACAAGGACCAACAAAGTAAAACAGGAAACACATGACAGGCACAGAGACATGGGCTTGACACTGAAACATCAGGAAAAGAGAGAACATGGAGCACAGGGACAGGAGTAAGAAACTGTGACATGAGACACGAATGAATCGGGAACATGAAAATAAACATGAAGACAGAACTAAACCTACCTGCACTAAACATGGGGGGCACAGGAACACAACCCAAGAACTAGAAATCACAAAACACTGAAGAACTAGAGAGCTAGAAAATATAAAAGACTAAACCATGAGAAAACCACTAAATCACAGAATATAAACTAATGAAAACATAAACACTGGGTCACCAGACTCAGGACCATGATGGTAGAGGCTTTTTTTCCCTCTCCTTTCCATCCGTCCCCCTTCTTCTTTCCCAAGAATACTGTGTTCTACTATGTGTGATTAGTGGGTGGTGACAGTTTGTGTCGATTTACCGTTGTGGTGGAGAGCTTGCCTGGGCAGCCTCCAAGGATTCTGTTGCCCTCGATCCCAAAAAAGAAAGTGTAGTTGCTGAGTCCCTGGCTGCTGGCATCATGTCTCACATGCACACTCAGCACCCACTTAGGGTCCTGTGCCGGCCGTTCCCTCTGGTATATTGCCACGGTCGCAGTTTCACGCAGCTAGTGGCTCCTCACTGCGGACCAGTTCTCCAGCCTGCAGAGCAAGCTTCCCTTGCTGTGGCTGCCATGCCCAATGGGCATGTTAGATGCGTGTGGTGTTTGGAGGGGATGCTCCACCGTCTTGCTGGAAGAGTGGAGTGTTTTATTTTCATCCAGCACGTGTCAGGGAGCCCCGTCATACCTTTTTTTGGCAGGTGCACCCACTGACCCCCACTCCCACTACGCCTGAGCAAGTTGAGGAAGGTGGATGTCTCACAGGCAATGGCACAATGTCCAGGCCCTCAGGCAGTGTGTCCACTCTCCATCTGCTGTGTGTCTTGGCCCACCCTCCAGCTGCCTCTCCCTGTACCCCATACCGCGTACATACATAATATGTAACGGAGTGGAGAGATAGTCTCTCACTCAGAGAACCAATGGTACAAAGTAACTCAACATTCTAACATCTAAAACCTATTGTATATAATCATTGATTTAATTCCATCATAGATGTTTTTGCCATGTGTTGAAAATAGTTTTGAAACTGATAGAAAAACAGCTAGACTTATCAAAAGGAAAGTGAGACAATATATACACAACAGGGTGATAAGGAGAAGTGGGACACATGGGAAACAACACAGCAGGAGTGAATGAAACAAACAAGACAAGGGAAACAAAACTAAATATAATGCACATGAAATGATGGACTATCAAAATATAAGAGGAAGTGGCTAATACAAAGACTAGGACCTTGACACAGTAAGCAATCATGGAGACATGACAGACTAGCACAAGGAGACACAAAACAGGAAACAGGAAGGAAATCACTAAATGGAAAGATAATATATACACGAATAAATACAAATTGCCATACCAAGAAACTGGGTTTTTGTATTTAACAAACAATTTAAGCCAAGTCTATCTTTTCTTAAACCACACAGTAGCCTCTCAAGGTTCAAGGTTCAAGGTTCTTTATTCGTCACATGCATAGTTATACGGGGGGGGGGGGCATTATATATAATATATACATTAAGTGAATGTGCAGTAGTAGCATGTATGCAGCAAGCAGGTGAATTCTGTGCATTAAGTGAATTACATAACAATAGACAATCTGACTATTTTACAGAATACACAATATGAACATATTTAAAATTAAAGGAGTTTGAAATGTACATTGTGCCGGTGGGTTTGATGATGATGTGAGAGGGCGGGTGTGTGTGTGTGTGTAGGGGGCGGGGTTGGTTTAGGGCCCGGATGGCTTGGGGAAAGAAGCTCCTCTTGAGTCTCTCTGTCCTTGCCCGGATGATGGGGAACCTTCTACTGGATTGCAGAAGTTGGAACAGTTGTTGCCAGGACGGGACGGGTCCTTCAGTATCTGCGCTGCTCTAGTCCGGCATCTCCTGGTGTAGGTGTCCTGAAGCAGGGGGAGAGCAATCCTGCAACAGCTGTACGGATCACTCTCTGAAGAGCTATTTGGTCCTTAACACAGCTGTTCCCAAACCAGGATGTGATGTTCTGTGTGAGGATGCTCTCCACAGCGCCTGTATAAGGGTTGGTTGTAAAATTTCTTTCCAACAATTTAATTTTTTCTTTCAAATTGTTTTCTAATTCTGCGTCTTTCTTCCTTTTATAGGATGAGCATAAGATAATTCTGCCCCTCAAGACAGCTTTACCAGTTTCCCATAATAAAGTTGGAGAGATGTTTGGAGAATCATTTGATTTTTGTTGGAATGTTTTACCGAGTGTAAAAGAGACTGATGCATGATTGCTTATTGTCTTTGAGTAGATTCGTGTTTCAGATATATCTGGGTGATGTTAGGATGCCTGGGTCGTTGACCCAGAGTTTTGAGTTTATTATATTATTTATCATTTCTAGTCTTTGGTTTCTTGTTAGAGTTTAGTCTTATGGTTTACGTCTCTGTTCCCTCTGTAGCAGTGCCTGCCTGTGAGTCTGTGTCTTTAAGTTCAGTCTGTGTTATGTTTCCTGTTTTACTTTGGAGGTGCATGTCTTATGTTAATGTATCTGGTTTTGCTTCCCCTGTTTCCTTATCCCTGATTTGCCCCAGCTGTTTTTCCCTCCTGTTGCCCATTCCCTGATTACTCCCTCTATGTATTTAAGCCCTGTGTTTCAGTTTGTCGGTGTTGCGATCTACCCTTATCTTGCTGTGTGTTCTGTCTGCGTAAATTTACCTTGGAGTCTCAGTTTGTTACTTTTTTGGAGTTCAGCATTAAAGCTGTATTTAAGTTGACCTTTTGTCTCTGAGTGTCTGCACTTTGGGTCCTTTTCCTGCCTGCACACAGCCGTTTCATAACAGGTGAAGGTGATTACTGGTTAGGGAAAAAATCAATTCTAGATTGATTAACTTGGGAAAAATAAGTGTATTCTTGATCATGAGGATGATACAACCTCCAGCTGACTATAAGCGTCCATGTGGTTTTTTTTTTAATACAGTGGATTGCCATGTTCTATTATTGGGAGAAATCCCAGATCTATCCATCGAATGTTGAAGTATACTTCCTGTCTGTGTCGTGATTGTATTTCTTATTACCTAAGCTAATGTGAATGTTGTAAAATCATGATTACACATATATGCAATGTATACAGTGGAACCCGGACTTACGAAATTAATTGGTTCCCGAGGGTCTTTTGTAAGTAGAAAATTTTTGTAAGTCGAAGCACCCGTCGCGCCTTTTGAGTGAATGATAGGCTATAGGCTAATTGCTAACTGCAACAGCAATACGTCGTTCAAGTGGAACAGCGAAGCGCAAGTACGAAAGCCAAGGGGGTTGTCACATGATTCGGAAGGCATTGTGGGCATTGTGGGCTCAGCCAATCAGAGCCAGCGGATTTCGTTACATGGGCATATTGCCGTTAAGTGCCTTCGTAACTTGAATTTTTCGTTAAATGGAGTATTTGTAAGTCGGGGTTCCACTGTACATACAAAGTTTACACTGGAGAGAAGAGGAATGAAAGTGAATAGACGCGAGACAGAATATATCTGTGTGTGAATGAGAGACAGGTTGGTGACAGAGGAGGGATAGTGGATTCACTGGACAAAGGATGCTGAACATGGAGATGTTAGACAGACGGAAAAAAAAGACCACTGAAGATTTAGTGAATGAAGACATGTGGAGGGTTAGTGTGACAGAATAGCATGGTAAAATTTTATACAAAAGACCTTTTTGTAGATGAAAACAAAACATATGGAGGCATATTTGTGTTTAAAAAGCATCTTTATTAAAATGTAAGCTGTATAACTTGAGTGACAACCTCAGGACTGACTGCACATCTTTAAACTGCAACAAAAGAATAAAACGTAAGGATGCAATTGTGTTAAAATAATCATTTCATTTTCATTGAACAAATATTTACGAAATAAATGTAATTTAATTTTGTGTGAAATGTGGTGTTCTCGCTATAACAGTTTGTTACCTGCAGCTGATGGGTAAATGTATTCAGTCTCAGCTCGGTCACCTGAGAGGGAAAACAAAGTGGAAAAATGTGACTGGCTGTGTGTGTCCAACACATTTAAATTTGATCCTTCAAATTCTGTTAACTGTTGTTTGTTGTACAGCTCCACTAAGGAGCAAAGTGTGTCAGTGTGCTGTTGCAGTGAAGTGAGTTAGAGTTGTACTTGGCTGGTAGTAGTCATAGATTTTGATCACAGCTGGTTTCAGGTTCTCCACTCGAAGTTCTTCTATGATTGTCAAGCTGTAGTTCTTGGGCATGTCCTTTGGTAACTGAACAGAATTAAAAAAACAGAAGACACACTCTGTAACAATACAAACATCATCATCTGGTATCCACACTGTGAATATCTCTCACCTCCTGTAAATACACCAGAACATGATCTTCTGTTTGTTCAACACGATCCACCAATGGGGCACCTTTGAGCTGTGAGGAGACAACATTCTCCTTATTATTATTTTATCATCACCTTTATCTCATCACAAACTGACACATGGTAGCAACATTTCTATTCAGCTAATAACTGCAATAACCCACCATCTTTAAAGACACTTCATTTGGGACAAATCCAGAGAGCATTTTGATATCCAGGATCACCATGTTTGTAGTATTCTCCTTTCCACTGTACCTGTGTTTGAACAGTTAAAAAGTGATTGCACTGATGTGTATCCATAGATGCCACATTTCCAACAGTTATGCCACAGTGGCAAATAAAATACCCCTAGCACTTATCTAATCTGTTAAATACTTACAGGGATTTTATTGTCAGAGTGAGATTGCGTCTGGATTCACTTGTTGCATCAATCTCTGATTTGACCTCCACGCTGAGAGTAGTGACATCAGTGGGACTCAGGATGTTGCAGTGAAGAGAAATCTGCAAAATAGGCAACCAAAAGAGGTTTGCAATTTATAATATTAGTAATAATGAGAAAAATATAAATCTGTTCATGTTTTTATGTTTATGTTTTGCATTTATGTTCAAAATATAGTGGCATCACATTTTACGTGACTGATTACAGTTATGAAGTTATTTTGGTGGTTGTGGCCAGAATAATATGTACACTAATTGTGGGCAGAAATGTCATGTTGATTTGGAGCTTCTTTTATCAAAATATTTAAAATCGAGATGAAGGCTTGGACACAAGGAGGGATCTGGAAATAGAACTGCTGGTTCTTGACTTCAAAATATGCCAGCTAAGACAGTGCAGGCATGTTAGCAGGATGCCTTTATGACACTACCCTCTGGAGATTTTCCAGGCAAATCCAACGGCGAGGATACACAGGGTGTAGCTAGACCTTCCTGGAGATGTTATACATGTCATCTGGCCTTAGTGAAATTCATGATGAAGAACAAAAACAAATAGCATCCTAAATTTGGATAATTTGAGCAAATACATAGATGGATAAGCAAATGTGCTTTTCTGAGTGAAACCACACTTTTGAGTTGTGCTCTTAAGTTTTTTTTCATTATGCTTCTTTATTTGGAAAAAGGAACAAACAGGACGTTGTCACGATACTGTCACTGACCTGCACTGACACACATGCAGTGCCCTTCACCTCCAGGCTGTACTTTCCTGACACGCCCTCCATCGTCTCCTCCTGGTAGAGCAGTTTGTTGCCCGGATTTACATCGAATGTCAGCTGACTGCTGTCAGACTGAACTGTCACTGTGCTTGAACCCTCAGGACTGAACACCAGAGTGGAGTAGAGAGCCAGAGCCTGAAGAGCCACCACTGTGTCCTACAAACAAAATCACAGCTACTACACATACTTACATATATATTTATATTTGTATTTTACAGGACAGCAACAACAAAGTAAAACTTCAGTATTCAGCTTCTCTCAGATAAGTTTTTATTTATCCCAGTGTATATGAACTCAAAGATGAGATTTAAGCTGTTTGGGTGGTGTAGCACCTGAGTGGAGGAGAAGCCTCCGTAGTAGTTCTGCTGGCCAGTCAGCCACCTAATAATGCCAGAGGCATAACCCAGGTCGTCAGCAGCTGTGGAGGCACTGAGTTTGGCCAACAGCACATAAGAACTGATTTCCACTGACAGGGAGGCTGATGTCTCTGCTGCTGTCTGAGACCAGTACAGGAAACCTCCTACAAACATACAATAAAAGTTACAGTTATGGTAATAACACCTGAATGATTTCCTTTTAGATGCTGACTCACCTTCCCTCACTGCAACTGTGTCTAAGTGCTGCAGAAGGTGAGCGCGGGTCTCCGTGTCTCCTGCCAGGGTGAAGACATAGGCTAGCAGAGCTGTAGTGTAGGTGTTGCTGAGGTCATTGATGGACTCCCTGAGACAAGCCAAGCTATTATTCACCACAGGATCCTTTAAAACATCAAAAGAAGAGCCCTATGAAGACAAACTGAACAAGGGACCAGTTCAGGACTAGGGCCCAACTCTGGAGGAGACTCGAGGGAGACTGCCTGGTATTCTCTATAAGAAGACTAAAGAGGCAACATGGGTATGGCCTCCTGTGGCCCACTGTGCCTTGGATATGCAAAAGGTGCCAACTGCAACATATAGTCAAGGTTTCCTAGTATCGTAAATTTCAGTCGCCACCTCGTCCCTCTCCACGACAATAAATCCAACAAAATGTATTCTTGCAGAATGACAGGCATATATAAAGCACATATGAAACAAAACCAAGAAACATATCCACATTTTCAGAAAGGAAAATGTGGATATGTTTCTTGTGTTTAATGTTTGGACAATTAAATGCTTATAAGAAACACCTATTAAAGCACTTTCTGCTAAGTGGACAAAAGCAGCTTCTGACACCATCATTTTCTAAGAAAAAAATCTTTTGGGGGGATTTAAGAAATTGTGGGATTTTCTAAGGACATATGTCACCCAACGTGATCATTTCCCTACGATGTACTTATTTTTAAAACTTTATTTTCATGACTGGAAATAGAAATAATGCTTTAACAAATTTCTTTTTCATCTACAGACAGAAAGTATCGACTTAACTGACTTAGAAATCAGTCATAAAAATATCTTTGAAAAATGAGGGGAAAATGGCCATCAGAAGAAGAAAATGAAATAAAACAAATACAAGTCAGTGTTGTAATTTCTTTACATTGTACAATATGAAGTACAAATGGGATCACATCAAGTTTACTCACATGTTGGGATATATTCATTTCCAAGAAAGCAGCAGTGATGTATGCACTGAGAGTCACTTCATCAGACACACCTCCCTGGTGAGTGAAACCAAGTTATTTCTGTGTGCTGCCAAAAAAAATTCTCTCCACACAGAATTAGTATCAGTCCCAGCTAAAGTATGGACTTACCTTCATTCTGTTGTGGAAGAGTTTGCCTGACTTTTTAAAACAGCCATTTGCTTGTTGTTTATTTCCCAGCCATGTCTTAGACTCTTCAATAATTCTTGGATCAATGTAGACAAAAGACTGAGCTTTGGCAAAACTTCTCATCACAAAAGCAGTCAGCCTGACATAAAAAAGCAACCAAAAGAAAGCTTCCTCATGTTTCAAAATTATATCAAAATGTGTCACAGTTATACCATTATAAGGTGAGTTGATTTTCCACATTTTCAGAAATAAAATGATAACAGGATGGGATATTTAAGGAGTAAATTTCACCAACAGGTTCAGTTTTGTTTGTAAGGCAAATGGAATATTAAGGTAATTATTATTTTCACCAAGTGTTTCCTGGTCCTCTTCCAAATATGGTGTATGCGCCTTTATAACTTTTGTAGTTCAGCTGTCTTTGGTAACCTGTAACAACAGGAAAGTGACTTGACTCTTAAATAGATATTCTATTCATAAACCTTTGATTTTAGCCCCACTATGAAACAAACACACTCACCACTGGTCAGGAAGTTGGTGGCTTTTTCCATGATGGCTGGGGTGAGCTGCTGTGTGCCTTTCAGGTACTGGAGGATGTAGATGTTGGGGGCTAGAAGAGCCATGTTCTGCTCTCCACATCCATACGGCATCTGGAGCAGTCCATCCAAGTTCTTCAGAGCCCGGCCGAGGATGTCACCTGATCAGAGGCACTCAGTCACTGAGACAGAACATACAACTTTCGCACACTTGAACTGCAAATAGATTAAAACTAGTAAATAAGTTAAATATTTAGAAAAATACAGCAGGTTATATAAAAACTGTACATACTAAATTATAATATTTTGCACTTTGTTACAGGAATTTATTTTCTAAACTATTTTCTACACTACAAATATGTTGGAGTCTCATTTAATAGCGTGTTTCAAAACCAGACAACAAAATGCCAGTACAGTTGTATTTGTCTTTTATATTCATTTACTATTGTACTGATTAAAAAAATGAAACTTGCTATATTTCTTTTTGGATAAATTGAAACTCATTTAATTAAAAATCAACAGGTTTACCCAGGACTGATACAAAAGTGCGGGCAGATCCTTCAACCACATTCTCAGGCAGCTGTATCTCGGTTTCCTCTGTCAGTGTGTCTCCTGTGTACAGACAAACAATCAGCATACAGAGAGAAGCTTAATCAGAACGTCAGTACCACAATGGTTTTGAATCAGTAGGTGGTCATCATGAATTTTCACAGGTCATACAAGAAATCCGACACCTACAATTAGCCAAGTTTCAGGCACAATAAAAATAATAATTAGACCAACAACCACATGAGTACTATGAGTGTGACCTTATAATTCCACACAGATGTCTCCTGACTGACTCTTACCAAGCATGTCAAGTTTGTAACATAGTGGGCATAGTGTATATATGAGATATAACTATAAATATCCTATATGTAGCTGAGATACACGTTAACAATTAAATGTCCTGTGGGGAATTATCAAAATTTGGCGTGTCGCCTCAGACATCCTTAACCAAACCTCAAAAGCTTCATAATTTGGTGTCCCCAAGGTCTTAGATTGAACTAAAAGGCCGTGCTGATCCTATTAACTCTCTAGAAGTTTGTAAAAGTACAAAAGCAGAAAATGGTGCAAAGGTTTCATCTTAAATTCAATTTATTTATATTTGAATATAAATAAATAAGAATACTTGAATTTTTAGGTTAAGAGTATCACTCCAGAAGTCTTTTGAGAAGGGTCTGGCTGCAGCCACTGGGGAGCGCCATATTGGGACCTTCACACTAACCGGAAACACTTGACCTCCACAGTAGGCAGAAATACGTTCCTGCGTGCATCATCGATTGTGGAAACCTTGCAAGTGGATTGTGAAGGTCGGGACGGAGTCTTTCATGTATAAATTTGCCATTAATAATTATATAATTCTAGGAATCATCTAGTTTGCTTACACTGATTATGTTGCCACTTTGTTAGCATTACAACAACGGTCAGACCCCCGAGGTATCTAAACTTTAGTAAGGAATGTGTGCACTTTTGACACCTCTGGTTAGCATTTAGTGGTCAGTTTCAAACGTATTTGTTTTTTGCTTGTTATTGAACTACTTTTCACTATCTGTAACATCGATGCACATTGTTCCATTTAGTGCATATTGCATTTTATTCATGTCTTTCATTCCACCTGCAAAAACATTGTAAAGTTCGTCAAAAAGAGGTTTGTATATTTATAAATACTATTATTCTGTACTACATTCTGTTCTGCTTTTTTGTAGCCCAGATTTTAGTTAGCCTTATATTGTCTGTTATGTCAATATATACGTATGTCACAAATAAGTGTCTTGTAAATTATGTTTGTGTAAAGAATTTTCTCCCAAATCTCTTACATGGTAACTGTAACATGTTATTTCTGCTAAAACCTGAACTTAAATGTGTATATGGTGTTGATCTGTTTTTTTTCCTCTCTGTTTTAGATGCAAATATCAATTTGGAATTGTGCCTCCAAGCCAGAATTACAGGCATGCACCACGTGTTGGCTGTTTCACTGCCCTCTGTGCCCCACCTTCAACCCTACTGTCAGTGCAAAGATTGAGGAGCATATAAATGGACACATTAAAAATGCTTTGCCTTTCAAAGGTAAGTTGGTATTAAATATACCTCATAGTTAAAGTTATAAATATGCACTTCTTTTCAGCACTTCTGCAGTCTATTTGTTTATTTAAAAGTTGCTTTTCACATTGTACAGTTCAGTTCTGTTAGGATGCCTGGGTCATTGACCCAGAGGTTTTGAGTTCATTATATTATTTATCATTTCTAGTCTTTGGTTTCTTTGTTAGAGTTCTGTCTTTTGGTTTATGTCTCTGTGTTATCCTTAGTTGCTGTCTCCCCTGTCGGCTATATCCCCATGTCCAGCCAGTGTCTATGTCTGCCCTATGTCTCTGTTTCCTCTGTTGCAGTGCGTGCGTGGGAGTCTGTCTTTAGTTCAGTCTGTGTCATGTTTCCTGTTTTACTTTGGAGGTGCGTGTCTTATGTTAATGTGTTTGGTTTTGCTTCCCCTGTTTCGTTAGGCCTGATTTGCCCGAGCTGTGTTTCCCTCCTGTTGCCCATTCCCTGATTGCTCCCTCTATGTATTTAAGCCCTGTGTTTCAGTTTGTCATTGTTGTGAGCTACCGTTTATTTTGCTGTGTGTTTTGTCTGCTTGCCTGTGTTTATGTTTAAAGTCTCAGTTCTGGTATCTTTTTAGTTCAGCATTAAAGCTGTTTTTTTGAGTTTACTTTGTGCCTCCGAGTGTCTGCATTTTTGGGTCCACGATTCCTGTCTGCACACAGCCTACACCTAACAGAAGCTCGCGACCAGAAAATGGACCCTGCAGACTCTTTTTCCTCGCAGTACAACGCTGAGATGGAGCGGATGGTGAGCCTGCTTGATCGCATCGCCCAATCCCCAGATTTGAGGACCATGGCAGTTGGGCTGAGTGCAGTGGATGCTGTCATTCGGCATAACCCTCAGCTTTCTCGGTTTGCTAAGGACACCAAGTTGGAGAACACCATAGCTGCGTGGAGAGAGCAAGTCAGGGCTAGTGAGCTTGCTCTCTCTCTCACTAACTCTTCCTCTTCGCTGCCCCAGTGCCACATACACTCCCCACCTGCCTCAACACTGCCACGGACTTCCTCTCCCTCGCCACACCAGCCGGGACCTCGTTCGCCTGCCTTTTTCCTGGCAGCTATGTGGTCTGAGGATGAGGAGGTGGTCTCCATGTCTCCACCAGTTCCTGTTCCCTCATCCCGGAGGAAACGGCGCCCTCGCCACCGCCACTCCTCTCCTCCGTTGCCTGTTCTGCAACCTGGTCCCGCTGGAGGGTCCGAGGGGCCCGTCCAGCCTTCTGTTCTCGCTGGGGTTCTGGAGAACCGCACCAGCCTTTGTTCGTCTCCGCTGGAGGGTCCGAGGGCCCGTCCAGCCACAGCCATCTGCCTCCGCTGGAGGGTCCGAGGGGCCCGTCCGGCCGTCTGTTCCCGCTGGAGGGTCCGAGGAACCGTTCCAGCCGTCTGTTCCCGCTGGAGGGTCCGAGGAACCGTCCAGCCGTCTGTTCCCGCTGGAGGGTCCGAGGAGCCCGTCCAGCCTCCTGCCTCGTCAGCTGGAGGGCCCGAGGAGCCCGTCCAGCCTCCTGCCTCATCAGCTGGGGGTCTTGGAGGACCCAGCCAACACATCCTCATCTCTACTGACGGTTCCGGGGAGACCGTTCAGCCACCACCTACATCGCCGCCTGCAGCGCCCACATCGTCGCTTGCAGCATCCCCACCTGCGACAGCTTTGTCCACGCCGCCTGCAGCTGCAGCGGCTTCAGCCACACCGTCGCCTGCAGCGCCGCCTTCGCCCGGTCCGGCCTCCGAGTCTTCGCCTGGTCTGACCTCGGCTACAGCTTCGCTTGTCAGTCATCCTGCGCCTCTACAGCGCCGGCCTCCTTCCAGGCCTCTGATTGCTCGTCCTGTTCGTCCTGTCCGGCCTGTTCGTCCTGTCCGGCCTGTACGTCCTCGCCGTCGTGGCTGGCCTCCTGACCTGCTCCGTCGCTGCCGGTGCCTCCCGCCCGGCCGGCCCCCTGAACTTTTTTTTTTTTTTTTTTTTGGCACTGTCGTGTGCCTGGTTTTGTTTGGTTGTTTTCTGGGCTCCAGTGTTTTCTGTTTTTGGTCTCTGGGTTGTGTTTGGTTTGTTTCGAGCCCTCCGTCCTGGACCCCCACCGCCCACCCTGGTTGGGTTGTTTTTTGTTTTGGTGTTTGGGTTTGGGCTGTCTGGGAGCCAGCCCTTTGGGGGGGGGTACTGTTAGGATGCCTGGGTCGTTGACCCAGAGGTTTTGAGTTAATTATATTATTTATCATTTCTAGTCTTTGGTTTCTTTGTTAGAGTTCTGTCTTTTGGTTTATGTCTCTGTGTTATCCTTAGTTGCTGTCTCCCCTGTCGGCTATATCCCCGTGTCCAGCCAGTGTCTATGTCTGCCCTACGTCTCTGTTTCCTCTGTTGCAGTGCGTGCGTGGGAGTCTGTCTTTAGTTCAGTCTGTGTCATGTTTCCTGTTTTACTTTGGAGGTGCGTGTCTTATGTTAATGTGTTTGGTTTTGCTTCCCCTGTTTCGTTAGGCCTGATTTGCCCCAGCTGTGTTTCCCTCCTGTTGCCCATTCCCTGATTGCTCCCTCTATGTATTTAAGCCCTGTGTTTCAGTTTGTCATTGTCGCGAGCTACCGTTTATTTTGCTGTGTGTTTTGTCTGCTTGCCTGTGTTTATGTTTAAAGTCTCAGTTCTGGTATCTTTTTAGTTCAGCATTAAAGCTGTTTTTTTTTAGTTTACTTTGTGCCTCCAAGTGTCTGCACTTTTGGGTCCACGATTCCTGTCTGCACACAGCCTACACCTAACAAGTTCATTCATCAGCAAGAGAAAAAAGTGTGTTTTCATTAAATGTTTTTTTTCCTGTTCACCACATTTCTGGACAGCTCTTGTGATCCACACCATTTTGCTTTCATTATTGAGGATGGCTTGGATGTTTTTGTTAATATGTGCAATCTGATTGTTAGACTGATTGCATTCTATACAACTACATTTAAATTACATGTTGTTTTTTTTCTTTCTTTTTTTCCCCTCTTACAGACAAAATGATATGCCGGTGCACTTTCACTGCCCTGTCTGTAACATGACAGTCATACAGCGTGGGGATATGGCAAGTCAATTGTTGTCATGTCAGCATTCAGGACTGCTCCCCACTGAACTCTCCGTGGAGCCCCATCTCCCTCTCGATGTCTTGTCTCCAGCATCTAAACCATGTTCTGAATCTTCGGTAGAACATTCATGTGCTCTACCCTCTGTGCTAAATGAAACTGTGGCTTGTCGATGAAAATGAAACGCCCTCACTGTGGTCTTAGTCTTCTTAAAAAAAATTTCAAGGCTCACATGATGAGGAGGTATTCAAACAGGTCAATAGATGTTTGCCTGGCCTGTCATCTGCTGTGTTTTTGTTTAGAGGGACTTCTTCCTCTTTGTTTTTCAGTTTGCAGAGGACATGGAGCTCTTTTTAAAAGCATGTGCTGACAAGCAGGGACTATGGGTCAATGCGATGTTTGACATCTAATGGACAGATGAAGGCACTGGCTGTTTGTTTGTGTTTTTTATGTGCTGTTTGTTTTTCAGTGTACAGAATTCCAGTTAAACTTATTATAAAATGTTGTTCACTTGTTTCCATACTTATAGTAAAAAATGTAACAGCATTGTTTATACTTGTAACTGCAGAGTAAAAAGCTTATTGTTGATATTAACATTAATGTATTACCCTGTAATCAATAATATTTTTATACATTTTACGCATTAACCCTCTGATCTCTATCCTGGCCATTTGTGGCCACTTCACTTCTTCTTCTTCTCGTTTGACTACTACAGTGCAGTGGACCAAAAGAATGACGCAGGTTTGATCTTAAGGATCTAATACTTGTGTGTGTGTGTGTGTTTGTGCATGACATTGCAACACAAACATGTATTTGCAAGATAGACTGGAATAAATTATGATGCATCAAATATTACACAGGCTGCAGTGAATTTTTGTTGTTACAGGTTATTGAGCTTTGAGTTTCCCAGTCAAACTTAAATTTGACACACATGCTAACACTTTTACTCTTATTTCATAACAAGATACCATAGCCAAAATATTAACTCTCAAAAAAAAAAATTCAAAGCTGTAGCTGCAGCACACACAGCAACAAACACTGTTAGTAAATTTGTCCTGGAATTTCTGCAGGTGCAAAAAGTGCTACTGCTGTAAATAAGCCTAACAGCTTCCAGATCACTTATATTTCTGGAAAGATGGCAAGAAGGGCATCACTGCTCATTTCTACAATCTCCCAGATCTTGGAATACAATGCCTTTGTCCCATGAAAACCACTTCACAGTTGTAGGAGTCCACTAAAACCTACAAATGAAGAGTGATCCTGGAAGAAATAGGGCGCACACTAGTGACCTCAACAATTGCAAGACAGCCTTGTCCCCGATGCTTATAAGAAAAAAATACGAAGATTTATGAAACCATTAGGACTTTATTACTGTTTTATCTGAAAAGCTACTGGTAATATATAACCTAACTGAGATTTAAAGTCTAAAAAACAGAATGTAGATAAAATTTTGGTTTTGATGAAAAGGCCTGGTGTTAATTTAAAGTGTCGGTTTAAAGTTGGTAAAACTAGATACATGTTTTAATAAATATACATTTTACAGCATTTTGTGAACATACATAACATTTTTTGCTGTCCTTGAACAAAAATAATAGTGCACAATAATCAATGTTGATGTTAATCAATTACATGCCCCAGACTCTACTATTAATAATACAGCGGTCCCTCATATTTTTTACAATTATTGTAGCTGTTTTAAAACCATAAAACCCCTCACTACATGCTTTATACACTTTACTCAGACAGGCACGAACATTTTCACACTTTTTTTTTTGTTTAAACACTCTTTAAGTTCAAACCTTCATAAAAACATAAGTCCATTATAAAATGAAACTGTGCAAAACGTTTCGTCAGCATTGTTGTGTTTGTCGGGGAGAAAAAGTACAAACATGCAGTGCAGCACTTCAGGGTTACACTGCTAGCGATCGAAGATTTTTATAAATTCGACAAACTAAACTCATTCTGTACTGTACAGCAGTGGTCCCCAACCTTTTTTGCACCACGGACCAGTTTAATGTCAGACAATATTTTCACAGACCGGCCTTTAAGGTGTCGCGGATAAATACAAACCCAGATTGTTAAAAAAAACCCACTTAGAATCAAATTTATTTATCAGCAGCATCAATAGCATGGCTGGCAGCCTTAACCCAATTTCCCTCGGGATGAATAAAGTACGATCAATCAATCAATCAGTAACAAAAATACAATTTAGTTTTCGCTGTCAAAGTCGATGTAACTGAAGTTACGTGTTTCCAGTTAGTGTGGAGGTCGCAATATGGCACTCCCCAGTGGCTGCAGCCAGATGCTCTTGAGTCTTTTTTAAAATTTCACAAATGCAAATAAAAGAGACCTACGCCTGCTTCATTTAATATCTTTATGTGGCAGTATAGAAGCAATTGGCCACACCCACTAGTAGGACCAATAAAACATCTTCATCATGTCTGAGGTGTGTACTAAGTTTTGTAACTTTTTAAGCTTCAATAGCCTCTCAACAACAACTTCCTGTTCCGTGGTGAATGGCCATGCATGTTGTTAAATGAAAACTCAATTTTCACATGGAAACAGCTTCAGTGTCTTAACCTGTCAGGCTCAAATTAAGTTTTTGTTGCTAATGCACAAAAGAATACCTGCAGTGGTACTTCTGAGTAAAAACAACTCATAAAATATGTATGTGGGGTAATCAGGTTGTTTGCTTTTAACTGTTGCAAATCTGCAACACCTGCCTTGAGAGGGTTAGGTTTATTCAGACCACTTTTCAGGGAAGATGTGGTCAACCTGTCCAGGGAGGACAGAACAAATCAAGCACAATACATACAGTGTCCCCACAGGGGTGTGTCCTGACCAATGTTCCCCCTAATTTTTCATGTGTCTGAGCAAACACACAAACTCCCTGAGCGATCCCTTGGACCACGGTGAGCGACTTCAGACGTGTGCACTGTGGTCACGCCAGCATCTAATCCATCCAAGTTACGTGGTTTATTAAAATAATCAAATAACAGCATTTACATTTATGTTAGAGTACTTTTAGACTACTTTAGCCCACTTACAATGAAAATGTAAAAAAATCTAGCCATTGGCCTGTGTAGTATGTTAAGACTATTGGAAGTAAAAATAACTTGAACTCCAATTTTGAAAACACAACTTTTTTTTCCCTTTTTTTTTTAATAAAGCTGACTTGTATTATGAATATGAGTCTGTGGTCTGGGAGAGAGTCCTGTAACTCTGTCTGCAAAATACAGTATATAATGACCAATGTTGGGCAATTAATTATATAGTTACTTCTTCAAAAAAGTAACTGAGTTATGCAAACAACAAAGTTTTTTGCAGCTGTTTACCTAAAAATGCTGCCAAGGCATTTTTTTAAACAAACATTTCAAACTATTTACAGAACAATCAGCTGTTCTGCATCAAATCTGATGCCACACAAATTATTTGTGCCACTCCAAAAAATAATTTCTGTCCAAGATGAGATAAAGGAGAACAACAGCTGATACCTGCAGGTGTGACAACAGGAGATGTATCACTCCTGTAACACCTGTAACATTCAGCAGTCGCCTCATTGTTTTGACACACACAACAAAACTATTGACTACACTTGTAGCAGCAGTCTGGCGAGGAAGGAGTGGCTAGCACATCCAGCGAGCGTGTGGTGTGGAGGTTAGCTGAATAACCCGTAGCCAGTTGGTTAAATCCAATAACAGACCTTTATTTGCTGTCAGCAACATTACACCTTATGAGCCAGATCTCCACGGCTTTACTCGTCCGTGCATACATGCGTGGAGATGGGTAACGCCGGCTCCAGGCCGTCACAACGGTAAGGTTTTCTTTTACTATGGAACACGAGCAGCATGGAATGGCTGCCGCTAACAACACACACCCACTAGGAGACTCCCACAGCTATTACAAATTAGGGCATTGAGTTGTTGTGTGGGACACCAGAAATCCATGTCTGTTGCTGTAACAGTAGTTCATGTTTAGAATAAAAAATCCCAACTCACTGAGTTGATCGGGGCAATAGTGCCTAAAATGTTGCATAATTTTGCTGAGAGATCTTTTACTTTGTGGTAATCTTAGATGAGTAGTTTTATGGACAAAACCCACCAGGTCATTCAGTGTTCCCTTAGTGCTAATGTATAAGAGATGCTGGTGCACTATAACTGAAGTAATGTTGTTAAATCCTTAAAGTCATATTCTTTTATTGTCATGACTGTATTTGAAGTTATTTTTATTTTTGTATGATACCTGATTTATATGGAATATGGCTGAAGTAAACTAAAGTCTAAAATACTCAGTCAGTCATTTGTTTAATAGTAATTGAACATTATATAATTCACATATTAAACTATGAATTGTAATTTTAAATGGTCAACTATGAAGTCAACTATGCTTTGACTTCAGAAGGAATCAGCCCATGCACACCCCCAATCTACATCAAGAACACTACTGCAGAGATTGTGAGGCATATAAGATTCCTTGGGGTGCATGTGGCAAAACAAACTGTCTTGGACCCTACATGCCAGCTCCATTGACAGAAAAGTTCACCAGCTCCTGCACTTCCTGCAGAGGTTAAACAGGGCTCATCTCAATTGATCTGTCCTCACCAGAGATGGGCATAACGTGTTACAAGTAACGCGTTACTGTAATATGATTACTTTTTTCAAGTAACGAGTAAAGTAAGGGATTACTATTGCAAAAAAGGTAATTAGATTACTGTTACTTTCCCATAAGCATGCTGCATTACTGCGTTACAAAAACCGTTATTTTTTTTTTTTGCAAGTGTGTCTCCTGACAGTGACGTAAGCAAGTGCGACATTTGTGGCAACAGCTGTGTGCAGATTAGCAATGGATAATATAACGAGTGCGGGAGAGCATATGACCGTGCAGCGTTTAAAGCGTGGAAGTACTGACCTTACTTTGAGTTTGATTCCATAATAAGTGACAGAAACATTAGCTCCATTGTTCACTGCGTGGGAAGAAAACTTCTTTTTACAGCGAAAAAACCCCTAAACTTCAGCGCAAGCACAGAGTACGCTGCCATGATAATGTGAAATTCAAAGAGAAACTCCCGGATTCTTTCACTGACATGATGGCTGCGACACCTGTACCAGGGGAAACTTCCGCCTGGCCCACTCCTGCTAAACAGGTGAAAATAGAGCAACAGGACCGCTGAGTCTTTGATTTTATTTATTTTCTGCTGTATTTTACTTGCATTTATTTGAAAGAGTGAGTGTAAACACAAAAACATATTTTATTTTATGTGCTGGAATGTGCAGAAAATAGGTTTAAATGTTAAACAAATTTCTTCCTGTCAGAGAATGTTGCATATAATTAAATTTTTGCTTGATGCATAAAGTTAAAAGATTAAAACTAATAAAACAAGTTTTAAAAAGAGACTTTTCCATTTGATTACATTTTATATAATGGATTATGCAGAAAAAGAAGAATTGGGCTGGAAGATCTATCGCTTTATTACCTATTCAGGTTGTGTATCATGTTTTTAAAAAGTAACTAAGTAACTAATTACTTTCAAAAATAAGTAATTCGTAAAGTAACAGGATTACTTTTGGGGGGAAGTAATCAGTAATTAGTTACTAATTTAAACGTGTGCACCCAAGTCTTGTTTGTAAAATAATTAAAGATATATGTGCTCTGATATCATTCCAGTCTACAAAATCAGCAGTTCAAATGAATAAATTAAAGCCCAAACCTACCATGCCATTCATGTCCATGGTGAATGTGCATAAACTTTCAACTAAAATTGTACTTCCTCACATCACATTTTCTTTTTGTTCCTGCGATGCATTCATTCAACATAGGCTAGATAAAGTTGCAGTTGCGTTACTAGCTATCGGTGCAGAAGAGGTGCAAGCATGAATGGAATAATGTTTTTTTAATGGCAGGTAACTTTAAATGCATTTTTGTGCATTTTTTCAAATGAGAAATATGAGACCGAAGAGGAAGATGAGAAATTATTTTCCAAGGTAAGATATTTAGAGTTTTGTTTTGTTTCTAATGTACTTATATATATATATATATATATATATATATATATATATATATATATATATATATGAATAGTTCTATTAGTTCATTTTTGTATATTCAGATTAGTGGAAATTAAGTTTGTTGTTGTTAATGTGCTTTTATTTAGGAGGAAGAGGTCAAGTGGAAGAGGAAGCTGAGAGAGAGAGGGAGAGAAAAGGTGGGGATGGGGGCACGAGGGACTTCAACTTGGCCAGGGGCATTCGCAGAGGAGAAGCACCCGTTTGCTTTGTTTTGAGGACCGTTGGTTTCCACGACCACGCGCAGCGATCCAGGCCTGCAGTGATGGGACTTCGGGTTGGTGTGTGAGTGTGTGTGAGTGAGGCCCATTAAGGTAAAGTAGTGAAGGATATTATAAAGAACTTTAGGACTGTAGTTTACTGAATTTTGATACTGCAAGTGATTGTTTGATTTACTAATTGCATTTGGTTTTTACACATCACTCAGTAAACACTTTTGGTTCAACTTAAAGATCTTGTTGCATTGTAATGTTTCCCATTTCCAGATAAGAGTATAGTACATAGTTATTTGTGTGTTATGTATGGGAAAAGGTGGGACATTGAAGTTACGAGTAAAGTGTTAAACTACAAAGAATTATCTGAAAACCATGGGAACAGGAACTGATAACAAATTGGTAAGATAAAGGAAATTGAACTCAGGGCATACCTGGCTATTTCAGAGGGTTGAAGCCAGGGTCGTTACATAAGGACTGCTCAGCAAGTGTATAAACAATGTGCTGCTGTGACATGTCATCCAAAGCAAACTGAAATATACCATTTCAGTTTGTTTATAGGTTTATTTGACCATTTTTCTAAATATTTGGCTGTTTTGTTTGGCAGAAACTACACTGACCTTTTGGACAAAGCAGCCAGTTGGATGTCTTTGTCATCTCAGTCCCCTCAGCCTGAAAAGAAAGAAGTTATGAGAAAAACTTTCATGAGAAAAAAAATTTCAAACGCAGAATCTTTGTCATCTTGTGTTAATGGCACCAACCTTTACTATGAGGGATTTTGTGACCACATCAATGCGGCCTCTCTCTGGTACGCTCACAACCTCATTATCACATGAAACATGGGATGGCACTGCCTCAGCAGACACGGTCACATTCACAGCCCCTAAAAAAGGACAACAAACATTATTTTTCTCAACCCCATAAAGTCTTGCACATTAAAATATTGTTAATTAGATCATCTCTTTTCAGTATCTTTGTAGATACTGAAAAGAGAAGAGGCGTTGACTGAAAGGACATTTACACCGGCGTGGATAAAAACATGATCCTTACCTAAAACTGTTGGAATCATGGTCCAGCTCACAGTCTTGCGCTCGCTAGCACACAAACAGGATGTGTACTGGTCTCCAGAAAGAGGGGTGAGGGTATAATCTGAGGAAGGCGTAGCAAAGACCGTGACCTGCACAAAGAACAAAACAGTGGGTTGAGTTTCTAAGTAAAAGAGAAATTCAGTGTTTTCTTGTTACTCTGTAAGAACAGAAGTTATATTCAGAGAAAACAACATCAGACCAAGTGTGACAAACCAAAAAGCTACTTTCAGCTACTCCCTTATTCACAAAGGGTCACATAGATGTTTTGATTTTGTATATCTTTACACTGGATACCTTTCCTGACACTTGTTAGGGAAATGTGTAGGCTACTGTCATGGTGCTGGGTCTTCAAGCCATTTTTGGGTGGGTTTGTTCTGGACTTGTTATTTCTTTGAAAGTATTGGGATTGAAATGTTTCTTTTAGTTAGAATTGAGTTCCGGATTTGACTTGTGCATCTGAGTTATTTTTAGTTCTCAGTTCTTGTTGGTTCTTTGTTGCTCTTCTGTCGCCTGTCTCGTCTATTTTCCACGTCTTGTGTAGTTGATATGTCTTAGAAACATTTGTAAATAAATCATTTTATTGTAATAACTATGGTGGCCACTTGGTATTAGTGATGGGTCAATCACAAACGAAACAGCTTTTAGAGCCGGCTCTTTAAAGTGAACGGGAGCCGGTTCCTTATTGGGAGGCATGGTTTTTTTTTCTTTCGCTCTCTCTCACTTTTTTTTCATTTCATGCGGCACGTGATGAAGAGGGGGGAGAGGTGGTAGTTACACTTGCAGCAGAAATAGCAAACGAATAGAGCAGGAGGGAGAGAGAGAAAGAGAGGCAGGGGCAACAACAAGAGACAACATTGACACATTCGAAAGGTATTGTAAAGAAAATGAGAGGCACCAAGGAAAAAAGCAAAATCTGAAAACATTTCAATTCTATTGACTATATAAACTATATATATAATACACGGATGTAAATAAAAAATGTGTTTTTTACATTAGTAATTCATTTTGTGCATAATTTTATATTGTTGTTGATAATAAATTAATTAAAGCAACAAAACAACCTGAAGAGCCACTTGGGAGCCAAAAGAGCGGGCTCTTTTTAGTGAGCTTAAAGATGCGGATTTCTCATCACTACTTGGTATAGCACTTTGGTTCATGACAAAATCATCTGTAAAGTCTATCAGCATGCTGACATTTTTTGACATATTTATTTAGTTGATATAGAAACACTGATCACCATGATGCAACTTGTCAGGTAGTTGAAGACAGTTGCCTTCAGTTCAAAGTGCTCCCCCCGGATGATGGAGTAGGGCATGGTGAGCTCGAGGAAAAAGGGCTGGAAGACCCTAAATTCTTTTCGAGGAGCCAAACCAAAACCCTGAGAGGACAAACAGAAAGCCTCCGTCTCCCAGGTGGTGATGGTGTCAGGGACAGTGAGGGACACATCCTTTGTTCCAGACTCTCTGAATCAGCAGATTTACAAATATGGACATTTTCAGATGGTCAAACATAGCTACATTACCTAGATTAGCCAACAAAAACAGTGCATTCTTAGAAATTTTAAATTCTGAGCAGAATTCTAAACATGAAAACAGGTTAACATCCGCATGGATCCATAAATGTCCCTATATATATATACACAAACTAATTTTCCCTTACTAATTTAAATGTCAGTAAATGTCATGATCAACAAATAGCTTTGAAAAAACAAACACACCCTACTTAAAAAAAAAAAAAACCCAACAAAAAACAGCATACCCAACTTCCACCAGGTCCCATATCCAAGTCTCTGGAAAGAAAGTACGGACGGTTTTCATCAGTGGTGCTTCTGGTGAATAAAATATTCCAGGATTTCCAGGACTCCCAAATACTGTAGAATGGTTAAAAAAACAAACAAACAAACTATAAATACTCAATCTGAATAAAGAAGAAGCGGTGACATTCTTCTTTGATTTTGCCAATGTTTTTATTATTTGCAATTTAAAAAGAAAAGAAAACAAAGATTTTACAAGGTTCCTGGTGATAATTCCTTCCCAGGAAACTCACACAACGAGGAATTTGGAGCAGCAGGTTTGTTGCCACCTTTAATCCTACATTCTAGACACACAAACATCACAGAGAGTTAATTGCGGCTAAAGCTATAAAAAGCATATTTATTATCAGCTGATATGCTCTGACGTTAGCTAGATGGCTCCTCTAATACCATTCTGCAGATGGAAAGATGTTGTGACAATACCAAGTTCACCAATGCTGAAGAGAAGGACTATTTGTCTGTTTGTCATTTACTACACAGTGCAGTAGAATTGTATTTATTTATTTGGTTTTGCAGCTATTAAGAGCAGTGTTGGGAAGGTTGCTTTTAAAATGTATTTCACCACAGATTACAGAATACATGCCCCAAAATTTTGTAACGTATTCCGTTAAGTTACTCAATGAGAGTAACATACTCTCAATACTTTGGATTACTTAATATATTGTCGTGTTTTTTTTACAACTACATGAATGTACTATTGCTGTGTCATTTATTACTATTACTGAAGGCTACTTGCCATACCAATACCAACTAGATTTTTAAATCTTAATATAAAATGAGTAACAGTAGGGTGGACATTAGGTAAGGCTGCACGTTTTGCAGTGATCTTGTATAGAAAACTCTTTCTGTATCAGTAATATGTTTTCTTTTTGTCTGTTAATAATCATGATGAACTGCACTTGATTATTTGCAGCTAGCAGGTTGTTAATGCTATCCATCAAGTCTAAAAACAGCATGTTATTATGCGGAGATCCTGAAGGCTGCTCCAAAAATGATCAGATTATATTTTAAATATTTGTTCAATTCTAATTTCATCAAATTATCTTTTTTTTTTCTTAAAGAAATTTACTACATCATGAATAATCATGTATAATTTTTTTATGTTCTGTGCAATTTCCGTTGCAAATATTAATCACAGTTAAATTAAGAGGGGATGGCAGTAAAAGCTCCAGGGCTGTGATGTCATGAAGTACACTGCCGTTCCAATTGTGGAAGGATCACGCAGCGTTCTTGGGAAGTCCGGACTCCCATGTGAACTTACGAAGTCCGGACAAGCGAAAATGAGAGTATTTAGAAACGGCCTAACAGTCTGCAATCTATGAATGAACCTCAGTTAATGCCAGCTCGGTGGTGAGTAGCCTTCATTAATAGGAATAAAAATCACACAACAATAATAGATTGAAGATACTGAAGTTTCGCTCATCCCATTTGTCTTATGAAATGATGTCAGAAATTCCAAGTAATAAATGCATTCCTGCCCGTGCACTGCTGGCTCTGTTGTGCTGGCTCTGGCTCCACTGTGTAACTGACACCACCAACATTAACAGGACGCTTACATTAGAGATTCTTATTGCGTGTCTTGTTTGGATTTCCGGCAATCAGAATCAGAGAAACTTTATTAATCCCAGATGGAAATTGAGTTAAAACAAACAAACAAAAAAAAAAGAGCCACAAGTCATACTTGAATCAGCCGCTTTCAGCTATGCGACATATGGCTACATGCTCATCCATCCAACTGTGTTTAATCACCAAAATTGGAGAAGGCATAGAGAGGGGATAGCCTAACATATGAAACTGGAAATGAACGCCGTGTATTCTATTTATTTCAACAAAGTAACTGTATTCTGATTACATCCTATTTAAACTGTAACAAAATACCTGTGTGTGGCAAAAAAGCAGCACTGCCCGATCGAAAAATGTTTTTGACTTACTTAGATAAGTGTTATGCTGACATGGAAATGGAGCTTAAAGGGACCTTCGAGAGTTTGGAATATATTTCCACGACTGCTGACATTTGGACCAGCCGTAACAAAATTATTTTCGGAATGACGGCACACTGGACTGATCCTTCTACTTTTGTACGAGGACATGCAGCACTAACATGTAAAAGAGTTTGAGGGAGACACACATATGATGTAATTAAGCAAGTACATTCGGCTTGACTGAACTCTAAAGTGACAGCCACCGTGACAGACAACGGGTCCAATTTTATCAAAGCTTTTAGAATGTTCCAAAAATCAGACTCTAATGAGAAATCCGAAGAAGATAAAGCGGTGACATTTACTGATGTTGAGCAGACCCTCTCCACAGAATCTGAAGGACAGTTTTCTCTCCCTCCACACTTAAGGTGTGCATCACACACTGAACTTAATTTTTCATGATGTTGAGAAATGGTTTCAAGCAAATGAGTCAAAATTCATCTACAGAAGTGCAACTTCAAAGTGTTCTGCAATGTGAGCAAAAGCAAACCGTTTTTCTATTGCTTCAGAGTTAGTAGATAATTTTTTCAAGAAAAAACTCATAGTGCCTGTTTCAACACGATGGAATTCATTTCATGACGCCCTGTCCAGGATCACTGACATTCCCCTTGCTGAATTAAATACTGTCTGCACTCAGTTTGGAATCAAATGCTTCACTGATCGGGAGAATCTGTTCCTAAAGGAGTTTTGTATCGTGTTGAAGCCACTCACTGTTGCGCTAGACATATATAAAGATGATTCACAAAAGCTAAAAGGCTAAACTATTTCATGTTGACTTGCATGTTTTGTTTTGTTTTTAAATTATTTATTATTTAAAGAATTTTAATTTCTATTGTTTGTCCACTCAAAGTTTATAGGGATTTTAATAAGTATTTACTTAAATTACTTATTGAGTAATTAAGTTACTTTTCAGACACAGTAATTAGATAAGTATTTTAAATACAATATTGATTAAGTAATTAGTAATTAATTACTTTTTTAAGTGACTTACCCAACACTGAACGGAATACAGTTGCTCATAATTTGTATTTTAAATAGATAATGCCGGTGCATGTATTCTGTTACTCCCGAACACTGATTAAGAGTCACATAATGTGGAACATTTGAAAGAGTCAAGGTTTAAGGCCAGTACCAAGAAGCTGGATCTATATTTTGTATAAGTCAAACACACAACACATGCTCATGAAAAATATTTATATATTACCTGGAAAGTTATGTAGGCTTCTTTATATTGATTAGGTTCAATATATCTTCTTTTTCTCACATTCCAGCATTTAGTTGAATGTGGTTCTTGAAGCGCATATGGGATAGAAGATGCTTTCCAGACAGGCAGCAAATTAAATATCTGAACAGAAAAATGGTTCAAAGGTATACAATTACAAATAAATGTTGTTTTCGGAAATTTAAACAACTGAGAAAATCAGATTAAGGGTCTGAACTTATTTAAAATGTATCACATCACCACTCAAAGTTCTATACCACCACTGTGTTAAATGAACAGTATTGTTTATTACCAAAATCATGTTCTTATGTTTCTGTAATGGGTAATCCACCAGTATGTGCAAGCTCTTTAATCAAAGTTTTTTTTATGCTAATATATTATTAGTATTGTCATCTCTGAAAAACATGTCAAATTACAGTTATGTACTTGAATTTCAGTGTGTCAACTGAATTTTGGGTATATAAAATGTGTATTCAATTTGTTATTATTCAAACGTTGTACTTTATATGTGTTATACACGCATACAAATCTTTTTCATAACAAAATCAGTTTTGAACTGTATGTATAGTTGTATTATACAAAAAAAGAAAACAAACAGAAAAAAAAGGAAGAGAACAAAACCTCTGAGTGGCCAACAAAACCAATCTAGAAGCAACGTTTGCAATTAGGCCATGTAACTTGAAACACCTCCACACAGTTATTTATTAAAAATAAGGTTTCAAAAACTTTCTGTTCTTCTGAAATTTTAACTTATACCATGAATGCTTAAAGTTATATACAAACAGTGGTTCAACAAACCAGATAACTGAAAAGATGCTATGGTTACACAGCAAGGAAGAGAGATACTGCCATGACACAGCTTAAACTGTTATGAACCTCATACTCGTTCTCATCGGTTTTAATTGGCTCTTCGGATGCAGGAGAATCCCTGTCTGTGCAATTATGGAACTTCCCCACAAACTGAGTGCCATGTTGCCTTCATATAATGTCTGCTACTTATGACACTAGAAGAGACTGAGAGTAAAGGATGCATGCTGTGGCTGAGACCACAGTTACCTTATCTACATCCAGAATATTCCCAGGCTCCTCTATGAGGACACTCTTGTCAATGGCACTCACACCACACAGAGAGTGTGGAAGGGCCGTCACCTGCATGTTGTTTTTTTCTCCTGGGACAGCTGAAGAAGGCGTGAACTCCAATGACACCTGACACACACAAATCATACATCACACCATCTAAACTTTAATGGTTTTAAAAGAACAAAACTTCAAGCCTGTATAACACAGAAACCATTCATTAGCTTTCATGTGGTTTTTCGAGTTCAGGTGTAGTGATCACTGCCCACTCCATGCTGGCAAAAGCTGTGACCTCCGTGTTTGGAGTGACAAGTCTGTGCCACTTGGATTGAAGTTTGTTTTTTGTATGTCATGGTTTCATATGAAAGGCATGCTTTAAACCTACACTTTAAACTTACACTGATAAATATAACTAACACAGCTGCACACAGTTTACAACAACACATACCTTGTTACTGAAGCACTTCTCAGTGGAGAAGTCAGCACTGTGGGCGATCACAATCTTACGGGGAAGTACAGCATAAGCTACAATCTGGACGACTGGTGCCATGTCAGGAGAAATTCTCAATTTAAAGGACACCTCACCCTCATTCACTGAAACAAACAAGAAAACCAAAAAAAGCCAATATATACACCTTCTTTAATTAATCACCAAACTTTTTTTTTAAAGGGTAGCCTTTTGTAAAACATAATATTACAAAAGAATCTGATGAACTCATGATTTCAACCATGCTTTACATACCTGACTGATGTTTAACTGTAATCTGTTTAAATCCTTGCATGACAATAGCTCCTCTGGACAATACCTGAAGAATATAGAAGATAATGTATATATAAGAAAGAAGAAAAAAAAAATATATATATATAGATGTGTGTGTGTGTGTGTGTGTGTGTGTGTGTGTGTGTATGGGTGAACTTGTGACAAGAAATAACTCACCAGATACATCACATCCATGGAGATTACTGCTTCCCTCACTATAGTGTACCGTATAGATATATCCTCTTCTGCATCACAGGAAAGGATTTTATCCTTCATCTTCACTTCCAGCGAGCTGAATGTTTTTGCATCTTGAACGTGAGGTTGGGACTTATACAGTATGTGAAATCCATTATAATAAAAAACAGTTCTATATCTTGGATCATTTAGGGTTGGTGTCAGGGTTGCCTGAATTTGTAAAAAAGAAGCATAAAATAAGTTGATGAAGAAGAAAAAAATGGAAGGTTTTAGAAGCAAGCTAATGTAAAATAAACTTAACAGTTACAGTTACAGTTTCAGTGTAATTACTTACATGGAGTTTAATATCCTCATCGAAGTTATCTGTGCTGAATGAAAACTCAGCGACACCGTTGCTGTCAGTTGTTAGAATTTTTAGCAAGTGTGCCGACCCATATTCTTCCACAAACAGATACACAGGTGCTTTGGAAATGGGTGTGTCATTGTAGTAAACTGCTTTAACCTGTTTAAACCACAATGTTTCATTACTACAACCCAAATTATTTACACTACATTACAAATTCTGTAGCACTATGACACAACTAAACTGAAGAAAAACATTTTGAACTTACTTTTCCTTCGACATTTGATCCTGGTTCATAAATCCTCGGCATATCAACAAAATACACTTTTCCAAGCATGTAGGAAATTCTTATTCTCTTTTCTTGTTCCTGTGAAATGCCTGAATACAAAACTTAAATGTTAGACAATAAGGTATAATTTAAAAAAATGTAACTAATAAAATAAAATTAAAAATAACAACTGCAAGACTTTCCTGTTCCCTCCTCTTCCATTTTCGCACTGACAATCAGCTCATCTTGAAGGAATTTTTTGTTAGTTTTTTTGAAGGTTGACATCTTGAAGGTAACAACTGTACAGCCTGTCTTGTCTGCCTAGAATGGCCAACACAACAAAACATAAATCATACAATGAAAACTTACATCAAACTTTAAGCTGGCTGCAACACTTTGGATTTTGTTACAATCACTTAAGTCAGTCAAAACTCTACCAATGTTACTCGTGAAACAAAGGCTCAAACTCATTATTTAATCGTTTAGCTCATTAAGAGCTGACACACTGGCTCAAGCATCAGCCAAAGAATATATTCATAATAGCAGACGAAACAAAATGGAGTAAGAGGAATACCTATAATTGTCATGGTCTGTGACCCAGTGTTTGCGTTTTCTGGTTTAATTTATATTCTTTGATTTAGTGGTTTTGTTTCTTCTCCTCCTCTGTGTCCATGTTCCATGTATAGTCTGTCATGTCTCCATGTTTATTCACCTGTTTCCCAGTCATGTCTCTTGCCCTCTGTTCCCTTTTACCTGTCAGTCCGTGGTTTAGTGTCTCTCCTTGTCCTGTGTACAGTGTATTCAGTTATGATTCCTCCTTGTCATGTCTGATTAATTTCAGCTATATTTCCCTCCTGTTTTACATCCCCTTGTTATCCTCTGTGTATTTAGTCCTCCATCTGTTGTTTTGAGTGTTTTATCTACAGCGGTATAAAGCTGCCTCTTTCAGTTAACCCTTTTGTTCAAGTCCTGCATTTGGGTCCTACTCCTACCTGCCACACAGCCATCCTTGACAAAAATTCAGCATTTATAAATAATGAACACAAACCAGTGGATACGACTGAATCTATAACCTGGTGTTTTATAATACAGAATTTTCAAAAATGCCTAAAAAGAGGGTCTTAAAAATCATACAACTGTTGTGCTTATAACAAATTTGACTTGAAATTCTCAAAATTTTGACTTTTTTAACTCAAAATGTAACTCAAAAGATCTTTCAGGAAAGGCAGAGGGCATCCAATGCTATTCTGGGTGGTGGTGTTGTCTCATGAGAGCTTTACTCTTAGCTACTGTACAGCTGACAAACCATAAACAGATGTAGCATCTCAACTGTGCTAAGCTTAAACATCTCAACTTGCTTCATACTAGGCCACTAAAGTCTTACAGCTGAATCCATAGACTGATTCTGTCTTTTTATGGCTAGCTAGAGCTGCATGACTTAACTTCACAGAGGCAGTGAAAGACAAACACACATACACAGATACACATCCACCCCACCCTCTGAAGTTTGGAAGAAGTGACCCGGGGTTGCGATCAGCCCAGACTCACCAGCTAAACCCCAGGTACATGAAACAGTGGTGTAGAAAGACCTACTTGCTCCCCTCCCTGCATGTCAGCATTAAAGGTGGCAAAGCCCAAAATATGTGGCCCATCTGCACACAGAGCCCACACACTCAACTAGTGATGAAGACTAAAATGTACAAGTCAAACTGGGCATAGTCTGAGATAAACTACTCTCAAAGGGACTAGGGGTGGGGTTAAAAAATCGATATGCCATTTCAAATCGATTTTAATTTGAATAATGCAAGATTAAATCCTGAATCAAATTTTAAATCTAAATGTATTTTGCCAGAAACGCCAGATTCTCGACTTAAAGCTCACAAAACTATTTAAGCAAAAGCCCAACAGCTAAAACAGCAGATGAGAGCAGGTAAACTGATTCCGCAAAAAGATGTTAACACAAAGCAAACAACCTTTATTTGTCACATACACAATTATACAGGTTACAACATGTAGTGAAATGCTTGTGTCCGAGCTGTAGACAGGCTGCAGACATAGCCATACCATTCCAGGGCTTGGTTTTTAGCATGGGGGGGTCTAGCCAGGACCCTTACTGAATACCTGGTGGGAATCGAACTTTTGACTCCCGCTCCGAAGGTGTGTAATCTTACCACTGCACTAATCAGCTGCAAAACGTGACCTGACAGCACGTACGAGGACATGCCAGGTGCTGAATGCTGAGAGTTCACAAATTCTGAAACTGCAAGTTTTGTCACTCTCCGTTCTGTATAGCACCTTTGGCCGCTGTTTCTTTCTTCTTTTTTCTTTTTCAAAAGTGACCTCTGATAAGAAAGCCTCATTTCTGCTGTTTAATACTGAAGAAATTGAACTTTTACAAATTGTGCAAGATTTGAAAAACACTTAGCTCTCTCTCTAATAAAATCTCTGTAACTTTCCTCTGCTTCACTTCAGCAGCATCAGGTAATGTTCCTCTATTGTTTCATTGGTTTGTCAGAGTTTTTTATCTACTGCAAAATATTTTTAAAGGGGGTTATCTGCTATAAAAAGCCAGGGAAGGAAAATCTCCTTCATGTTTGTCTGTGTCTTATCCTCAGTTACTTTGACACAAAGGCATCTGCTGTGATGATTACATCTCTGATGAAATCTCACAAGTCTCAGCTTTGTTTGTATACCTAGATAGTTTACACAGAGTTTGTAATTGGAGAGAAATTAATTTGGTCAAATAATTTGGAATTAAATGTTTTTAATTTACAAGGTTTAGAGGGTTCTTTCAACAGTGCATGTCCAAGATATATTATCATTATTATAATATTTCTGACTGAGGTAAAATTGAATTGAATTGAATTGAATCAGGACCTTGTGAATCAGAATTGAATCAGTTTTAGAAAGCAGTGACGATACCTAGCCCTAATAGGAACAGTACTTCACACAGAAGAGAGTTTTTCTTAATGATGGTGCTGCATGATCGCTGATATACAGAAACCTTCTGCATGGGCATGTGGTCTGCTTTTATCTGCACATTGTTTCAGGAGAAATATGAGACTGGAACTACTGTACCCGTTTGGTCTCTGTGTGGCAGGGCGCCTGTTTCGAAGCGAGGACAACAGAGTAATGAAGAGGTCGGCACATCGTAATTGTAACACTTCCTGGAACAGGCTGTCCAAATGTGTACCTATTAAAATTAATTCCAAAACAAAACTCAAGTTTTGTGAGACTCTAAATTGCCATTTCTCAACAAATGACTGCTACTTACTTTGCACATAATTTAATATCAACGTCTTCCTGGCCAATACTCACTTCTTCAGATACATTTACTGTTACGTCAAATTTGGGTAAAACTGGGGACAAAATATCAAAGTTAGCACCTGCATTGTATTAAGAATCTTAGAAACAGAATGTAAAAAGATTTAAAGACCTGACTTACCATACTTTTCCACCTTGAATCTGTGACCAAATTTATCTTCACCCACAGACACTATTATTTGGTACGTTCCTTCATGGGCCTCAGAGTTCAAGGAATATGAAAGCTGCAATATTTTATTATTGGATGTTTCATTTAACCACTGTCCAATCCTGTTTCTATTGGGATCCTGTTAAATACATTCAAAGAGGAGTGGGTGTTTATGACACATAAAATGAACACATGAATACAGGTGAAAATATGTTCTAGCCACGCTCCTGGTTCCGTTTCCCTAAAGATAGCATACAGATACAGCCACTTAAAATGGCCTCCTCATCCCTGACAGTACCATGATGGAATCCTGACCAATTGCTGGCTGATAGATGGCCGTGATGATATCCCCCGCCTGCCATGTGGATGATGCAACCATGAGTAGTAACACCCCTAAGCAGTATTAAGGAAAACCAGTGGCAATGTCATGTGTACCTAGAATTGTGCCAGAAGCTTCAAAATTATCATGACATTCAGGTCCACGATGAGTGTGTGAAAACTTTGAATAATGGATGTAGCTTTCTGGTCAGAAAATTGAAGCCTTAAACCTGCATTCTGTTTAAAGACTGCTAGGGGATGTTATGACTATCCAGAGTATCCTCATTTGCTAATGATTTTTGTAACAGACAAATTGTTAGCCAGTGAACATACGGCTTCATAGTCACATTAACATCAAGAAAACGCAGGGAAATATGCAGATTTTTCTTCATTTCAAGGCTTCGTAATGGGATTTCACAAATGTATGTGCAACATCACAGTAGCTACAGACATCTTTTATACCGGTTTTTGAAAATCTGACTCAATATTGAGCTATTCTTATGTTTCACTAAAAATATGATGTTGTAGAAATTCCCATACATGCTGATCTTTGGGTATTTTCCATTTCTTTCATTTAGCTTCCATCTTTCTCATGTCGCTCGCTGAACTTGAAATCATTATAGCCAATGAATGCTCTCAATGGGCTAATTAAAATGTCTGAAGCTATACTTTTGGTGTTTTGGTTTCATGTTCTTTCTATCCGACTGTATCATGTTATGGTGTAGGTAGTTCTCTCTGACAAAAGAGAACCAAAAAGTAAATAAATCAAACTGACAGCAGATATGTCTCCAAATATTTTCCACTTATTGATACAAGTGATATTACTTTTTAGGAGTAAAGGAAATTAGCAAAGAGCATAAAGATCTAATTACATCAGTGTAAGGAATACAGCATGTTTGTCTGCAGATGAGAACTTTAAAGATTGCAGGGTGAACTTCAGAGGGCAGGTTGTCTCTTTTTAAACTTGGAAATTGTTGCAGTTGCTAAGAAGACATAGAAAAAAAAATCTTAACATGAAAGCTGTGTCCACATTGGAAACTATTCGCAGTAACATGGGGACCAAAGGCCAAAGAAACTAAATGATTTGACAACACCAAGAAACTACTGGTGACAAATACTTGGCGATATGTTGGCACATCCCAAGATCACTTTCTCTACTTTGAGATGAGCAATTGAAGACCACAAGAGCAAAGAACACCACTGATTGCCTAACCCTCTAATTTGGTAAAGGTGACCAGAGTGACCACCTATCAGCTACAAAGTGATATGCATGAAGCAATTCTTTTCAGCCACTTTCTGTGGTTTCTGGTTGTCACCTCACTTTTGGTTACTTCCTGGACACCCCTTTAGATTTTTGTAATAATATTTTTCTTCTTGTTGGTTTTGTAATTATAGAAACTCGTTTTATCAGAGTTATGTGTTTGATGTAAAAGTGTAAGAAATAATCTGACACAAAATATACTGTATATATACATATATATATGTATAGCTAAACAAAATTGCACCACGGTAAAACACTGATATCAGAATGAGCATATAAATTTCAGAGTTGTTGCGCTTTGTTGTGCTGTTGGCTTTAAGGAGAGCTTACACTCTTAAGAAACCTATTAGATTTACATGCTGAATTTATAAAAGAAAAAAATGATGTGTGGTTATTTTCTTACCTTGATTTCAATCATATTGCACTAAAAGACAAAAAATCAAAAGGGACAAAAGTAAGAAAATTGTTAGAGGAAATGGGTTTCTTATACAGTGTCCTACCAATTTCTCTATCCAACTTTAGGCTTGGTAGAAATTCAAAAATATTAAACACAAAACACAATTTAACATGAAACTGACTTTTCAACAGTATGTTTTTTTAGGTTATTTTGTACACTCCAAGACTATTGCTAAACTGTTTGCTTGTTAGAGTTATTACAGAATAAGTAAAAACTCATTACTAAACACAGACAATACATTGTACTATTGATTTGTTAGTGCAAGTTGACTGATAAACTCAACAGAGTGATAAAAGTCAAGGAGGAAAGGAGGGACAGAAACACTCACCAGCTGACTGACAGGTCTAAACTTGGAGTCCAGCGCAACGACTCTGAAATGAACTGTGGAAGAAGTTCAAAGATTTTAAACCTTAATAAGTAATAAATCCTGACCAAGAAATGAAACTGGCACATTCTCCAACATCATTATTGCCAAATAAGCAGTAGTACTAATATAATTTTCTCTTTGATTCTATTTGTAACAAGCTTAAATTAAATGTGTATATATTTTATATATATTTTATATATATATTATATATATATTTTTATATATATATATTTTTCTTTGTAGAGGAAAAGCGTGAAATGGACGTGGTGGACTGCCATGTCTATACACGCCTTGTTGTGATATCAGGTTGCAGCAAAAGACTTTCATAAAGCCCGGAGAGCACTTATAACAACAGGTGAAAATCGAAATTCTCCGATGAAAGGTTTAAAGAAATGATGGTAGCTAGAGACTTTGTAAAGTTTAAAGAAATTTATTGGACAAATCAAAATATTAAGTTGTAACCTAACAAAAAATGCCCATATTAATGTTAATGATGTGTTTGCACTCTCATACAGTAGCTCCAGAGACTTTCCTGGCAGCTACAATAAGAGAGTGCAAACTCTCCAATTAGGATATTTTCATGAACAAGTGGTCTCTTTACAGAAATTACAAATAGCCAAACTGCAGCTACAACTGTTATGTTTTGTCTGTAGTGTTTTAAGCCAGTCATTTTATGTGTTGAATACATTTAGTCAGTAGCTTTTAAAATGATTTTATAATTAATAAAAACTTGCATTTTGAAGCAGCATCCATGGAATAGCTAAAGTGAGTGAAATACAGATAATATTCATCCATTTTAAATTTTCCTCAAGTCTTCTGCATTTATCATACAATCATAATGATGAACACTTCAGAAAAAACAGTTATATTAGGGGTGGAGCCGAACCTGAATACGGTATTCGGAAAGGCACAAATAACGTGATTTTTACAAATACCTATTTGAAACAAATACTTTAAAAAATATTTGTATTTGGGAACAAGAAACACTTTTTTTCTTGACTAGATTATTTGTACCTTAACTGGGTTCCGGAGGCAGTTTATAACTTTCGCGAAGATCAGGAGATTAATCAATTACGCTGCATTACTGACGTCTGCAGTCGGGTGCTCTTATGTTCGCTCTGTTAGCTCGGTAATTTAGACAATAGGCTGTTGACAGAGTAACATTAACGTTCGGTTTAAAAGGTTAAAACGATGCTTGTGTAGTTGTGTCGAATTGTATGCACTTGTGGGAGTTGGAGTTAGTTTAAGTTAGTTTTGCAGACAGCAAGATGTAGACTATAGACTAATTAACTATAGACTAAGCATAGCTTCCCGTCACTCATTAACTTAGCTGAAACTCCCCACATTGATTTGGGCAATCAAATAGAAAAGAGTGTTGCTGTGTGGAAGCATTTTACAGTCAGTACTGCAGATGAAACCCCCACAAGCACCAATTCATCATCACAGCCTTGTTGTGCCCCTGCAATTCAGTTTCACTGTCTTTTCAGTGTCCTCCAACAAGGGCGGGTGGTGGTGGGGTTCCTGATGTTCACAATGGTATTTTATTAGTTGTTAGTTTAACCATGGATGAGGAAATGGCTGTTATGTTATTTTCTTTTCAATGATGTTCCTTGTTACATGTTCATTGCTGGATTTATAGAAAAACATCAACTAATATTGCATATCCATAATTATTATAATGAATATAATTAAAGAATACTTACACTATAATGTTATTTAGAAGTGTAACGCAAAAAAACTTGATTTTTAGGCATTTGAATTGTACTCGAATACAAATACAATATACATATATACATATATATGTATATCCCAAATGATTTTGTTTAAAAACTTAAATCTAAGTGAAAATGGGAAATTGATAATTACCAGGACCTCTCAGAGAATGACACATTTAAAATGTATTTCAAAAGTGTAGGTGACACAGAGAGTGCTTGGATTGTGCAGCACTGCTGTACTTTCACATGTTCTTTTTATCTATTTAATTTTTTATGCTTAAATGAATAAATGAATGAATGTTTGCTAGGAATAGTTTGTTGAGCTGCACAAATGTGGCCAGATTAAATGTTCAAAACTTGATCATTTTTCAGCATGAAATGCTACTAAAATAATTGGAAATTATAGAAATAAAAGTTTTTGTTTTTGACAGAAAGGGACGTGTTCATATTGGAAGTTCAATACACCCAGGAAAGGGGGGGGGGGGTCCTCCCAGGAGCTGGGAACTGTCTCAGAGCAGAAATTCTAAGAGGCTGAATCTGTATAAGAACAAATCCGTCTAGCTCTGATGGGTCATCAGCTCACTCTTACCTGTTTGTCCAGGGAGGTAGAGGGGTTTATCCGTCTGGATGAATGTCCTGGCCTTGTAGGCTTTGATCATGACTTTTCTCACTTCTTTTGCATGAAATGTGTCTCCTCTTACGTCCACCTCAAAATCCAGAATCTTTTCTCCTTCCACTGAAGGAGCCTTTAAGAGAAGTGATTTAGAGGATGAGACACATTAATAAATAAGAATAAATAAATAATTGTGTGTTGTGTTTAAAATACTTGATTGTATTCACCTGCAGCCTTTTTTAAAATTAGAAATTGCCAAGTGAATCAAAACCTATCTTAGGGAGCTCACCTTAAACTGAGTACATGTATGAAACTCTTCATTGGATGTATGTGTGAGCAGGGTTGTATTCTCCTCTCTGGACATCAAAGTGACAGTCATGACCACAGTCTCACCGGGCTGCAGAAGACTTGCACAGAATTTGGACTCAGCTCCAGCTTCTATAACTGCAGGAATGGCCACCAGGTACTGCCTGCAGACACAGACAGAGGAACACATAAAGCACTGACAAAGAAGGAAACCACAAACCAGTACTCGTGCAAACTTCAACTACAAATGTTACACACAGTCACAAAACAAACAAATTCTATTTTTCTTTATAAAGAACACTTAAACTTACGGTTCAGCCACCGCTTGATCCACACAGATCCAGTTCAGGAGGACACACAGTGTCCATGTCAGAATTCGTAAACAGCCCATGACTCACTGCGAAGATCTTCAGAGTCAGCGTCTGTTAAATAGACACCCCCTCAACCTCCATGCCCCCTCCCACTTAGCACAGACAGTAACACCCATGACCAGCCCCGTCTATTTGGTCTCCAGGTATCTTAAAAGTCAATCATTTATAGATTTACGAGCCACAATTTTGGTGAAAGCACAAAGCACAAAAAGTTCATCATGGAACAATTTCTACAGGTCCAGTATATAGTTAGAAAGAAGTCTAATGTTTTTTAGTTACTTATGGTGTAGGGTTTTCTTTGCCCACAGGCTTGTTTAGTATTTGATGTTGTCTTCAAAATTAAACATTAAAAGCTAGTAGCAAGTATTGAAAAGTTTTTAATTCCCAAATGTGTCCATGTGCTTAATAAAAAGCAGGTATTCTATTGTTTTATCCTTCAATTTTTGTCAATACTGGAAAGAGAGAATTGTTTTCTGTAACTGTTGATATTTTCCAAAATCTGGGGAGGGAACATACTTACAGTGAGTGTTGCAACAGTGCCCTTTAACCAGGGTGAAATGCTTTGTTGCTTAGTTTGTTAAATCAATAGTGTAGACATACCATCCTCAAACATAACACATGGATCAGAACAGTAAAAATATGTTGTACATAAATTAAGGCAATCAGTTGGTTGAAGTCACAATGTCATCAATGACTGGATTCCTAGCATTTCTAGTAGATTCTAGTATATTCATAGTGGCAGTGATATCCAAGCTACCCAACATCCAGACTGCAGGACTAAAACGCTTTTTGAATATGTACAAAAAAAAAAAGTATATTGCCTTTTGGATAAGCTACAATAATATCTTCAATATATACAATAAGTTGTAGTAATACAAAAAAAATACAGTTTTTGAAAACTTAAAAGAGATTCAAATATAAGATACCACAAAGAATCCACAAATCTACTGAGGCTTCAGGAAGACTGACTGTTTACATAAACAGAAAAATATAACCTCAAAATATGCATTAAATCAGCTCCTGTGCAAATGCTCACAGAAGACATTTTGAATTTGGAGGGAACATAAGATAACATAGTTTAAAGATAGCATTTGAAATGTTTTCAATGAAAATATGTTGCAGAAAAGCCAGATATTGCTTCACACTGATAGTACACCATGTACTACCAATTCTGGCATTCTGAATTAAGCTATGACATACACATGTGATTTTAAGAGGCTTTTATCTTGAAGTACCAAATCAGACTTGATATAGAGTAACACCATGAAGATGTTGACTGAGAATGAAACACTGATCCCTGGTCGATTGTTGCAAATCATGAAGAAACTGTCATAATTGTTTTAAAGATCATCCAAAGCACTGTTAAAATTTAAAGGGGTTTATTCACAGGTTTAGCCAAGTGAAAAAAAGCAGTTAACAGAGCTGGTGTTTTTTGCTTTTGAGTTTCAGTAGTGGATGTCAGGTACTGCAGACATCCCAGGGCATGCACACACACATGAATAGAGCATATAGGTTCAGCTTTCGGAGAGAGATTTAGAAACAGGCATTAATCCAGGACATCCAACACAGAGAATCCAGACAAGATGGAGGCCGAGAGCGTACCTAGCTGATGAAACGATCTAGCCAGAACTAAATCGTTGTTCCAGTCTTAAATAGTCAGCTTGATCAGTGATGAGCTGTAGTTGAGTCAGCACAGCTGATTGGTGACAGGTGAGTGTCCACAGGAAGATGGAGAGACTGGAGGAGCCACACCAGAAGGAGAGAGGTAACCCCCAAACGCCATACACACACTGACAAAGAGAGAAAGTAAGCGAGAGCAAGGAAAAACACAGCAGAGAGCGAGATAGAAAAAAGGTAGGCTAGCATGAGTGTTTGGGGGACCCGACGGGGACACAGTGACTGGAGTGGAGGAAGAGACAGCAGTGACACCCTAGTAACCAGAGTCAACCAGAGGGCAGGCATGATTACTGCAGCTTCAATTCATCACTCCACAAGATGTGCTGTCACTAGAGATGTGCAAAGCAGCCGGTGCTTGTATCGGTATTTGTATTTGTTTAGTTGAGAAAAGTATTTGTATTTGTATTCCAGTAAAATTCAAAATAGGCATAAAAATCCAGTTGTTTGCGTTACACTTCTAATTAACGTTATAGTGTAAGTATTCTTTAATTATATTCATTATAATAATTATGGATATGCAGTATTAATTGATGTTTTTCCATAAATCCAGCAATGAACATGTAATGTCATTGAAAAGAAAATAACATAACAGCCATTGCCTCATCCATGGTTAAACCAACAACTAATAAAATACCACTGTGAACATCATGAACCCCACCACCACCTGTCCAAGGATGCTGAACAGACAGTGAAACTGACTTGCAGGGGCAGAACATATGTGATGATGAATTGGTGCTTGTGGGGGGAGTTGGCAGACCGTACCAGGAGAGGATGCTTTAAGTGCATGTGATTATGCATAGCAGATGTTGACAAATGTTTGATATAGCTGCCTCTGCTGATTTGACTTTTGCACACATTACATATCACTTTGGTTTGGTCACCTCTGTCACACGTCACTCACTCATCCGGTCATGCACTGCGGTCTCATAATGAACTCAGCTTTTTGATATAAAGTTTTCCCTTGTTCCCGAATACAAATATTTTTTAAAGTATTTGTTCGAAATAAATATTCGTTAAAAACACGTTATTTGTACCTTTCCGAATACCGTATTCAGGTTCGGCTCCACCCCTAGCTGTCACTAATTTTCACTCCAGTTCTTGAGTAATTTTTTTTGTAACTCAGCATTTCCTCCCTGTTTCGCTTAAGAATGGCTTCTATTGGTCAGTAAGTCCATGTTCCAGTTACAGATTAAGCTGCTGATTCCAAGATCCACGAGGTTGGTGATCAGCTTGGAGGGAATAACTGTACTGAATGCTGAGCTGAAGTCACTGCTGGACTGGCCATCGGGCATACCGGGCATTTGCCCGGTGGGCCGCTGGCGATTTTTGTTTTTTATGGGCCGATAGACTTTTTTTTTTTTTTTTTTTGGAAGGGTATATATAATGAAAGGTGTTGGATTGGCCAATTGGTCATGATCGACTCTGGGCTGGACCAATTACAGCCTAGGAGGCCGGATGCACCCTCCCCCTTGTTTAGCAATGTTATAGGCGAACTAAAGAAAATGGAGAACAAAAAAAGGAAAGGAGATGTTTATGAAAATATCACTAAATCTGTCATTTATTAATTTTAATATTAATTAATGATCATGTCTCACCTCTAGTGTTCTTGGTCTTAATTTATGGTTTTTCCTATAGCGATTGACAGATCACGTGACTTTCGTGCATTGCGTGCCGGGAACTCGAGGCAAAACAATCCAAGTACCGCATCAAATGCAAGCATTTGCAGCACCGCAAAACATTCATTCTCCGGTTCCAATACCTTCTTGGTTTTTCTTTGCCGCACAAAAAAGGAATGTACAAAACTAAGGAGAACAGTGCCGGTCCGTACAAAGACAGACTCAACAAAAAGGCAAAGAAAAGATACGAGGAAAAAATCAAAGGAGTGAAAGGGTTAGACCCTTACGAGCACACAGAGTGGACAAAAGACGTTAGCGTGCTGCCCAACTTTCACCACGCTCAGATTTATAATTATACAGTTCTTGGAGTGAGTGCATACACTCATGAAGTTTAATAACTTCAGGTCACTGCAACAAGCCCAGGTACAGTTTACCAATGGATGGGTACAAGATCTTGAAATGCACCGTGCAGAACGAAAGACCATCGTACAAACAAAGGTAAGTTTATCAGTCTCACAAATCATCGTCATAAATACACATTCGTTAACCGTTTATTAATATAACCTTTGAGCTCAACGGTAATTAATTAGTAGTGGAAATAATTTCTGGTACGCATTACAGAAATGTAGCAGTGACAATAATATTGTATGCTGTAATCGCACTGGACAATTAGTGATACAAAACAACTGTTTTATCCTGTGAATAAAAGTATATGTTTTTGTCAATGTACCGTGGTAATAACAGAAGCGAAACGCAATATTCTGTCAGGACAATTCACTATTTATGCACAATAAATAAAGAAGCATAGCGCGACAATTTCTGTTCAGTGCCAGACTTGCTTGTAACCTATATCACCAATTATGTTAAGAAAAATGACGTATTAACTACTACAAAACACTGACCTTTGTAGGAATGCTTGGAGCAGACTAACATGTGAGCTGGAGTGTTCTGAGTCGTTATATTTGGTATATCCAGACCATCCGTCTGCTCTTACTTCGGAAACATGGCTTAAAAACTTTCTCTTCAACGATGTAATCCGATAAAAAAAAAAAAGATCTCTTTACCCGTTGGCTTCCCGTGGCTGTCATGCGACCGGTTATTGCAGTTAATAATACAACAGCTTCTTGCCATTTTTTGGGTTTCTTTTTATCGCTGTGTAACTGAGTTCAATTGAAAGCCTGCGTGCGCTAGTACCTCTTGCCACAAGTTCCCAGAATCCTTTGCGGTTTTACCCCTGAATGACGTCACATTTTCAATCTCTATCCTGGTGGGCCCGTCTCTAGTCAAAATGCCCGGGCCGATTTTTTGTCCCAGTCCAGCCCTGGCTGAAGTCAACAAGCAGCATTCTTGCATAAGTATTCTTGTTCTCCAGGTTTGTACTTTCACAGGACAACAAGAATACTGTGTTCTACTGTGTGTGATTAGTGGGTGGTGACAGTTTGTGTTTATTTATCGTTGTGGTGAGGAGCCTGCCTGGGCAGCCTTCCAGGATTCTGTTGCCCCTGATCCCAAAAAAGAAAGTGTGGTTGCTGAGTCTCTAGCTACTGGCGTCATATCTCATGGTCTCGCAGGTTGCACACTCAGCACTCGATTAGGGTCCTGCAGCCGGCCGTTCCCTCTGGCATACTGCTGCGGTCACATGTCTGTGAAGGTTCTCAGTCATCCAGGTCATCGTAGTCCAAGGAATTTGCAAAGAAAAGCGTCTGGACTTCTTTGAGTTGCTTGGAGACGTTTCACCTCTCATCCGAGAAGCTTCTTCAGTTCTAAGGTCAAATGGCCGAGAGTCCCAGATTTAAACCCAGTGGGAGTATCCCCCCAAAGAGGGACAAAGGACCCCCTGGTGATCCTCTAATCACATGAGCCAAGGTGTGAAAGCGGGTGTGGTACCTAATCAGCCAGGGTTTCGGGTGAGCTCATTGTGAAACCTGGGCCCACCTTGTCATGTGAATTCCTGAGGTCAGATGGCCCAGGATGTGAGTGGGCGTTAAGGCGTCTGGGGAGGGAACTCAAAACTGGATTATAGATGGCAGACAGTTGGTGTCGTAAACCACCGCCTCTGTTCAAAGATGGTCGCTCACAGTGGACATAGATGGCCTCTTTCACTCCTCTTTCAAACCATCTGTCCTCTCTGTCCAAAATGTGAACATTGGCATCCTCGAAAGAGTGTCCTTTATCCTTATGATGCAGATGGACTGCTGAGTCTTGTCCTGTGGAGGTGGCTCTTCTATGTTGTGCCATGCGCTTGTGAAGTGGCTGTTTGGTCTCTCCAATGTAGAGGTCCGGGCATTCCTCACTGCACTGTACAGCATACACCACGTTGTTCAGTCTATGTTTTGGAGTTTTGTCTTTCGGGTGAACCAGTTTCTGTCTGAGTGTGTTGCTGGGTCTGAAGTACACTGGGATGTCGTGCTTGGAGAAAACTCTCCTGAGTTTCTCTGATACACCGGCTACATAGGGGATGACAACGTTGTTGCGTCTGTCTTTCTTATCCTCCCTCGCTGGTGTCTGGTCTTCTTTTCTGTGCCTCTTTGCTGACTTTATGAACGCCCTGTGCTGCGGTCACAGTTTCACGCGGATAGTGGGTCCTCTCTGTAGACCAGTTCTCCAGCATGCAGAGCAAGCTTCCCTTGCTGTGGCTGCCATCCCCGATGGGCATGGTAGATGTGTGTGGTGCTTGGAGGGATGCTCCACAGTCTTGATGGAAGAGTGGAGTGTTTTATTTTTATCCAGCACGTGTCAAGGAGCCCCGTTATCCCTTTTTTTTGTCAAGTGCACTGCTGATTTGAATGTCCTACTGTGCAGGCAGATTGCCTCCCCTGCTGCTATTTCTGGTGGTCCCCTCCTTGCAGGAGGTCTTGCGACATGCATGGCCAAGAGCAGATTGCCTGTGGACTGCTTTCCCCATTGAGTCAGGCCCTCGTCTCGTTGGCCAACACCCTCTAGTCCCTCTGTCCACCCTGAGTTTTCGTCAGACTAGGCCACCAGCCCAGTCCCATCTGCACAGCTCTGGGGAAGGACCCTAGCTCAGCCCCCCACTGCCAACGGGGAAAGCCACCAGCCCCCTCCTCTGTGTGTGGACAAAGCAGGGTGGCTGGTTGGCTCTGGGGACGGACCCTTGGGTCGCGTCCCTTGCTCAGACCCCCCTTCCCACCACGCCTGAGCAAACTGAGGAAGGGGGATGTCTCACAGGCAATGGTGCAATGTCCGGGCCCTCAGGCAGTGTGTCAACTCCCCATCTGATGTGTGGCTAGGCCCACCCTCCAGCTGCCTCTCCCCGTACCCCATACATGGTACATATGTAATATGTAACGGAGTGGAGAGATAGTCTCTCTCTCAGAGAACCAATGGTACAAAGTAACCCAACATTCTCAACATCTAAAACCTATTGTTGCACTTTGTACACCCCTGATCTACATAGTTGTAGATCAGGGGTGGGGAACTCAAAGGTCAGTGTCCTGAAGATTTTAGATGTGTCCTTGATCCAACACAGCTGATTTAAAATGCTAAGTTACAACCTCAACATGTCTTGAAGTTCTCCAGAGGTGTGGTAATGAACTAATCGATTGATTCGGGAGTGTTGACCCAGGGTGAGATCTAAAACCTGCAGGACACCAGCCCTAGAGGCCTGGAGTTCCCCAACCCGGATGGTTCTCTTGGTGTTGTCATAGGAATATCGCCAAGCTTGACAATAGCTGCATTTTTGTCCCCATACAATTTTAAAATTTTCACCTTGAGTTGATTTACTGGAACAAGGTTGACACATCAACCTTTCCCTGTTGCCATCAACATTGCTGGACAGAACACAGATCCAAGCAATTCCAGAAATCTACAAGTCAGACCACTGAAACGCCTCCCATGGGGTTAGGATGTAATTGCTATTTGCTGCATACTGGTTCTGGCTACAGTCATTAATTTAATTCCATCATAGATGTTTTTGCTATGTGTTGAAAATAGTTTTGAAACTGATAGGAAAACAGCTAGACTTATCAAAAGGAGAGTGAGACAATATATACACAAGAGGGTGATTAGGAGAAGTGGGACACATGGGGAACAACATAGCAGGAGTGAAGGAAACAAACGAGACAAAGGAAACAAAACTAAATGTAATGCACATGAAATGATGGACTATCAAAATATAACAGAAAGTAACTAATACAAAGACTAGGACCTTGACACAGTAAGCAATCATAGAGACACAACAGAATCCGGTTGTTCAGTCTGACGTCACTGGCCGTGTCTGGGCCTAAACTCCGCTGCAGGTCCATATATCAAACGATCACTGTGGCATTACTGAGAGTTGAAAAACTGTCTAAAGTCTTTCATCTTTAACAAAATGATCAGTGTTCTGCTCTAGCAGGTGTAACAATTGAGTTTAACATCCAGGCATCCATGAAAATGGAATTTATGACATTTAACGGCATTAGAAGTTAGCAGGAAGTTAGCTCGCTAGCTTCTATCTAAATACAATATAGCATGTCCTGACTGCGGGGTTTTGGAAAAAAATTCAAACGTACAGCTCTGCTATAACTTCCAACATAAATGAAGACAGAAAACTAAACAGCAGTGACGTTTGTAGGGTTACTGAAGTTTGGCTAGCTGGTATATAATGATGTGCTACGTGACCGCTAGCGACACAGCTATGTTAGCATAACATAAACAAGCTAACTTTTTTTCCACTCGATAAAAGTTAACGTGAGTGTTCTCAGTGGTCAGGAACAAATGTAATCGCATGGCAGGATGCTGTAAAAGGACTAAACTTAAGCCAGGAGAACAAGTGAGATAATCCATCCACAATACGAGGTTAGTTATTCATATACTGCTGCATGGGCTGTGCTGTAGTTACATCGTAAGGTTTTAAAAACTGAGCTTAAATAAATGATTAGCAGTAATAAAAGCCGAGGGAGGTCAACAGTGATCACTGACTGTTTTAGGAGCTTTTTGAGATTAAATAGAAGAAAATACAAAACATTAAACATGTTAACAACACAAAAGCCATATTAAACGCAGACTACTTTAGGCCCGGAAGTAGGATTCGTCACGTCATCACTGAACAACCGGATAGCACAAGGAGACACAAAAGTGACAAAGGAAACAGGAAGGAAATCACAAAATGGAAAGATATACAGGAATAAACTAAAAACGAGGAAATTGATATCAGGAGATGAAACACTACAACAGAAGCTAAACTTTCAATCAACTAAGAAGAGCCAAAACTAACACACTAAAGAATACATGAATTGAAAAACAAAACAGTTGACAAACAAGAGATCTTAAAGGATAATTAAACAAAACTCAAAACACCGGATAAACTGACCCAGAACCATGACACTTTAACCCACCACTATGTACTTTAAGGACCTGCAACTACATTTTCACAGCGTGAAGGAAAAAATGTGATTTCAATACATTTAATAAAACTATTATGCAAAATATATGCAAATGTCTGTATCTGCATTTCTGTAGATTTTAATTGTTATCACAATTTTACGTTTTTGTGTCAATTTTAGAGTTTGAATTCTTAGTCAGTATGTTTGAATTTGGGTTTGTATTTTGGTTTTATTATATTCTACTGTTATTCTAATAGGTTCTGATTTTAATGCTTGTTTGATTTCATTTTTTTGTCATCTTTTCTGTACAGTATGTAGGGGAGTAGACTTACATAGGCTGCTTTGGAGACTTGGTTGCTATGGTTACTCAGGGGGGCAGCCTTGTTAATATCTTATACCCTTCATACCTTTGGTCAGTGCAGGAAGAATGCTTAACTGCAGCTATGAATATTTGCTTAAATCGATAAAACACTGCCATTGTTTATTCTAATTGTAATATGTTGTTTGGCCTGGTAGGATGCTAGCCAACCTGTTGAAGAGTATCTTCAACAGGTTGGCTAGCATCCTACCTGGTCTATCACTATGCATATGAAACACTCTGATTCTTCAAAAGCTAATGTTCAACTATGTCGAAAGGAGGTCTAATTAAGTCTGGAATTCCACCTGTTTATTATATAATTCCATTTTTTTAATCCTTGGATTACATATTATTAATTTATTAATTGGATTATGTTTTTATTTTTTATTTTGTTTTTATATAAAAAGAGATTTTTGCCCCCACAGAAAGGCTTTGAATGTATCCCAAATTACCAGGCAACAGGTTTTTTTTTTTAATCTGGTTTGAGAATAGACTCATTTCTGGAAAGCTTGCTGGGAATAGGTTTGCACACTTTATCTCGACTACCTCCCTGAACAATAACTAAGTGAATGCTGATCTCTCTCAGAATCCAAGAACATGTTGTAAAAATGTTTATTCTTTTCTTTTTGTTTTTTTCCACAATCCTTGCAATCTTGTCTTTTACTCTGTGTGTGTTACAAGTGTGTGTGCATATGTTCTCTGGTTAAATTTAATAAAAAAAATATCTCTGAGAAAAAAAAGGGTCTGAACTGTCAACTTTTGTCCTCTTCTTTACATGACATTTAAAACTGCTGATAATAAGTTTTTAAAAAGAAGCTCTTACACTCAGCTCCTATCATCGTCACACTGTGTTTCTATTTGCTTTAGTCTTGTTTGGTCTTGATAATCTGTCTTTACGGGAAAAAGATTTGTTTTTCCTTTTGGGGGAAGGGAAGGGGTGCTGTGGTGGGGCATGTTTAAACATAATACCGTCCAAAGGTTTATAGATTATGGAAATTAAAAAAAAAAAAAATCTGTTTTTTAGCATCTGATATTTTCTGACAAGAAATCAGAGCCTTTTATTTTTTTATCAGTGAGCTCAACTAGTGCCCCTGAGAGTATCACTAAATGAACAATACAACAAACTGTGAAGCTGATAGGCTACAGCAGCATAATAAATCTAAATCCTTCAAACAAATTTGTCCACAGTCCACAGTGTCCAGCAGTGGTTAATCTCTGTGGTGATTCTTGCTGTAGTTTCCAACTGTGAACTCCCATCAACTCCCAATAGGGGTGGCTGTAGCTCAGGAGGTAGAGCAAGTCACCTACTGATCGGAAGGTCGGTGGTTCGATCCCTGGCTCCTCCAGTCTGCATGTCAAGTATCCTTGGGCAAGATACTAACCCCAACTTGCTCTCCGATGCATCCATCGGAGTATGAATGTGTATGAATGTCGTTAGAAAGCACTAAGTGTAGATGAAGTGCTTGTGAGAATGGGTGTGATTGGGTGAATGAGGCATGTTGTGTAGAGCGCTTTGAGTACTCCGTGAGAGTAGAAAAGCACTATATAAGAATCAGTCCATTTATTTCTTCTACACAGAGATTTTATACTTATTCCTCCTTTCTCCCCTCTACTATTTGATGTGAGCCACACCCTGTTATCCTCTCTCTGTGACATTTCACCCAGACTAACCAAAGCAGAGGTAAAAGCAGTAAAACCAGTTGTTACATTTTTCATCCATTATTAGGCTATGGATCTACAATAGGGGGAATTAGATATACCATATGTCAAAAAACTGATTTACGGCTCCTCTTTATGACAGGGGAAGTAATAAAGGCAGTAAGAAAAATTTATAACAGTCATAGTCTTTATGATATGTCATATTAAGTTTTAAGAATTCATTACTGAGTGATAATTTATACTCATATGATTAAAGTATTAGAAATTAAATATATGGAACAAAAATTATATTAGTGTTTTGTTGTCACTTTAAGAAAAGAAGATTTCTTTTTAGACAAAAAAAATTACTTTTTTTAGATATCTGTTGGGGCTGTGCGCTTGTGTGTGTGTGTATTGTTAAGTTTATTTATCCAAAACAATGATTTTATTGTCACTCCTATGTTTCTAAGTAAAGCATAGGAGTGTTATACACATGTCAGGTTACAACAGTTATGTTAGGGGAGTTGAAGTCTATTTTAAGAAGATATGCCAAAGATCACAGGATGGAAAAATGTTCAAATGAGTTCTTCTTGTTTTATTGGAACAGTAAAGTACCACAACAAAGAATTAGTCCACCTATAAAAGAAAAATTATCACTGCTGGGGAGTTGTCTTGTTTTACATGCAGACTCAGGTCAGGGCTGATAGTCTACTCATGACATTTTCTTATTTAAACATTGGTGACTTAGAACCTCAAAGTTTAGAAGCACAACATCTTTTATTTTCATCAAACATTTTCTTTCAGCCATTTGTGCTTATCACTACATGTGATTTTTATGCAATAACCAAAGTACAATGTACAAAGTACAAAGAAAATGAAGATCGCAACTTTCCTTTTTTCACAGTGCCTGTATGCCTCTTCCAAAACTTTGTGCTATTCACCCCCAGATGCATGATTATCTGAGGCATGTCATCACTTCTTGCACTTCATAATGGTGTGCGCTTGCTGCTCTCCTTGGGCTTGCTGGATCAGATCCAGAGGGAGAGTCAGAGCAGCAAAAATGGCTCTTTGTAGTTCATTAAAAAATGTCTCAAAAAGCGATGTTTCAAATGTAACAAACAGGTGAATGCAGTGTGAAGGCAAGGGGACCTGCAATACTGCTGATATAAAGTGATGATGGTCGGTAAAGCAACTGGTCAGGACGTATTTTTCTGGTGAGTCTGCAAAGCTGCCTTGGTTGATTTCAAAAACTGCACGATTCAGAAGGCTGTGAATTTGGTTTTGATTCTCATTGGCCAAAGAGAGGGCCACCTCTCCCTGTAATTACTCTATTAAGGGAGGAGCTCCAGATGCGGCCATGGAATAGAGATTTCCAGTAGATGAAAGTCAGGCAGGTGAAATCTTACGGTCGTGCTCTGAGCTCTAGCGTGAGGAGGATCCTAGTACCAGCAGCTAAATACTTTATTGATCATAAGTTTCCTAATCGGTAAAAAAGAACCACCTCTCTTTATGGTTCAGGAGGAGCTCCAGATGGCGCCCCAGGTGGCATCTCAAACCCAGAGTCTTGGAGTCTTCTCAGGTACAGAGCTGCAGGGCTTTGTGTGAACATCCATATGTCTCTCTCTCTCTCTCTCTGTGGCCTCACTCTGATTCTGATTTTCTTTTTTCAGATTAAATGAATACAAATAAACTTCATTACAGACTTCCAATGGGACATACAGCCAATTCAGAATAACCTATTTTTCATTTCACAAGTTTTTTGCATGCAACAACACACTATTATGAATTATTGTTACATATTCAATTTTTAATACATACTTTGAACATATTTATCCTCATATTTCATCATATAATTATGAATTATTACTCTGTTATGAATTATTACATACATAAATTACCCAAATGAGATAATTTAAAAACAAAGTATTCAGACTGATTCTATTAAACCTTTATGACATATCATAAAAACTATGACTGTCATAAACTTGTAATATTTCTTTTTTTACGTTCCATCATAAATCATTTGATAGGGGCCATACATCTCTTTTTGACACGTGGTATAGCTAGTCCTTCATTGGATTTGACATTTCACACAGGACACCTCATGCAGCAGATTGGCACCTTTAAAATCCTTAAAATGAGCTACAGCCCAGAAAACTTTGGATTTCGATTTATCTTTGTACACAGAACCAGGGCTGGACTGGAACGCAAAAAAGGTTAAAACATATGCACATATTTGTGAAAATTCTGTAAAGCTGAATAGTACAGGGTGGGCCATTTATATGGATACACCGTAATAAAATGGGAATGGTTGGTGATATTAACGTCCTGTTTGTGGCACATTAGTATATGTGAGGGGGCAAACTCCTCAAGATGGGTGGTGACCATGGTGGCCATTTAGAAGTCGGCCATCTTGGATACAACTTTTGTTTGTTCAATAGGAAGAGGGCCATGTGACACATCAAACTTATTGGTAATGTCACAAGAAAAACAATGGTGTGCTTGGTTTCAACGTAACTTTATTCTTTCATGAGTTATTTATAAGTTTCTCTTTGTTCACAGCCATTGACATGTTGAAGAGGTTAACACGTGAGGAGCGGATTGAAATTGTGTTGATATCGGGTGAACGAGGTAACCGGGACATTGCAGCAGATTTCAATGCAAGACACCCTACGAGACCACCCATCTCCCATGCTACAGTTAGCAAACTGCTTGCTAAGTTTCGTGAAACTGGTTCAGTGTTGGATTTGCCAAAATGTGGACGCAAGAAAACTGTCAGTAATGAAGAAACATCAGTGGCTGTCCTAGCTTCATTCAGCAAGAGCCCACAGCGTAGCACTCGCCGCATGTCACTGGAGAGTGGCATTAGTCGAACATCCCTTCGGCGGATATTAGCTACTCACAAATGGCACCCTTACAAACTCCAGCTACTGCAGCATCTCAACGAGGATGACCCAGATCGGCGCACAGAATTTGCACAAAAGACAAAACAAAAATTGGAACAGGACCCTCAGTTCACCCAGAAGATTTTGTTCAGTGATGAGGCAAACTTTTATGTGAATGGTGAAGTTAACAAACAAAACCACCGCTATTGGTCAGACACTAACCCACATTGGATGGATCACTCCAAGACTGTTGGAACAACAAAAGTGATGGTTTGGTGTGGTATATGGGGTACAACGATAGTGGGTCCATTCTTCATCAATGGAAACCTCAAGGCAACTGGATATTTGAAATTGCTACATGATGATGTGTTTCCCTCTTTATGCACTGAAGCTGGCACGTTCCCTGAGTTTTTCCAGCAAGATGGTGCACCAGCACATTATGGGTGCCAGGTCCGAGCATTCCTAGATGAACAGTTTCCTGGAAAGTGGATTGGTCGTCGTAGGCCAGTTGAATGGCCCCCAAGGTCTCCCGATCTGACCCCCTTAGACTTTTATCTTTGGGGTCATCTGAAGGCAATTGTCTATGGTGTGAAGATACGAGATGTGCAGCACCTGAAACTATGGATACTGGATGCCTGTGCTGGCATTTCTCCTGCGGTGTTGCTATCAGTGTGTGAAGAGTGGGAGAAGAGGGTTGCATTGACAATCCAACACAATGGGCAGCACATTGAAAACGTTTTATACGTGGTCAGAAACTTGTAAATAACTCATGAAAGAATAAAGTTACGTTGAAACCAAGCACACCATTGTTTTTCTTGTGACATTGCCAATAAGTTTGATGTGTCACATGGCCCTCTTCCTATTGAAAAAACAAAAGTTGTATTCAAGATGGCCGACTTCTAAATGGCCACCATGGTCACCACCCATCTTGAGGAGTTTGCCCCCTCACATATACTAATGTGCCACAAACAGAACTTTAATATCACCAACCATTCCCATTTTATTACGGTGTATCCATATAAATGGCCCACCCTGTACATAAAAAAAAGATAAATAGAGTCATTTGTCACATAATCACATTTTCTGTTTAAAAGATGCATTACTAGGAATAATTTCACAACATAGAGATTCTCACCTTACAAAGTAATTGTCAGTGTTCCTGGGTTGCTGACCCAGTGATTTCAGTTTGTTCATGTTCAGTTTATTTTCCACGTTCGTGTTTCATTGTGCCAGCTTTCTGTCTATGTGTATTATGTTCTAGTTCGTTTCCTGTGTGTCATTTGTCAGATTATGTTCAGTTTCTCTGTTTAAAAGCTGCATTACTTGGAATAATTTCACAACATAGAGATTCTCACCTTACAAAGTAATTTCTTCAGTGAGATACTCTTCTCTAAAACTCTATCAATGCTACCATTATCAAAAGCCACAAGTATGTCCTTTGGCCATCAACATACAGATGGGTTCAAGATGTTATGATCTGTAGTGAGAGTATGGAGCAGGTGGAAGAGAGCCTGGAATTAGGAAGTATGCACTGGAGAGAAGAGGAATGAAAGTGAATAGAAGCGAGACAGAATATATCTGTGTGTGAATGAGAGACAGGTTGGTGGAAGAGGAGGGATAGTGGATTCACTGCACAAAGGATGTTGAACATGGAGATGTTAGACAGACGGAAAAAAAAGACCACTGAAGATTTAGTGAATGAAGACATGTGGAAGGTTAATGTGACAGAATAGCATGGTAAAATTTTTATACAAAAGACCTATTTGTAGATGAATACAAAACATATGGAGGCATATTTGTGTTTCAAAAACATCTTTATTAAAATGTAAGCTGTATAACTTGAGTGACAACCTCAGGACTGACTGCACATCTTTAAACTGCAACAAAAGAATAAAACGTAAGGATGCAATTGTGTTAAAATAATCATTTCATTTTCATTGAACAAATATTTACGAAATAAATGTAATTTAATTTTGTGTGAAATGTGGTGTTCTCGCTATAACAGTTTGTTACCTGCAGCTGATGGGTAAATGTATTCAGTCTCAGCCTGGTCACCTGAGAGAGAAAACAATGTGGAAAAATGTGACTGGCTGTGTTTTTACAACACATTTAAATTTGATCCTTCAAATTCTGTTAACTGCTGTTTGTTGTACAGCTCCACTAAGGAGCAAAGTGTGTCAGTGTGCTGTTGCAGTGAAGTGAGTTAGAGTTGTACTTGGCTGGTAGTAGTCATAGATTTTGATCACAGCTGGTTTCAGGTTCTCCACTCGAAGTTCTTCTATGATTGTCAAGCTGTAGTTCTTGGGCATGTCCTTTGGTAACTGAACAGAATTAAAAAAACAGAAGACACACTCTGTAACAATACAAACATCATCATCTGGTATCCACACTGTGAATATCTCTCACCTCCTGTAAATACACCAGAACATGATCTTCTGTTTGTTCAACACGATCCACCAATGGGGCAACTTTGAGCTGTGAGGAGACAACAGTCTCCTTATTAATATTTTATCATCACCTTTATCTCATCACAAACTGACACATGTAGCAACATTTCTATTCAGCTAACAACTGCAATAACCCACCATCTTTAAAGACACTTCATTTGGGACAAATCCAGAGAGCATTTTGATATCCAGGATCACCATGTTTGTAGTATTCTCCTTTCCACTGTACCTGTGTTTGAACAGTTAAAAAGTGATTGCACTGATGTGTATCCATAGATGCCACATTTCCAACAGTTATGCCACAGTGGCAAATAAAATACCCCTAGCACTTATCTAATCTGTTAAATACTTACTGGGATTTTATTGTCAGGGCGAGCTTGCGTCTGGATTTACTTGTTGCATCAACCTCTGATTTGACCTCCACACTGAGAGTAGTGACATCAGTGGGACTCGGGATATTGTAGTGAAGAGAAATCTGCGAAATAGGCAACCAAAAGAGGTTTGCAATTTATAATAACGGTAATAATAAGAAGAATATAAATCTGTTCATGTTTTTATGTTTATGTTTCTCATTTATATTCAAAACATAGTGGCATCACATTTTAGGGGACTCATTACAGAAATATGAAATTATTTCAGTGGTTGTGGCCAAACGGTTATGTACACTAATTGTGGGCAGAAATGTCAGGTTGACTTGGAGCTTCTTTAATCAAAACATTTAAAATCGAGATGAAGACTTGGACCCGAGGAGGGATCTGGAAATAGAACTGCTGGTTCTTGACTTAAAAATATGCCAGCTAAGATGGTGCAGGCATGCTAGCAGGATGCCTTTATGATACTATCCTCTGGGGATTTTCCAGGCATGTCCAACTGCAAGGATACACAGGGTGTAGCTAGACCTTCCATGTCATCTGGCCCTAATCCATCATGAAGAACAACAACAACAAAAAAATAGCAGGAAAAGGAATGTTTGAAATCATTTCCTTAGTGGGAAGCCACTGCTTCCTGAATTTGGATAATTTGAGCAAATACATGGATGGATAAGCAAATGTGCTTTTCTGAGTGAAACCACACTTTTGAGTTGTGCTCTAAAGTTGTTTTTTTTTTCATTATGCATCTTTATTTGGAAAAAGGAACAAACAGGACGTTGTCACGATACTGTAACTGACCTGCACTGACGCGCATGCAGTGCCCTTCACCTCCAGGCTGTACTTTCCTGACACGCCCTCCATCGTCTCCTCCTGGTAGAGCAGTTTGTTGCCCGGATTTACATCGAATGTCAGCTGACTGCTGTCAGACTGAACTGTCACTGTGCTTGAACCCTCAGGACTGAACACCAGAGTGGAGTAGAGAGCCAGAGCCTGAAGAGCCACCACTGTGTCCTACAAACAAAATCATAGCTATTACATATACTGTTCAGTTATACAAATATGCACACACTGGTGCAATCAGCAGCTCTGGTATGTAGGACTCTATATTGTTATGTAAAACCAATTTTTGTTAAACAAGACAGTTTTACCTATCTCATAGAAAATATGTAATTTTGGAGATTTATATTTTGTGTTTTACAGGACAGCAACAACAAAGTAAAACTTCCGTATTCACCTTCTCTAAGATAATGTCAAATTAGTTTCTATTTATCCCAGTGTATACGAACTCAAAGATTTAAGCTGTTTGGGTGGTGTAGCACCTGAGTGGAGGAGAAGCCTCCGTAGTAGTTCTGCTGGCCAGTCAGCCACCTAATAATGCCAGAGGCATAACCCAGGTCGTCAGCAGCTGTGGAGGCACTGAGTTTGGCCAACAGCACATAAGAACTGATTTCCACTGACAGGGAGGCTGATGTCTCTGCTGCTGTCTGAGACCAGTACAGGAAATCTCCTACAAACATACAATAAAAGTTACAGTTATGGTAATAACACCTGAATGATTTCCTGTTAGATGCTGACTCACCTTCCCTCACTGCAACTGTGTCTAAGTGCTGCAGAAGGTGAGCGCGGGTCTCCGTGTCTCCTGCCAGGGTGAAGACATAGGCTAGCAGAGCTGTAGTGTAGGTGTTGCTGAGGTCATTGATGGACTCCCTGAGACAAGCCAAGCTATTATTCACCACAGGATCCTTTAAAACATCAAAAGAAGAGCCCTATGAAGACAAACTATTGACCCTGCCCAGGACAGGACATATGCTGCTACTCTCTTTTATTCAATTGCACAATGTCACTTTTTAGAATCACCTGCACTGATAGTTAAGCTATTTATTTTTCAGGATATAGTTATATTGTTACTTCGTTAGAGTTACTTGATATTATATTTTGCACTATCCTACTCTATATTACTGTATACTACTATTCTTATTGTATATATTGTATATCTTATTCCTCTGTTCCTTTGTCTCTCTTGCAGCATTGAGCATGTGTATGACAAAAGAATTTCCCTCAGGATAAATAAAGTTTTTCTTATCTTATCTTATATCACCAAAGTTGATCATTTCCTTGATGTAATTATTTGTTTAACTTCATTTTCATGACTGGAAATAGGAATAATGCTTTAACATATTTCCTTTTTATCTTCAGACAGAAAGTATCGACTTAAGTGATTTAGAAATCAATCATAAAAATGTCTTTTAAAAATGAGGGGAAAATGGACGTCAAAAGAAGAAAATGAAATAAAACAAATACAAGTCAGTGTTGTAATTTCTTTACATTGTACAATACGAAGTACAAATGGGATCACATCAAGTTTACTCACATGTTGGGATATATTCATTTCCAAGAAAGCAGCAGTGATGTATGCACTGAGAGTCACTTCATCAGACACACCTCCCTGGTGAGTGAAACCAAGTTATTTCTGTGTGCTGCCAAAAAAATTCTCTCCACACAGAATTAGTATCAGTCCCAGCTAAAGTATGGACTTACCTTCATTCTGTTGTTGAAGAGTTTGCCTGACTTTTCAAAACAGCCATTTGCTTGTTGTTTATTTCCCAGCCATGTCTTAGACTCTTCAATAATTCTTGGATCAATGTAGACAAAAGACTGAGCTTTGGCAAAACTTCTCATCACAAAAGCAGTCAGCCTGACATAAAAAAGCAACCAAAAGAAAGCTTCCTCATGTTTCAAAATTATATCAAAATGTGTCACAGTTATACCATTATAAGGTGAGTTGATTTTCCACATTTCCAGAAATAAAATGATAACAGGATGGGATATTTAAGGAGTAAATTTCACCAACAGGTTCAGTTTTGTTTGTGAGGCAAATGGAATATTACGGTAATTATTATTTTCACCAAGTGTTTCCTGGTCCTCTTCCAAATGTGGTGTATGCGCCTTCATTACTTTTGTAGTTCAGCTGTCTTTGGTAACCTGTAACAACAGGAAAATAACTCTTAAATAGATATTCTATTCATAAACTTTTGCTTTTATCCCCACTATGAAACAAACACACTCACCACTGGTCAGGAAGTTGGTGGCTTTTTCCATGATGGCTGGGGTGAGCTGCTGTGTGCCTTTCAGGTACTGGAGGATGTAGATGTTGGGGGCTAGAAGAGCCATGTTCTGCTCTCCACAACCAAACGGCATCCGGAGCAGTCCATCCAAGTTCTTCAGAGCCCGGCCGAGAATGTCACCTGATCAGAGGCACTCAGTCACTGAGACATAACATACAACTTTCGCACACTTGAACTGCAAATAGATTAAAACTAGTAACCAAGTTAAATATTTAGAAAAATACAGCAGGTTATAAAAAACTGTACGTACTAAATTCAATTTTTTTGCACTTTGTTATTGGAATGTATTTTCTAAACTATTTTCTAAACTGCAAAACTGTTGGAGTCTCATTTCAAAGCATGTTTCAAAACCAGGCAAAAATAATGCCAGTCCAGTTTTATTCGTCTTTTATATTAATTCACTATTGATTGAAAAATGAAACTTGCTATATTTCTTCTTGGATAAATCTAAACTCATTTAGTTAAAAATCATCAGGTTTACCCAGGACTGATACAAAAGTGCGGGCAGATCCTTCAACCACATTCTCAGGCAGCTGTATCTCGGTTTCCTCTGTCAGTGTGTCTCCTGTGTACAGACAAACAATCACCATACAGAGAGAAGCTTAATCAGAACGTCAGTACCAAACTGGTATCAAATCAGCAGGCGGTCACAGCATCATGAACTGTAACAGGTCATACGAGAAATCACACACCTATAATTAAACCTATAAGCACAAAAAATATTATTAAAACAATAACAACAACAACAATAATAATAATAATAAGAGTGCTATAAGTGTGACCTAATAATTCCACACAGATGTCTCCAGACTGACTCTTACCAAGCATGTCAAGTTTGTAACATAGTGTATATATGAGATATAACTATAAATATCTCATATGTAGTTGAGATATACTGTAACAACAAAATGTCCTGTGGGGAATTATCAAAATTTGGTGTGACACCCACAGACACCCTTCAACAAAAACTCAAAACTGGAATGACTGTGTGGCACACATCTTTAATGACTTTAAAAAACAAGACTTGGGTACACAAGATATTGTGTCTAAATGTCGAGCCAGAATTATACCATTAGTTTGTTGATGACTACCAAAGGCATGTGGTCAAGGTGCAAGTTGACAAGGGATATGTAGCTGTCATGGTTCTGGGTCATTTTGACCCAGTGTTTTTGTTATTTTGTATTGTGGTTTATGTTTTAGGTACATTAGTAGTCTTAAGTTGAGTCTGTTTTAAGTTCCGTATATTCCCTGTTTGGTTTCTTGTCCATTTAGTCTCGCTTTGTGTCGTTGTCATCTGTGTCCCTGTCTGTGTGTCTGTGTTTATGTGAGTTTGTGTGTCTGTGTGTGTGTTTTGTTTGCCCTCCTTGTGTTTCATTCCATCTTGTTTATCCATGTTCCCCTCTCTCTCATCCCCTTTGTCTTTTGTGCTCTCTCGCCCTCTATGGTTTCCTCGCTCCCTCTCTCCTCTGCCTTTCTCCCACTCCTATGTCAAGCTCGTATGTCAGTCTAGTCTTGCGTTCTTTTGTTTCCTGTTTTATTTTGACAGTCTCACGTTTCCATGTTCGGTGTGTTTAGTTTTGCATCTCCTGTGGCGTCATGTTTATTTGTGTCAGCTGTGTTCCCTGTGTGTTTTCACTTCCCCCGTTACCCTTTTGTGTGTATTTAGGTCTGCGTCTCCCTTTGTCCTGCATTGCGATCTCCGTCATGGCTGTCTTTCTCCATTTGCCTCTCTGTTTGTTTAGTTTACGGTAATTTCCCAGTTTAGTTTTGTATTATTTTTCAGTTCAGCAATAAAAGCTTTTTGAGTCAAAAGTCCCGCCTATGAGTCTGCATTTGGGCCTATCCTACGTGCTCCACATATCTGTTTCATGACATTTAGCCAGTGTTTCTGAGGGTACATGTACATCTTTCAAGGTGTAGATATTTTGACTTATAAATATAAGTATAAGTATAAATTAGAAAAATTCCAAAAGAATTCAAACATGTGCACCCAATTCTTGTTTGTAAAGTAATTAAAGCTGCATGCTGTACAAGCATTCCATTCTACAATTTATTTATTTATTAATATCAATGAAAATTTCTAATTAATTAATAAATTAAAGCCCAAACCTACCATGACATTCATGTCCATGATGAATCTATGTAAACTTTTAAGTACAACTGTACATCCTCACATCATATTTTCCTTCTTGTTCCTGTGATGCACTCATTGCACAGATATGCTTGATAAAGTAAACTGCTGCAGAAGAGGTGCGAGCAGAAATGGAATAATGTTTCTTTAATGGCAGGTAACTTTAAATGACAAGCATCAGACTGGAGAGGAAGATGGGAGATTTCCAAGGTAAAGACTCAGGCTCAGCAACTGACATTTTTTAAACTGGAAATTGAAATATTGAAAGTATGGTCTTCCTGCATTTAAGAGTTTTTCAGATACTGGATCTATACACGATGTGCTGCTGAATTATGCTTTTGTGAAATGTCATCAAGGCAAACTGAAATATACCATTTCATTTTGTTTATAAGTTTATTTGTTGTTTTTTCTGTAAATATTTGGCTGGGGTTTTTTTTGGCAGAAACCACACCAACCTTTTGGACAAAGCAGCCAGTTGGATGTCTTTGCTATCTCAGTCCCCTCAGCCTGAGAAAAAATAAGTTACAGTTTCACCTCCATGAGAAAAAAAGTTTTCAAATGCAGAATCTTTGTCATCTTGTGTTAATAGCACCAACCTTTACTATGAAGGATTTTGTGACCACATCAATGCGGCCTCTCTCTGGTACTCTCACAACCTCATTATCACATGAAACATGGGATGGCACTGCCTCAGCAGACACAGTCACATTCACAGCCCCTAAAAAAGGACAACAAACTTCACCTTTCTCAACCCTGTAAAGTCTTGCACATTAAAATATTGTTAATTAGATAATCTCACTGATTTTGTAGATACTGAAAAGAGATGAGGCGTTGACTGAAAGGACATTTACACCGGCGTGGATAAAAAACTTGATCCTTACCTAAAACTGTTGGAATCATGGTCCAGCTCACAGTCTTGCGCTCCTTAGCACACAAACAGGATGTGTACTGCTCACCGGAAAGAGGGGTGAGGGTATAATCTGAGGAAGGCGTAGAAAAGACTGTGACCTGCACAAAGAACAAAACAGCGGGTTGAGTTTCTAAGTCAAAGAGGAATTCAGTGTTTTCTTGTTACTCTGTAAGAACAGAATACTTTCAGCTACTGCCTCATTCACCAAGAGTCGCTTCACATGTTTTGATTTGGTATAATTTTGCACTGAATATCCTTCCTGATACTTGATAGAGAAGTGTGTACACCACTACTGTCAGGGTACTGGCTCTTCAACCCAGTTTTTTTTAGTTATGCTCTGGAATTATTTATTTGGTTGAAAGACCTTGGACCAGGGGTCGGCAACCCTAGGCATGCGTGGGTTAACTGATGACATGCACCACCATAGCTGGACTGGACATCGGGCATACCGGACATTTGCACGGTGGCCCGATGATTTTTTTTTTTTGGGTGGTGGATTGGCCAGACGCTGGTCGGTCTGTAAAAATAACTCAGTTGTTTGGTGTTGGCCATGGCGTAGCTGCCACAGATTCAGTAAAATTAACAAGTGGTGGAGGCCAGCAGGTGGATGAGGGAAGGGGAGGCAGGAGGAGGAGAGACCCGAGGCAGCCGCCGGTCGGAGCGTCAGGTGAACTGAACTTCAGGTAAGAAGTTATGACCTGCAGTCTATCTGGGTCAGATATAAACCAAGTTTAGGTGGAGTTTATTTTCGTTGTGCTGACTTTTTACAGTCAGTTACAATAACTCGTACTGCGTGCTAGCTAGCATGACGAAATTTATATACTGCTGGGCGGGTGCTATGATTTTATTGATAGTGAACTTTATTTTATTCATAAGGTTAGTTAGTAAAGTTACCAACCGTCCCGTACAAACGGAATCGTCCCGCATTCAGAGAAATTATTACGCGTTTCGTGTTGAGCTGAAAAGGAACAGTTTGTCCCGGACTTCAGCCAGGATGGAAAAAGACACAAAGCTGGAGTTATTGTGTCTTTGCTGCACAGCTGCATCTTATTCTCCTCTCATTCTCTCCCCTCTCTCTCCTGTTGCTACTTCAATCATGAAACTGATCAATGATCAGCTGATCAGCTTTTCTCTCTTGTTTGTTTATCACCCACTTTGCGCCAGAAAGAGGAAACCGCCGGATGTCGCACTAAACAACAGCAGCACGTTTAAGCTTGGTCAGCTGTTGTTAGAATTTATTTAATATTAATTTCTAGTATCAGCTGAGGTTTTCTGGAGCCACAGGTGTAAAGCTGCCGGTCATGATGGTTTGTATATCTGGTGAGAGGGAAACATGCAGATGAAACCAGGAGATGTCCTTACTGAATCATCAGAGCTGAGCAGGTGATGTAGAAACAGGTTTACCTTTTAGGTGACATGGATGAGTTGAAGGGAAGTTATGAACTGTTTCTGAGAGACAAATAACACCAGGATCCTTTTCTATGTAGCTGACAGCTGGTAACTGTACAGGGGCGGGTCTAGCAAAGTTTTGCCAGGGGGCCAGGTAGGGCATTAACAGGGAAAGGGGGGCACAAAGAAATACTTTCTTATTCTCATTTAAAATGTCTGGCTGTTATTAAATAATTATCTAAAGCTTACAACCAAAGTTTTTATCTGACGTAAAATGAATAGAAATCATACATTTACCAACAAGACAGTGTACATCACTGTCACAACAGCGTTCGTTTTCATTCAAAGGCTTTATAGCTTTAATATCTGGGGGGCCGGTCTTTAGTCAAAATGCATCCATAGACTCAAGACACAATGCATTTTTGGGACTTTCAGGTGTATGGACCAATGTTTTATCTTCTGATCAAACCAGAAATCTTTAATGAGCAGCTAGATTTGTCTCGCATCGAAGCAGCTAGAATCCACAGCTGTGCGTGTTCATGGAGCTTGTATTTTCACCTGCTGGACATCACTACCTGACAAGTTTAACTGTCTTCAGAACATTGCAGAGGCCTTATTGACAGTATTTGGCTCTACATATCTGTGTGAGCAGATTTTCTCTCACATGAGTGTCCTCAGGTAGCCGTCTGAATGCTGGACACTCGTAGACCTGTGTCTCTGAGTGGGAGACCAGAGATCACATTAACATGTGTATCTCTGTATTAACAAACATGCCATATTGGCCCAGTGTATTTTTCTTATCATTGTTGTGAGGAGACCATAGATAGCATTTGTATTTTCTGTTGTACAGTTCATTTGCTGTTATGGAGTTCTTGTTATGAATAAAAAGTGTCTTTTTTTGTTTCAAAATAGCTGATAAATATTCACTGATAGCTGCCAACATCTGCAAACAAATATAATTCTATAAAGTGGTTCTATATAATGTGTAACTGTCAATATAGAGCGTTATTAAATTTATTGCTCATGCAATCATATGGCACACTGACTTCTGAGGAAATTTTAAATGGCACTCGCCATCAGAAAGGTTGCCTACCCCTGCACTGGACTGATGTTCAGAGTTTTTATTAGTTAGTTTTGAGTTCCGGATTTGACTTGTGCTTCTGAGTTATTTTTAGTTCTCAGCTCTTGTTCATTCATGTTTGTTCCCCATTTTGTCCAATCTGTCACTATCTTGTCTCTGTGCCTGGTCATCAGTGTCCAAGTGTTTTTTGGTCTCTCTGGGTTCTGTCTCAATCGCTGTCTGTGTTCCTTATCTAATGTAGTTGATGTGTCTATTTTTCTGCAGTCCCTCTGTTATTTTCTGTTTTATTTTGATAGTGTCTTATCTCATGGGTACGATGTTGACTTTTGCTTCCTTTGTGTTATTAGTTTTGATTCAAGTCAGCTGTGTTTCCACGTGTCTCCACTTCCCTTAATCACCCTCCTATTTACAGTATACATTGCCCACTTCTCCGTCTGTTCCCCATTGCACCGTCCTTCATTGTGGATGTTTTCTATTAAATGAGTGAATTCCTATCCTGCCCAGTCAAATAAAGCTAAGATTTTGAGTTTTATTCTGTTTGATGAGTCCTGCATCAGCGACCACTTCATAACCATCTGCAAAGTCTGTCAGCATGCTAACATTTGTTGACATTTGTATTTTTGATATAGAAACATTGATCACCATGATGCAGCTGGTCAGGTAGCTGAAGACGGTTGCCTTCAGTTCAAAGTGCTCCCCCCGGATGATGGAGTAGGGCATGGTGAGCTCGAGGAAAAAGGGCTGGAAGACCCTAAATTCTTTTCGAGGAGCCAAACCAAAACCCTGAGAGGACAAACAGAAAGCCTCCGTCTCCCAGGTGGTGATGGTGTCAGGGACAGTGAGGGACACATCCTTTGTTCCAGACTCTCTGAATCAGCGGATTCAAAATATACATATTGTCAGATGGTGATTACACAGATTAGCCAACAAATACATGCAAATGCCAGTGCAGCACTCACCACGTTCATAGACATTCTATATATAAAATAGACTCACTATACTATATATATAAAATACAGGGTGGGCCATTTATATGGATACACCATAATAAAATGGGAATGGTTGGTGATATTAAAGTCCTGTTTGTGGCACATTAGTATATGTGAGGGGGCAAACTCCTCAAGATGGGTGGTGACCATGGTGGCCATTTAGAAGTCGGCCATCTTGAATACAACTTTTGTTTTTTCAATAGGAAGAGGGCCATGTGACACATCAAACTTAATGGTAATGTCACAAGAAAAACAATGGTGTGCTTGGTTTCAACGTAACTTTATCTAACTATGTAACTAATGATCACTTACTAATTTAAAATGTCAGTAAATGTCATGGTCAAAAAATATTTTGGGGAAAAAAAGCACCCCAAAACCTAAGACATACCCAGTTTCCACCAGGTCCCAAATCCAAGTCTCAGGAAAGAAAGCACGGACAGTTTTCATCGGTCCTTCTGATGGGCCTAAAGATCCTCCAGAGTAACTTGAACCCACTTGTCATTTAGAATGGTAAAGAAACCAAAAAACAAACAAAAAATAAATAATAAATACTTAATCAGAATCAATAAGAAGGTGTAACACACTGGGAACTTTTTTATGATTTGCAAATCAAAACAAAAATATCACCTAAGGGCATGAACTCGTATTCTCTTCCCATGAAACTCAGACATGAAGGAATTTCGAGCAGCAGGTTTGTTGCCACCTGTAATCCTACTCTCTAGACACACAAACATCACAGAGTTAATTACAGCTAAAGCCATGAAAAGCATTATATTTATCATCAGCTGATATGCTCTGGAGTTTTACTGTTAGCTGGATGCCTCCTCTAATCAAAATCTGCAGATGGAATGCTGCTGTAACTATACCAAGTTCACCAATGCTGCAGAGAAGGACTATTGTTTGTCATAGACTACATAGTGCAGTAGAATATTATTTATTTATGCAACTATTAAGACTCACCTTATGTGGAACATTTGAAACAGTCAAGGTGCAAGGCCAAGATCAAGAAGCTGGATCCATGGATCCAGTGAAACACACAACACATGCTCATGGAAAATATTTATATATTACCTGAAAAGCAATGTAGGCTTCATTATCTCCATAAGATGAACTATATCTTCTTGTTCTCACTTTTAAGCATTTTCTTGGTTCTCGTAGCCGATATGGGAAATAAGATCCTTTCATGACAGGGAGCAAGTTAAATATCTAAGAAAAAAATGTTCAAAGAAGTTCAAACAATTGAGAAAATCAGATTAAAGATCTGTACTTATATGAACCACATATGTAGCATTTACAAATGATCAGATCACTATGCAATGTAAGGTTTATACCACAGCTGTCCTAAATGAACAGGATTGGTAATTACCAAAATCAATTTTTATGGTTCTGTAATTCTCAGGTCTGGCAGACCGTGTGGAGAGGAGAGAGAGTGGACCCAAATGCAGACTATGGAGACAGAATTGAATTTTTAACAAATGTGAGGCTTTTATTTTTGGCTCTAAAAATAACAAACAAAAAGCAAATGGAGATAGAGATGAAACTAACAAGACCTAAACTGGGAAAAAAACTAACCACTAAGTACCTGGATGTGAAGAAAAATAACATGGAACGTGAAACCCTAAGCCACGAAAACCAAGACCAGAGATATGAGTGGTGAACAGAGAAACCGACAAGTGACAGAGGGAAACTCAAACTATAATACACAGCAGGATGATCAGGGAAGTCGATGCAGCTGGGGAACACATCAGACACACATCAGGAACTAATCAGACATAACAGGACAAGGGGAAGCAAGAGACTGTCAAAATAAAACAGGAAGTACAACAAACATGGAGACGAACACGAAGACACGCAGGATTAACTCGGTGATCAAGGGAGAAATAGACATGGGGAGATAACTGACTGGGGGGACAGAGAGAGAACACAGATCACGAAGACAAGAGTAACTAAGTGAGAGACGTGGAACACAGGGAAAACACAGAATAAGAAAATTAAAGACAAGAAACTATAAATATAAGTGTCCTTCTACTAGTGTCCTTCTCTCGAGCCACAATCGAGAGTGTGCTGGTGCACGTCATCTTCGTGTGGTACGCTGATTGCTCAATAGCCGATAGAAGAGACTCCAGAGGGTCACCAGAACTGCAGAGAAGGTGATCGGCTGACCACTCACCCCCCTGGACTCCATTGCCAGCTCTAGGTGTCTCTCCAGAGCCAGGGCAATCTTAAAAAACCACCTCCATCCTAACCACCACCTCTTCAACATCCTGGTTCAGATCCAACAGATGCAAAACCAGTAGACTAAAGAACAGCTTCTACCCATGGGCTGTCAGAACCATTAATGCAAATTAAGAGTGTGAACAGACTTCATTCTGTCGCTGCTTTTGACTCTGTTGTTGCCATTCCCTATGCAATATTTTCGTCTTTCCTTTTTCTGTGCAATATTTTGGCCCCTGTGCAATATTCTAGCAAATGTGCAATTATCACCACATCCTTAATGACCACAGCCGTTCCACTGTTATTTATTTATTATATTATATTAATGCCCTTTTACATACCCCCACAAGGTTTCTGTAACTCATACACTGTGCATATAGTTTACTTATATTGCTGAACTTATATTGTTTTTCTTCTTTGAATATTGTTTTCTGTACTTTTGCACCTTTGTGGTCTTGCCTCTACCTAATTTTGTTGTGCAAGCAGCAGCACAATGACAATAAAAAAATTCTAAGTTCTTCCAAGTTCTAAGCTGAAAACTACTAAGAGAACCAGAACCATTTGTTTGAAAACGCATCATTTTCTCTCCGTTTTGCCCCCCCATCCACACTGAGATGGCGCTTTCTTCAAGGAAAAACGCAGCATTTTGAAAACGCTCTCGAAAACGCATACATTTCAAAATGGAGCTGTCCCGTCGCAGTGTGGACACACAAAAAAGCAGACTTTCTAAAACGATGAAGTATTTTAGTCATGTGATGCAGTCATGTGACCAGATAAACAAAGATAGCAGAGTGCATTATACAGCAGTTGTTTTGATTGCTCTCAATTTTGACATCCCTAAAAAAGATGAATACCAGTTTGTACATGCTCCAGATAACTTTTCTTCAAATTCTTTAATTCTCACTCGCTTTTGCACATGCGCAGGACTGGAACGTAAGCGTTTTCATCCATTTCAATGTGGACGCGCAACTCTGTGAAAACGACTGAAAACACTAGTGTGGACGCGGCGCATTTCCAGATGAAAATGCCGTTTTCAAATCTATCCGGGCTAGTGTGGACGTAGCCTGAGAGTAAAGGATGTATAAGGTGGTTGAGACCACACTTACCTTATCTGCATCCAGAATATTCTCAGGCTCTTTGATGAGGACACTCTTATCAATGGCACTTAAACCACACAAAGAGTGTGGAAGCGCCGTCACCTCCATGTTGGTTTTTTCTCCTGGGACAGTTGAAGAAGGTGTGAACTCCAATGACACCTAACACAGACAAAGCGTGCATTACACCATCTAAACTTTAATGGTTCTCAAAGAACAAAAGTTCAAGCCTGTATCACACAGAAATCATTCACTAGTTTTTATGTAGTTTTTGGAGTTCAGGTTTGATAATCACTGTGTCATAGTCTGGGTGAGCTCAAGTGTTTTTTCCTGTGTTTTTCTTGTGTTGCCCAGTATCTACCCTGGGGTGGCGCCCTCGTCATCTCACCTGATCAGCTCCCCTCATCCTCACTGCAGTCAGTGAGATAGCATTTAAGACCAGGGTCCCCCATCTCTTCTCCACCTGTTTTCGAGCTAACCTCATGTTGGTAACAGGCCTTATCATTCTCCTTGTTAAAGGAGCATTTTCTGTTGCACATTCTGCCACCCAGGATTAATCCTTCTACCGCTTCTGCCTGTCCTCCTGCCACCTTCTCTCTTGGATCTCTAGAAAAGAAAGGTTGGAACCCGCTCACTAGCTCACCATTCTAGACGCACACCCAGCGATTCAATCCCCCCAGAGCCTTACACGTTCCACCTGCCAAGTAAGACTCTATTTTAGTATTACTCACCTCTCCAGACAAGCTTCCCTTGCCTCTTCTCTAACCATGCTCTCCCTCTGTTCAGTTTTGCTACATTCGGTTCCCTGCCAAGTATCCCTCCTTCGTGTCACTATTTACTCATGTGTTTAAGCAAATAAAACCTATGAAAACCTTATCGCTGTTTCCCATGCTTGAATCGGCTCTTGGGTCCTCATCCATGTACTAACCTCCAGGCCTTTGTGACAGTACAATTGGCCTAATGAAAAATGGACCCAGAAGATCCAATACAGGCAGCGATCTCAAAGTAGGGTTCAATACTAGGTAATTATCAACAGTCAGTCCAATTCCTAGAAATACAATGCAAATCTATTGGTGACACTCAAGAGAAAATCATTGCCTCACTATTAGAACTCCAGCCCAGTTTCAATCCCAGCCAGACCACTTCCACGCACACTTCCACTCCTTTCCCCGCTTCCATAGGACCTGCCCCATCTTTACCTGCCATTAGCACTTCTAGCACTTCTCAGCCTGAGCCATTCACCAGGGTACAGGGTTGCTGTGAGGGTTTCCTGTTGCAATGCTCTTATGTTTTCTCAATCACCACACTCCATCCCTGACAACACCTCTGAGCTCTCGTAAGTGGTAGGCAAGCTGAGGGGTAAAGCATTGGTATGGGTTGAGGCTTGTTTGTCATCGCATTCCTTTTCATCCTGCTGTTATGATGAGTTTCAAGGGAAGCTTAAAAGACCTTTGCCCACCCCATCTCTGAGGGCAGCGTAGCTTGGAGCTTGAAGTCAGGTTAGATCTAACATAGCTAAGTTTGTCATCGATTTCTGCATGGCAGCTGCCAAGGTGGGTTGGCCTGATCATGTGCTCCTGGGAATATTTATGAGTTAACTTCTCATGATGAGCCCGCATCGTTCAAGGATTTGATTTATTTCCTCCTCCCACTCTCTCAGGATCGCCTGAGAGAGAGAAAAGGCTACGTAGCTGGCTATGTAATTGCACTTACCTCTGTTCTACCCGATCCTCCAATTCTAGCCACAGTTTTAAACAATCAGATTATTTCTCATATTACTCATCAAACCAGACCAGTCTCCCTAATTATTTCTGGCGACTGTCCTTGGCTACCCTTGTCTAAAGAAACAATCCCCATATCGAATGGTTACACAAATTACTAGCTGGAGCCTTTTTTGCCTTGCTAACTGCCTCAATAATCACCTGCCGAACCTTCACCACCAGATCTGTCCTCAGTCCCCAAGGAGTATCATGACCTCCAGGAAGTATTCTGTAAACATAAGGCACTTCCACTCCACAGACCCTATGATTGCACCATCAACCAGCCAACCTGACAACTTGTCCAAGCCAGAGAGAGAAGCCATGGATAAGTATATTTGAGAGTCCCATCATCTGCCCATCCTCTTCCCTGGTAGGTGCAGGCTTTTTCTTCATCACTAAGAAGGACAAGACCCATCGTCCTTGTATTGACTACAGAAGTTAAAATCAGATTGCGATCAAAAGCAAATATCTTCTCCCGCTCATCAATTCAGCTTTTGAACCTGTTCATGGTGCCACCACTTTTTCTTAGTTAAATCTACACAATGACTATCATCTGGTCCCCCTTTGGTCACTCAAAGTATCTGGTCATGCCGTTTGGTCTCACTAAAATTCCCACAGTTTACCAAACATTAGTTAATGAGGTCCTGCGAAACTTCTTGAACATTTCTGTGGTTGTGTTTGTGCATTTAGACGACATCCTAACCTTTTCCAAGACTCTGGAGGAACATCTGGTCCTCCAGATGTGGTCCTACACATCAAATCTGTGCTGAAGCACCTTCTCGAAACCGGTTATACGTCAAAGCAGAGAAAGGTGAGTTTCATTCATCTTCAGTCACTTTTCTTGGTTACATCCTGGCAGGAGGGCAGGTGAAGACCGACCCAGCAAAAGTCCAAGCTGTTAGGGAATGTCTTACTCCCACATCTCAAAAAAACCTTTCTCAAATTCATCAATTTTTACTGCCGCTTCATCTGGAATTACAGTCAGGTAGCAGAACCACTCACTCACCTCACCAAGATACCCTTCACCTGTACACAACAGGCCAAAACTACATTCACCTGCATTCGCTAATACAGATGAATGCAGGTGTTCACCTGTGTTCATAGTAGAGGTTTATGCCTCCAATACAGGAGCGGTTTAATTTCCTGGGACGTGGAGGAAACTATCCACTGTGCTCTGCTTAATGAACCTCTTTTTGCAGCCGGAGGTGGAGCTCGCCATTCCATGAGTCCAATATCTACATTGCCATGACATCTCGACTTAGACTCAGGAAGTGCTGCTCAAGGTTCTCGATTGACCATGCCACAATGCAGATCGATTGAGAACCTCGGCTCCCAGGTATACTCCGAGGCAAAAGCTATGGCAAATACCTCCCGCAAGCAGGCCCCACGCAGCATTGGTCCCTATGAAATCAAGGCCATCATCAGCCGAACAGCAATAAAGTTAAGGCTCCCTGCATTCATGCACATAAATCCTATATTCCACGGGGAACTCCAGCCCTCTGTTCACAGTTTTGCCATATTTGACCCCCTGCCAAGTATCCCTCCTTCGGTATTTATTCTTGTGTTTAAGCAAATAGAACTTGTGAAAACCTTATCACTGTTTCCTGTGCTTGAATCTGCTCTTGGGTCCTCGTCCATGTACTGACCTCCAGGCGCTTGTGACACACTGCCCACTCGATGTTTGCTAAAGCTGTGGCTTCCTTGTTGGGAGGGAGTCTGTTCCACTTCGGTTGAAGTTTTTGGGGGGGTTTTTTGTACGTCATGGTTTCATATAATTAAACCTAACTTACACTAATTAATATATCTAGTACAGCTGCACACAGTTTACACCAACACATACCTTGTGACTGAAGCATTTCTCAGTAGAGAAGTCAGCGCTGTGGGCAATCACATTCGTACTGGAAAGTACAGCATATGCTACAATCTGGACGACTGGTGCCATGTCAGTAGAAATTCTCAATTTAAAGGACACATCACCTTCATTCACTGAAACAAACAAGCATACCAAAAATAGCTATAACATCAATTTTATTTTAATAATCACCAAACTTTTTTTAAAAGTGTAACTGGATTTAATACCTGATATTACAAAAGAATTTCATGAACTCATGATTTGAGCCAGTCTTTACATACCTGACTGATCTTTCATTTTAATCTGTTTAAATCCTTGCATGACAATGGCTCCTCTGGACAACACCTGAAGAATATAGAAGAAAATGACACAAAATGTGTAATCCAGCTGTGACGTTGTGCATTTTGCGTCTCTCCCAGCTTTAAGTCCTGCCGGGAGTGTTTCAGAAACAGACAGTGCAGTCTGCTTGTGGTCTTTTATTTTGCGAAAATTGACTGGACTTTGGACAAATGACCAAACATCCTCCAGCTTCCGTCTCCAGTGGGGCACAAGGCTCGGATGCCCCCTCTCCCCTTCATTGTTTGCAATTTTTATCAAACTAGCAGCAGCAATCAGGCTATAGCAATTAAGGGAATAAAATGCAAGAATGTAGAACATAAAATTAATCTTTATGCAGATGATGTGTTGCTTTTTCTTCAGCATTTACAAACCACTTTCTCTGAGGTGAATATATTAATAAACTCTTTCTGTTTCATTCGATAAACTGGTAGATTTTCAAAAGTTTTTTTTCCCTTTTTCTTTTTTTTTTTACTGTGGATGAACTTGTGACAAGCAATAACTCACCAGATATACCACATCCATGTAAACTGCGGTTCCCCTCACTATAGTGTACTGAATAGATATATCCTCTTCTGCATCGCAGGAAAGGGGTTTATCCTTCATCTTCAGCTTCAGCGAGCTGAATGTTTTTTCATCTTGAGAAGGAGGTTGGGATGTATACACAGTGTGAAATCCTAAATCATAAAAAGGAGTTCTATATCTCTGGAAGTGTAGGGTTGGTGTCAGGGCTGCCTGAATTGTAGAAAAGAAACATACATAATTTGATGAAGAAGAAAACACTGTGGAAAGTCACTGGAAGATGGGTTTTAGAAGCAACCTCATGTAAAATAATCTTAACAGTTTCACTATAGTCACTAATTACTATTGTAGCACCTTGGAAAAGCGACATCAGAAATCATATTAAGACAATGAAAACATTGTCATGTAACTTACCAATGTTGACTTATAAACTACTATTTCAGTGTAATTATCTACTTACATGGAGTTTAATATCCTCATGAAAGTTATCTGTGCTGAATGAAAACTCAGCGACACCGTTGCTGTCAGTTGTTAGATTTTTTAGCAAGCGTCCCGACCAACGTTCTCCCACAAACAGATACACAGGTGCTTTGGAAATGGGTGTATCATTGTAGTGAACTGCTTTAACCTGTTCAAACCACAATGTTTCATTACTAAAACCCACATTATTTACACCAGATTCTAAATTCTATAGCACAATTTTAAACTTACTTTTCCCTCCACATTTGATCCTGGTTCCCAAATCTTGGGAACATCAACAAAAGACGCTTTTCCAAGGACAAAAGAAATTCTTATTTTCATTTCTTGTTTGTGTGAAATGCCTGAATACGAAACCTTAATGTTAAAACAATGCACATGCCATATTTCTGCAAATGCACAATAACCTATAATTTAAAAAAATGTAACAATTAAAATAAAATGAAAAATAACAACTGCAAGACTTTCCTGTTCCCTCCTCTTCCATTTTGGCACTGACATTCAGCACATCTTTAAGGAATTTTTTGTTAATTTTGGTGAAGGTTGACATCTTGAACGTAACAGCTGCACAACCTGTCCCATCAGCCTAGAAATTCAAAAACAATAAAATATAAATAAATTTTAAAAAGCTTACATCATACTTCTATCTCCTAAGACCCAAAGTCTTTCATGGCATGCATTTTTAATTTGTCTTTGCTATTTAGGCTGATTGGGACCTGATGAATGTAAAAACAAAGAATTATCTTTATACTGATTTTGCTCTACAAGGGCCTGATATCAACATATAAGGATATTCATTTTAATTTCAATAAAACAGTATCAGTATAATGTCATTAAGAGCTGACACACTGACACAAGCATCAGCCACAGAACATATTCATAACAGCAGAAAAAAATGGAGTCAAAGTGATAGCTATAATTCAGCATTCATAAATAATGAGGGCACACCAGTGAATATTACTGAATCTGTAACCGGGTATTTTATAATACAGAATTAAAAATAAATGCCTTAAGGACGCTAAAAATGATTTACTTGAAATTCAAGTTAAACTTGAAATTTTACTTGTTATATTCTCTATATCCTTCTGCATGGGCATGTGGTCTGCTTTTATCTGCACATTGTTGCAGGAGAAATTTGAGACTGGAACAACTGTACCCGTTTGGTCTCTGTGTGGCAGGGCGCCTCTATCTTGTGTTTCTTGGCAATAGAGCGTTCAAGAAGTCGGCACATCGTAACTGTAATACTTCCTGGAACAGGCTCTCCAAATGTGTACCTATTAAAATAAAAACAAAACAAAACTGCAATTTGTGAGGATCTAAATTGCAATTTGTCAAGAAAGGACTCCTACTTACTTTGCACATAATTTAATATCAACGTCTTCCTGGCCAATACTCACTTCTTCAGATACATTTACTGTTATGTCAAATTTGGGTAAAACTGGGGACAAAATATCAAAGTTAGCACCTGCATTGTATTAAGAATCTTTAGAAACAGAATGTAAAAAGATCTCTTTAAAGACCTGACTTACCATACTTTTCCACCTTGAATTTGTGAACAAATTTATCTTCACCCACAGACACTATTATTTTGTACGTTCCTTCATGGGCCTCAGAGTTCAAGGAGTATGAAAGCTGCAATATTTTATTATTGGATGTTTCATTTAACCACTGTCCAATCCTGTTTCTATTGGGATTCTGTTAAATACAAGAGAAGTAGTTGTTTATGACACATAAAATAAACACATGAATACAGGTGAAAATATGTTCTAGCCACGCTCCTTGCTCCATTTGCCTTCAACAAGATTAAAGATGGCCTACATCTTAACCTTTTCAATTGTTTGCACTTGTTTGCATATTAAAGAATATGTTGGTGAACCCCAAATGTTGTCTGGTCCATATATTGGTGTTTGTATTTCTGCATATTGAGTACAAAACAAACAAATAAAAATGTCTAATAACCTGGTATAAGAGAGAACTGGACTACTGCAGCTCATCTGGTCTCCAGTATAGGCAATATAAAGTTGTGATCAAAATGTTACATAAACTTATCATAGGGAAAAATGTCATAGTGACTTTCATTTTTTAATTATTTCTGTAGACTGTTTTTTTTTTCCAAGTTGAAATGACTGTACAGAAATCGGTAGCCATCAAGAATCTTCTGGCATAATTCCAGGTGGATATTTAATAATAATACATTTTATTTATAAAGCGCCTTTCAAGACACCCAAGGACACTTAAAAATAGAATAAAACAAATAACAGAACAATGATAAAATGAAGAACAAAAAAAGCAAAAGCACAAGATAAAATTAACAAACAATTAATTCACAGTGAATATGCAGATTTGAACAGATGGGTTTTCAGTTGAGATTTAAACCAATGCTTCTTATATCTGGGGGTAGAGAGTTTCACAGCCTGGGAGCAGAGCAGCTGAAAGCTCTGCTTCCCATGTTGGTGAGGCGGAAAGAAGGCACAGCAAGCTGCATAGAAGAAGGGGATCGAAGTGAGCGGACAGAAGAGGTAGTGCTTAACAGATCAGATAGGTAAGGAGGAGCAAGGTTATGAGGGTGAGCAGAAGAAGTTTGTACATTATCCGGAATTTCACAGCGAGCCAGTGAAGTTCCTGAAGAACAGGAGTGATGTGCTGGTACGAGGGGGTTCTGGTAATAATGCGGACAGCAGAGTTTTGAACCAGTTGAAGCCTATGGAGGGATTTTTGGAGGAGACCGTGTAAGAGAGAATTACAGTAGCCAAGCCAGGAGGTAACGAGACCATGGACAAGAATGGACAAAGACTGGTGGGAGAGAGAAGGACGTAATCTGTTAATGCTGCGTAGATGGAAATAGGCAGAACGATTGAGATTATTGATGTGAGATTTAGAGGACAGTGAACTGTCTAGGCTGACACCAAGGCTCTTAACCTGAGGTGAAGGAAAAAACTCCGGAGTCATCAGTAGTGATTAAGAAATGATTTGCCTTCAAAAGGTTGGATTTAGTGCCAATAAGAAGGATTTCAGTTTTATCCTCATTAAGCTTAAGAAAATTAGAGCTAAATCAGGATTTTAATTCAGACATGCATTCTGTAAGGGAAGGAGCTGGGAGGTAGGAATCAGGTCTGCAGGAGAGATTCAAAACATTGAAAGTGAAGATCAAATTCGCAGAAAATGGTACCAAGAGGGAGGATGTATATTATGAAGAAAAGAGGGCCTAAGACTAACCCTTGGGGTACAACAGATGTGACTGGGAATAGATGAGAACGGAATTATTTAATTTGAATAAACTGGGAGCGGTCAAGGAGATATGATTGAAATCAGGCTAGGGGTGTGTCAGAGATGCCAAGAGAGGGAAGCCTGCTCAGAAGGACAGAGTGAGAGATCGTGTCGAAGGCTGAGCTCAGATCCAAAAGGAAGAGAATGTTGAGAAGACCAGAGTCAGCTCCCATTACAAGATTATTAGTAACTTTAAGTAAAGGAGTTTGTAACCCAGTTCCTGAAATCATCTTAAACAAAAAGGAAAAAAGAAAAAAAAGTCAAACATTTCATGTTCATTGTTTCTGTTCTTACTGTCCTTTTTTAATGACGGTGAAACAAAATCAATATATTTATTTAAACATAAGAAGGACGCAGATTTATATATGATGTGCTCTGGTTAAACAAGGGTTAAACAAGCCAATCGGTGAAGCTCTAGGCACCTCTTGTCCCTCCTCCTCCCTTCTACAGCCGAGCAGAGCAGGCAGGCTAAAACTTTTTTTATTGGTAAGTTGGAGAAATTAACCTCTAACGTGTTAAAAAAAACATTTAAATTGATATTGTTCACAAAGCATGGATTTGCCCTTGTTGTCTTAGAGGACAGAGCGAAACTGGAGGGTTTACTGAGCTGTGGTGTCACATAAACACTGAGCATCCCATTCAACAGCGGTAAGCTAAATGTGGCTAACGAGATGTATGGAGTGTGGTTACAGTTGTTGGGTGTCTCTGAAACGTACTGTTGTTATGCTAGGTAGAACGTTAACTGAGTCATTAACCTGTGAAAAGCTGTAAATGGTTAAAGCAGTTGAAAATAAGTTTATGGGAGATAATTGTAAGCAGACTTTATGCTGCTTCCTGTTACTGTTTTGATGTCAATCGGTTATTTTACTATACTCAGTATTGAATACTTGGAGGTAATTTTTAGTGTATTTCCACTTGTACTAGAAGGCCTATGGTACAAGGGGGATTAAGCACATCAATTTTAATACTCCTATTGATAGACTGGTTCTTGTGTTTACATGTTATTGACAATATTGTCATATTGCTCCATTTCTCAAGGGAGTAATATACTTATTTATTTGTGATTATATATACAGTGAGTTTATTTCTGATGGATGTGATGAATGTTTACCATAAAAGTGAATTATATGGTGACTATAGTTCCTGAATATTTGAAACCTTGTGGAAAAATCTTGAATCTTACTGCAGGTTACAACTGTGAATTTTGAACATTGATACGCTGAACTTTGAACCTTGATATTTTAATGTTGTACAACATGACTGAACTGATGATGATTGAATTGATGATAGCTGATCTGAATAGTAGTTACTGCAGTGTGACACTACTTTAGTTTAATTTGTGAGAGTTATTCTTAAATTGGTTGTGACATATATTGGACCATTGTTTATAGGTCAGGTTTTTATATGGGACGAATCCAGGGACCAGTTCAGCGATTACAGATCCCAGAGTGTTCCAGTTTTCACTGGATGGTGAGCCAATTCCAGATCCTAGGGGATTATATACATTCACACGCACAGTCATTCGCACATTGATGGACTACAATTCTCTGCTGTACAAGTAGTGCAGTAGGACAGACAATCACACACACACACGCACTTCTCATTGGACGGACTCTGTTGCAATACACCCAGCAAAAGTGAACATGCTGAGACGAGATCAAAGTAAAACAGGAAGTACGAGAAACACACATTAAGATGCAGTCTGAGTAAATGAAGCTTATGCACAAGTTCAACAAGGAAGATGCATGACCTCACATCTATCTGCTTCCAGTTGCTGGAAATCTAAATTTTATACTTCCACTTTCCCACGCTCTCAAGCTGTTTGTGTCATCACTGGTCTAGTCCAGAAGCAGATGCAGATTTTTGCTAATCTCAAAGCTTCATAATGGGATTTCACAAATTTAGGTGCAACATCACAGCAGCTACAGACATCTTTTATGCTGTCTATGATTTTCAACCTTTTGAAAAACTGATTTAATACTTGAGCTATTCTTACATTCTACTTATAATATAATGTTGTATAGTTTCCTAAACCTCATGATCTTTCAGTATTTTTTTTATTTCTTCCATTTAGCTCCCATCTTTCCCACCTTAATGTCACTCACTGAAATTGAAATTACTATAGCCAGTCAGTGCCCTCAGTGGACTAATGTTGGAAGCTATACTTTTAGTTTTCTGCTAAAGCATCATGTTCTTCTCTGTCCAGCCTTGGATGGTGTTAACCATCTAAACCTACACCATGTTATGGTGTAGGTTAGGCTCCATGTTAGCTGTTCTTCTACTTGTTGGTATTGTAATTATACAAACTAGTTTCATTATCAGTGCTGTGTGTTTAATGTAGAGGTGTAAGAAATAACCTGACACAATATATACTGTTTATATATCAAGAAAATTGTACCACGGTAAACAGTGAAATCAGAATCAGCATATAAATGTAAAAGTTGCTTTGTTGTGCTGTTGGCTTTAAGGAACATTTAGACCCTTAACAAATCTATTAGATTTACATGCTGAATTTATAAAAGAAAAGAAAATGATGTGTGGTTATTTTCTTACCTCGAGTTCAATCATATTGCACTAAAAGGCAAAAAATCAAAAGGAACAAAAGTGAGAAAACTGTTAGAGGAAATGGGTTTCTTATACAGTGTCCTACCAATTTCTCTATCCAACTCCAGGCTTAGTAGCCTTAGTAACATAAAATGACTTTCAACAGTATGTGATTTTTTTAATGTTATTTTGTATGCTCCAAGAGTTTGCTTGTTAGAGTTATTACAGAATAAGTAAAAAACTAATTACTAAACACAGACAGTATATTGAACTATTGATTTGTTAGTGCAAGTTGACTGATAAACTCAACAGAGTGATAAAAGTCAAGGAGGAAAGGAGAGACAGAAACACTCACCAGCTGACTGACAGGTCTCAACTTGGAGTCCAGCGCAACGACTCTGAAATGCACTTTGGAAGAAGTTCAAAGATTTTACATCTTAATAAGTAATAAATCCTGACCAAGAAATGAAACTGAAACATTCTACAACATCATTACTGCCAAATACGCAGTAGTACTAATATAATTTTCTCTTTGCTTCTATTCATAACAAGCTGTGTAATGTGTATATATTTTATATTGCTCATCCTCGTGTCCTTTGCAGAGGCGAAGCGTGAAATGGACATGGTGGACTGGTGTGTCTTTGCTGTGATATCAGGTAGGAGCGAAAGACTTTCATGAAGCCTGGAGAGCACTTTAAAAAAATACAGCAGATGAGAATCTGACTTCTCTGAAGCAAAATTTAAAGAAATGATAGCTTGCTTAAACATTGTCAAAGTTTAAAGAAATTTATAGGACAAATCAGAATATTAATTTGTAACCTAACAAAAAGGCCCATATTAATGTTAATGATGTGCTTGCACCTTCATACTGTACCAGACTTTCCTGGCAGCTACAGTAAGAGAGTGCAAACTCGTATTAGGATATGTTTGTGAACAAGTGTCTTTACAGAAATTACAAAAAGCCAAACTCCAGTCAGCTACAACTGTTATGTTGTGTCTGTAGTGTTTTAAGTCAATCACTTCATAAACTGTTGAATATATTTAGTAGGTATTTTTAAAAAAAATAATTTATAGTTAATAAAAATCTGCATTGTGAAGCAGCATCCATGAATTTCGTCAACGCTTCTGCATTTATCATAGAATCATAATGCTGAACAATTTAGAAAAACAGTTTGTAGCATATACTTGTTCAGACTGAAGGCAGAAGGTGTTTTAAAAAAGCAGAACAGCAAATGCTTTTGTTCAAAAACTTAAATCTAAATGTTTCAAAGACAATAATGTGTTTCAAACGTGTAGGTGACACACAGAGTGCTGGGATTGTGCAGCACTGCTGTATGTTTACATTTTTTATTTACCTATTTAATTTTTAGATTATTCTGAAAAGAAAACATGAATGAATGAATAAATGTTTGCTGGAAACAGTTTTGGTGATTTGTACAAACATGGCCAGACTAACTTCAATTCACATTTTCAAAATGTGTTCAATAGTTTGTAATTATCATAGTTCAGCTTGAAATGCTATCAAAATATCTGGAAATTATAGAAATAAAAGTTTTTGTTTTTGAGGGAAAGGGACGTGTTCATGGTGGAAGTTCAGTACACCCCAGGAAAAGGGAGACTCCCAGCAGCTGGGGGCAGAAATTCTAAGAGGCTGAATCTGTATAAGAACAAATCCGTCTAGCTCTGATAAGTCATCAGCTCACTCTTACCTGTTTGTCCAGGGAGGTAGAGGGGTTTATCCGTCTGGATGAATGTCCTGGCCTTGTAGGCTTTGATCATGACTTTTCTCACTTCTTTTGAGTGAAATGTGTCTCCTCTTACCTCCACCTCAAAATTCAGAATCTTTTCTCCTTTCACTAAAGGAGCCTTTAAGAGAAGTGTTTTAGAGAATGAGGCGCACTGATAAATAAGAATAAATAAATAATTGTGTGTTGTGTTTAAAATACTTGATTGTGTGCCTTTTTTAAAATTAGAAATTACCAAGTGAATCATAACCCATCTTAGGGAGCTCACCTTAAACTGAGTACAAGTATGAAACTCTTCATTGGATGTATGTGTGAACAGGGTTGTATTCTCCTCTCTGGACATCAAAGTGACAGTCATGACCACAGTCTCACCGGGCTGCAGAAGACTTGCACAGAATTTGGTCTCAGCTCCAGCTTCTATAACTGCAGGAATGGCCACCAGGTACTGCCTGCAGAAAAAGACAGATGCATGCATAAAGCACTGACAAAGAAGGAAACCCCAAACCAGTACTCGTGCCAACTTCAACTACAACTTTGTGACTTTGTTACACACAAAGTCACAAAGCAAATAAATTCTATTTTTCTTTATAAAGAACACTTAAACTTACGGTTCAGCCACCGCTTGATCCGCACAGATCCAGCTCAGGAGGACACACAGTGTCCATGTCAGAATTCGTGAACAGCCCATGACTCACTGCAAAGATCTTCAGAGTCAGCGTCTGTTAAATAGACACTCCCTCAACCACCATGCTCCTCCCACTTAGCACAGATACTAACACCCATGACCAGGCCCTTCTGTTTGGTCTCCAGGTATCTTAAAAGCACAAAAAGTTTGTCATGCAAAAATTCTACAGGTAAAAAAAAAATCAAATAATTTTAAGATACTTAAGATGTAGGGTTTTTTTGTCCACAGACTTGTTTAGCACCAGGTGCTGTCTTCAAAATTAAAGCAAGTGGTAGTTTTTTTAAAAGGTTTTTAGTTTTCAAGTGTGTATTCCATTCTATTTATGCTAACACTGGAGAGAGAGAAGAGTTATTTTCTGTAAGTATTGATGTTTTCAAATATTTTACCAAAATCCATGAAGGAAATGTGGTTGTAGTGAGTGAAATGTTGTAACAGTGCCCTTTACCCTGTGTGAAATGCTAGAGTTTGTTATGTCAATAGTGTAAACATACCATCCTCAAACACATGGATCAGAACAGTAAGAAATGTGTTGGATGTAAATTAAGGCAATCAGCTATTTGAAGTCAAGATGTCATCAATGACTGCATTCCTAGCGTTTCTAGCAGTAATATCTCACATTTCAACAGCAAATAAAATAGATTCATATCCATAGTGGCAGTGGCATCCAAACTGCTTCCTGTGCATATCTGAAGTACTTACAGGATATGTTAAAAAAAATAAAAAAAATAAAATAATATATACATTATATTATATTATATTATATTATTATATTATATAATATATATATAATATATATATATATATATATATATATATATATATACATATATATATATATATATATAGATAGATAGATAGATAGATAGCTAGCTTCTGGATATGCTACTGCAATATACACAATAATATATGTAAGGAGTAAATATTTAAACAAGACATTCTTCAGGCGAAATAAAGACACTCAAGACAGTTTAGATGGTAACAACGTGCGCACGCTGGGTGAGCGCTGCTGTCTCAGGCTCACAACCAGCGTATGCGGCAGTTCTTTATTTATAGCGTTTCAGAGTATGTGTGTGTGTGTGAAGTTTATGATCTCAGAGTGTGTGTGTGTGATTCTGAAGAATGGGCCCCTCTTTGTATTTGGGAGTGTAGATAAGAACATCCTGCTCTCCCCTTCCTGGGAGTGAAACGGTTCGTAGAGAGCCAGGTACAGAGGAGATGTACTGGGTGAATCATATCTGAGAACACTATGCTTTTGTCTTTACTTCAGCTTCACTTCTAGTGAAACAGTAAAATCATAAAATACGATTAAATGGAAAGAATAAATGGGTAAACAACTATTAACACTGAAATTAAAGATAAACTTTCAATAACATATGAATAGAAGTGGGAATAATACTTGAAACTGTTTGAAAATCTCTTAACATATCCCTCCTGTTGTTAATTTGTTTTACACATTTTAACTTTTATCAGCATACAGTCTCTTGACAGTGCATTTTAACTGTTGCTTCATTATTAACAGGAGTGTCTTTTTTCTTTTAGTTACAGGTTGTTTCTTCATCTTCGTCGTCGGTGTTTGCGTCAGTGTCGGCGTGCTCCAGCAGTGTCATAATTTCTTTTTGGCCGACAGGGTCCGGTGTAATAGCTGTGGCTATCAGTCTGTTGATCATGGATCTTATGCAGGGAATACAACAACAGCCACATAGGGTCAATATGGCTGCAAAAACAGCTATTGACACTAGGATTGATGACACTAGGCTGCTGTACTTTCCAAGCATGTCCATCCAGCTGTCCCACATGGAAGTGTCCACTCCAGAATGTTCTTTCATTCTCTCATTCAGGGTCTTCAGTCTTTCCAGGGCTCTGGTCAGACTGCCGTCAGCTGCAGTGTTGCTAGGTATGAAGGTGCAGCATTGTTCTCCACTTCTTTGTTTCTCGTTGCGCTGCGCGTTCTTCTGGGCATAGGCTGCAGCTTAAAAATGGTTCCCCTTTCAGGACACGTCACATTTGGAGCCTGCCGGTAAATCCTCGGGCAGTGTGGGTCACATGGGTTGCTGGTGCAGGCCGTGTTCATGCCTACCAGGGCCAGTGATAAGAATACTGTGAACACGAGCATGGAACACATCGTTGTGACAGTGGTCAGTTGGCATCCTCTTGTCCAGCATCGACGTCGTCTGTGCAGTTTCTCACCCTCAGGGGCATCCTGGTTTGCATTTAGTATTTCCATCTCCATCAGGTCTCCCTCTGTGAGCGTTTCTCCTCTTCTCGACCGTGGACACACCCTTGGCCTCCAATGAGTAGACACCCAGCAAGAGGAGCGAGTGTCTCAGTGTTGCCACTGATAGCCCTTCTCCCCACCGAGTGAACACCAGAGGTTAGAGCGGTCTGCAGTCTAGACTTTACTGCTCACTTTTCTGCTCGGGAGTTTGTGGTTCTTGGATTGGTTCAACCCTTTTTCAACCTGCAAGAAACTGGAAGAGAATCACTCGGCAGTTGATTGTTCAAAACTATTTCTCTGTTTTCCAGCAACTTTGTCATCCACTCTGCTAGAGTTGTTTCTCTTATTGACTTGTTTGAAATTTAATGTATAGAAGTGTCTTTAACTAGTGTTTTTAACTAATTAGACTCCCTCCTGTTGACGCATGAACAACTTCATGTGTCACAAGAGCTACTGTTTTTGTATAAAGACTTCGGTTGTAACGGTTTCCCATCACATATGATCAGATTATCCTGTAGAATTGCTCCGCACCTCAACCATTTCTTTCGCTCTAGTAATGGCACAAATGTGTGGTTCATTTCTCAAGATATCCAGTGGAATTTGCATAGAGGTGTTGTCACCATAAGTGCGTCTACTGTTTGTACTGCTACTGATTTTGCTGCTTGGTCTGCAAAATTGTCGCCCTCTGTTATGCCATATTTTCAAAATGGCGTACTGCAGATCAAATTCATTATTGATAAGTCAAATCAACGAAAAAACAAAAACTAGAAGTCAAAAAAAAAATATATTCTTTCGTTAACAGAAATAAAAATAAAAACAAAAGTAAAACTATCTAAAACTGCAATGAGTGGTCACAAAATTAACTGATTTTGTAGCAAAAATGTGTTTAGTTTTAAAATCTTAAGTCAAAACTAAAGAAAAATAAAACTAATGAAAATTGCAAAACTATTAAAACAGTTAGAGTAAACATATTGGCTGTCTCTGTGTCTCTCTGTCTGTCTGCGTCCTTGACACAGTCAGCTCCTTTGTATGGGCATGTAGTTCCTGTTACACGTTTTCCTGTTACAGACACATTTCCCGTTTCTCCAGAGTAATCGAACTCTTTGTTGAATTTAACTGTTTTCATCTAGTCTGCACTTCCACCTAAATGTAAGTAGAAAGGTTATATCCAAGTTACTGAATGCTGCTTCTTCCTTTTTTCTCTGTAGATACAGCACTACATATTTTCTTAAGGCATTTTGGACAATTTCTATTTCGTTTTAAAATAATTCATATATCTCATACATGTTACATATGTCAAACTTCTAAGTTGGGAAAAACTTTGCATTGCTTACAGCTCGTAGCTCACAGCTCTAAAACTAGGCATCAGTAAATCATGTACCTAATCATTTCGTGTCACTGTGATCCTCAAGTATGATCACAGATTTGTTTTTCAAACCAACAAAACAAACAAACAAAAACAAGTTGCTGATGGCATGAAGGCCTTACACACGAGTTGGGACACAAAAAGAAAAAGAACTGCTATCAGAAACAAAGCAGAAGTGTGAGGGAAAAAACTGAGATCACAGACTGCTGCATGTGTGAGCTTTTAATATCATGCAGCTTCTGCTCTGAAAAAAAAAAAAAAAAAAAAAAATACAAAATAAAAAGTGTGTATCTTGCTCATTAGCTTGGTAGTATAGGTTTGCTCTTCATCTTAACAAAATCTCATCTAGGATGACAGGTTTACAAGCGGGTCAAGTGTCTCTATGCACTTAATTAGTTTACATATTTTCTTTATTTTCTTCATCTCATATGTCATTATACTGAATTTGAGCAAACCTCAAGCTTGATGCAGACTACTTTTAACAATTATCCACCTCACATCACAACTGACTGAGGTGCCTCTTCATATTTAATATTATTTCATTATTAATGTTATTACAGGGAGTGTAGATAAGAACATCCTGCTTTCCCCTTCCTGGGAGTGAAACGGCTCGTAGAGAGCCAGGTACAGAGGAAATGTACTGGGTGAATCATATCTGAGAACACTATGCTTTTGTCTTTACTTCAGCTTCACTTCTAGTGAAACAGTAAAATCATAAAATACGATTAAATGGAAAGAATAAATGGGTAAACAACTATTAACACTGAAATTAAAGATAAACTTTCAATAACATATGAATAGAAGTGGGAATAATACTTGAAACTGTTTGAAAATCTCTTAACAATATACAATATATATAACATACAATAAGCTGCAGAAAAAATAAAAAATAATGGAGATACTTAAAACTTTAAGAAGATTCAAATATAAGACACCACAAAGAATTCATGAATCTACTTTGGTTTCCATAAGACTGACTGTTTACATAAATGCAAAAATATTACCTCAAATTAATATGCATTAAATCAGCTCATGTGCAACTGTTCACAGAACACATTTTGAATTTTGAGGGAACACAGCAGCATAGCTCGAAGATAGCACTTATTTGAAATGTTTTCAATTTAAAAATATCTTGCAGAAAACTGAGGTGGTGTACTACTGATCTGTAATGGCAATCTGAAATAACAGATAACATACATCTATGATTTCAAGAGGCTTTAATTACAGACGTGATACAGAGTAACACCATGAAGATGTTGACTGAGTATGAAACACAGGATTATCTCTGTGTTGTAAATTATGAAGAATGTGTCATAAATTAATAGAAAGGTCACCCAAACACAAAGCACTGTAAAAGTTCCACAAGTTTATTTACAGATTTAGGCAAGGGGGAACAGAAGCAGTCAACAGAGCAGACATTTTTGGCTTTTGACTTCCAGTAGTGGCATTCACACATGTGAATAGACCTCACAGGTTAAGGTTTCGTGGCAAGATTTGCACAGAAACAGGCATTAATACAGGACATCCATGCTGTTCTTCTAAGAATTTCAAGGCTTGCTCATATCCACTTAGGGTGATGCCCTGCCTGGTGCTGGAAGAAGTGGATGCTTATTTGGTATCTGTTACTGAAACCAAGGATCAAAGGAGTCCAGGAGGGCAGGCAGGATGACTGCACCTTGAATTCATCACTTCATAAGACGTGCTGTCACAAATTGTTGGTCCAGTTCTTGATTAATTTGGATTACCTCAGCATTTGAAGTTAGAACTTCCTTTTTTCTCCCTGTAAAAAACAGCAGTTGGACCTTATGCTAGCAACACACTGTGTGACAAACTGCACAAAAACAGTTTGTGTGTTTGCTAATGTTTGTGGAGCTGATAGAAACATTGCATTTGGAATTACCTACCACATGTTATTCCCTTTGTGTTTGCTCATCTTTAGTAGTGTATCTAGATGCTGAAGTACCGCAGCCGCAACTTTTGGACACCATTGCTGTACAAAAAAATAAATAAACAAAATAAAAAACACCGTCCCACTTTAACCCTTCATTCTGACTTTTGTAATACGTTGTTTGGCCTGAATACACTTCAACTGGTTGGATAGCATGCTACCCGCTCTATCACTACGCATATAAAATAAACTTTTCAAAAGCTGATGTTCAACTGTGTCAAAAGGAGGTCAAATGCAGTCCAACTGTTTATTATATAATTCAGTTTTTTATTTTGGTATTTAATCCTAAGCTGATCTATTTCTTTGATTTCATTAGCTAACTAAAGTCATTTTGTGTTGGTGTTTTTAGTTTTTATTTATGTTTACTGAATAAGACATATTTTGCGCCCTCAGAAAGCCCTTTAATGTATCTCAAAGTGTCACGGTTCTGGGTCCGTTGGACCCAGTATTTTGAGTTTATTATGTTTTGGTTTATTTTGCATCATGGATTATTCTTTATGTTTCTCTGGTACTTTGTGTTTCAGTTATCTTGGTGTTTTGGATTGTTTTCTCATTGTCAGGGGAAAATTCCCAAATAGAAGGCTGCCAAAGTAAAACAGAGACACAATGAGACAATATAAAAATCACATGTACATGGGGTGAGCGTCTGAAGAGACAGTCACACCAGTACTCTTCTTTATTGCAGTTTATATAGGCATGTAGGTTACACAGCAGACGGAGGCAGTCTCCGCCTGTTCTCAGAATATAGATTGCTTAACTGACAAATGCATATCTTACTAAACATTCTGTCCGTACTATACTAAACGTCTGCTTAAGTGGCACTTTCCGTTCCTCTTTACACAGGAACTTGTCTTCACAGGCATATGATAAGCATAGGCAAAGCTTCATGTTTATCAGGGTGAATCGTCATTCAGAGTTTACACAATCACAGCATATCATTCAGAAGTTTACACAGTTACAAGCAAAGCATATTTGAATAATAAACAAAATCTTTTCACACTCATTCTCTTGATGATGGTGATGATGGTGATGATGACGATTATTATTATTAGAGTTTCATGTTTCTGTTATCCATGTTTTAGGAATTGTGGTTTCACTTATAGTTCAGTTCCATGTGTCATTTTCTGTCTGTCTCTCTGTGTTGGGTCCGTGTCTCTGAGTTGTGATTCATGTTTCTTTTATTGTGAAAAGTCTTTGTCTTATGTTAGTGTGTGCAGCTTTGTTCCCCCTGTCTCGTTAGCCCTGATCTTTCCCAGCTGTGTCTCCCTCCTGTTGCTCGGTCCCTCATTACTACCCTGTGTATATAAGCCCTGTGTTTTCCTGTGCTCGTTGTCGCGTCGTACCCTCAGATTTTGCCTGTGTGTTTTTGGTTTCTGTATTCACTTCATGTTTGGTTTTCATGTCAGCAATAAAGCTGAGGTTCTGTTTTACAATTCTGTGTTTGAGTCCTGCGCTTGGATCCTCCTCTCCGCCTGCCCGCACACAGAGCTCTGACACAAAGTACCTGGCGAGAGATTTTTTGTTTTGTTTTTTTCCACAATCCTTGCAATCTTGGCTTTTCCACTGTGCCTGTTATAAGTGTGTGTTCATATGTTTTCATTGGTTAAATTTCATTTAAAAAAATATCTCTCAGGAAAAAAACAACTTCTTTACATGAGATTTAAAACCACTGATAATGGGTTTTAAAGAAGCTCTTACACTCAGATCCTAGCAGCATCACACCGTGTTTCTGTTTGCTTTAGTCTTATTTGGTCTTGATAATCTGTCATTACGGGAAAAAGATTTTTGTTTGCTTTTTATTTTGGGGGAAGGGGAGGGGTGCATGTTTAAACATAGTACAGTCCAAAGTTTTATAGGTTCTGGAAAATTAAAAAAAAAACATTTCTGTTATTTTTAACATCTGATATTTTATGACAAGAAATCAGTAACTCTTCGTCATTGAGCTAAACTGTTGCCCCAATGAGCATCTCTGAATGAACAATACAACAAACTCTGAAGCTAATGGGCAACAGTAGTAGAAAGCCACACTGAGTGCAATGACACGAGGCTATAGTTTGCGCAAGACTTGGACAACAGAAGAGAGTGAAAATGTTACCTGCAGTGCACAATCAGCTGTATCCTTCAAACAGTAGAGTTAGAATTTGATTTGATATAGACAGAATGTAAGCATGGATCTTATGGAGGGCCAGGAGTGAAAAAATGAATGAACTAATTAATTAATTAATTCCTGGTGATTTTAACATCTATGTTTGCTGTGAGACTGGAACACTAGTAAAGGACTTTCTTGCCCTTATTGACACTTTTAATCTCACTCAGTGGGTGAGTGATCCAACTCATGAAAAAGGTCACACACTCAAGATCCTCTGTATATTTCATATATTTTATTTTATTGTTTACTCTATTTAATTTGTAAAATATGTATATATATACACACACACACACACACACACACACACACACACACACGTAGAAAAACATATTTAGTATACACATCCAGTAATGCATATACTGTTATATATTGTACATATATTTATTACTCTCAGATTTAGCCATTCTTATATTTTGCTTGCTTACGTTATTGTATTTTTTGTACAACTCTGTTGCTTGTGAAGCTCGCACACAAGAATTTCACTCTCATGTACTGTACCAGTGTACCTGCACATGTGATGTGACAATAAAAGTGATTTGACTTGATTTTGATTTGATTTCAATCTGGTGCCGTCATATGGTCTGGATGTTTGTATTATGGAAATCCAGCATTGTGGGATATCGGATCATTTCCCACTGATGTTTAATACTGCAGTGTTTAATGCTGAGTTGAACAGCGAGGGACCTGAGTGTTAGTTGCACATGATAAATTCATTGACCGCCACTCACTTTTCCTCTGCTTTTACTAACTCTGTCCTCTTTGATGCCAACTTTAGTGCAGAACTACCGGTTGAAAAGCTAGCTAACTCTTTTAATTCTACATGCTCTGGTATCCTTGATTCTGTTGCTCCATTCAGGTCTTAACGCACTAAATCTTCATGTCAACCTTGACTGAATGAAACCACCCGCGCTCTCAGACGAGAATGTTAACGCGCAGAGAGAAAATGGAAGAAGGACAAACTCCAAGCGTCTTTAGGCATCCTATGTGACTGCTTATCAAAATATCAGAAGATTGTTAAAGCTGCAAAATCTGCATTTCTGTCCAGCGTAATTTCTAGCAAAGTCACAAGTCCTGAGTTCTTTCTAATAACTTACCTTCCACATTCAGGGTGAAGCTCTTTGTAACGGGCCCTGCATGTGAGCCTTTTCCCAAAGTCCCTGAGCACTGCCTGGAGGCAGAAAACACCTGACAGCGAGAAGGTCATGTCCTGACTTTTTGTGGCTCCACAGAACACTGTGGTTCAGTGGCTTAGGATGTGGAGCGACTGGATCCTCGTTGTACCAAATTATCTCAACATCCTGAGGGTAGTAGCAGTTTGCTTCACACTTAACCATCAAGTTCTTACCCTCCTGCAATGAGACCGTGGATCAAATGTAAAAGCAAAACGACTAATCCAAAGACTATTAACTTGTCATCAACTGATAACAGAAATTAATCCCAAGATCAAATGCAACGATCAGAAAGAAATAGCAATCACCATAAAAGTGTTAACTGATAGCTCAACTAAAAGATCAAGATACAAAGAACAGATGTAAAACAGCTAAAAAAAACATGAAACAAAATGAAGTATTCCACATTTATATGAAGGAACAGCTGTGAAAGTGACAAGCTAACAGTAAACAGCTAATAGCAAACATGTATCTACAGTATTATATGACTCCATCCATCCATCCATTCGCTTCCGCTTGTCCTTTTCAGGGTCCCGTGGGGCGCTGGAGCCTATCCCAGCTGTCATAGGGCGAGAATGCAGTCCAACTGTTTATTATATAATTCATTTTTTTATTTTGGTATTTAATCCTAGGCATACAGCTGATCTATTTCTTTGATTTCATTAGCTAACTAAAGTCATTTTGTGTTGGTGTTTTTAGTTTTTATTTATGTTTACTGAATAAGACATATTTTGCACCCTCAGAAAGCCCTTTAATGTATCCCAAAGTGTCACGGTTCTTAACGCAGGTCGCCAGTCTGACAACCATTTGCGCTCACATTCACTCTCGCATTCACACCTACGGGCAATTTGGATTAACCAATTAACCTATCCCCACTAACTACGTGTCTTTGGACAGTGAGGAAGCCGGAGTACCCACGCAAACAAGGGGAGAACATGCAATCTCCACACAAAGACCCCAGCCTGATGGTGGAATTGAACTCAGGACCTTTTTGCTGTGCAGTACCAGTGCTAACCACCATGCCACCATGCTGCCCCATTTTATGACCATTATATGACTCATGTGGTTAAAACACTTGTACCCTCTGTAGAGATGATAGCAGTTGTGGAGTTTACAAACTCCTTCAGCTTTAACCTGGAGAACATCCACATTCGCATGGAAGGACCTGGGATGTTGGAGCCAAAGTCCAGGTATTACAAAAATGTGTTGTGTAACTGCAGTTTTTCAGCTCTTTAGCTTCAGCACTGCTGATATTTTTTTCAAATGCTGCAGCGATAGCAGTAAAATGAATAGCTAGTTGCTAGATGACTTATATTTTAAAAACGATTTGGCTTTTGAGTAAATGAAAACAGGAGGTTTGACTTTATGATATATGGGAAAATTATCTTTTTGATCCTTTGACAACCTGAATAAACCTTAGCTCTAAAATAACCACATTTAAATAAATGTATTTCAAAGCTAAATTTTAATCATTTTTTGGCCACTAGGGGGGAGAATTACTTCCAAGGAAACATATCAAGCCACCACCCCCCCATTTGATTAACCTTTATTATAACTATGTATTTATTTTATTTTCAGTTGTTACATACGGGACAGACATGACTGGGGGATAGGACAGGGAGAACGAATGAAAGGAAGAAAGAAAGAGAGGGAGAAAAAGAAAAACAGAGGGGAGAAGAGATGGTGAGAAAGGGGAGAAGAAAGAAAGAAAACAAACAAAACACCTGGATAACCTGTATGGAGAAAAAAAACAGAAGAGAAAACAAACAAACAAACAAAAAACCAGCTACATAATAAATACAGCACCATCACAATAAACTAGCTAGCAGTAGATAACAGTAGATACTAAATATTAAATGTTATTGTGCAGCACGCAAGATAGATAGCGCACAATGTGCTTTGAGGTAGCAGCCAAGAAAGGTGTAGCTTGTGTCAAGCCACAGTTAACTGTGTGACAAGAGAGATTATCATCCCATCGGAGCTATTATCTCATCACTAATGTGTTTAACTCTCATTGTAACACAGTTAACATTTTAAACTCCTCTGCAGACAGTTTGCTATATTCAACAGTTAGTTAATTATGAATTGAATATGTTTTTATATGTGTTTGCATTATGTTACCACAATTGTATTTACATTTAACAGTTTCTATTTGAGTGTTGATCACCCACCTCCTCTTATCATTATTTGTACAAAAAAGGACAAGACAAGAATACAATAAATCTTCTGAAGATGTAAGATACAAATATCAATCAAATAAAAGAATAGAAATGCATAATCATGTGATATGCCTTCAGTGTGTATATGTACATACATGTCATATTTCTTCATATTTCATATACTTAATATATAAGCAGCTTCTGTTGGCATAATTCTTACAGCTTTCAGAACAAGATTAAAATAAGATATAATTTAACACTGAAGAAATTTAACACTGAAAAAATAAAGTCAACAATGCATTAAATATGATTGCTTGTAGTATGAAAAGTGCATTATCTTCTTGTAAGAGAAACCTACCACATAGGTACCCAACAGCGTTTTGTGTGCAAAACTTTCTTAAATATTTAGTGTAAACTATGATAAAGTTTCTGGGTCCTTTACAAATGTAACTTTTCCACACACTTCCAGTTACTACATAAAGCTTTATGTAGTTAGAAATATAACTTTAATATTGTTCTTTTTGGATTTTTCAGAAACCTTCATTTTTCCACAGCAGAAAATACTTTTCCCTTAATCTCCTTTGAATGTGATGAGGTAGTCGGGGTATGCTTGGTTGTCATGGAACACAATATACATGGTAGGGTTATCAATTTTGTCCACTGCGCTATCGAAGCGGTTGTGAGGCTGCTGGCTGTTTCGGAGTGGAAGCACCTTCATGGTAGCTTGGCCCTGAGTGAAGACGCCTGTGAGGACTCGGGCGACGAACATTAACTGAGAACCATCAGCAGCTGGCTTGGAGTAGGTGGGATGGGCTGAGTAGCTGGCGTTTACAGCAAAGTAGGTCCCATGACCGTATACAGTTGCTGAATGTAGGAAGAAAAAAAAGGAAATTACTAATAGGTCATCATAGATAACACATGGTGACTTCCAACATATATTACGTAAGTATTGTAAGTCTTTCATTTAATATTCTAAGAGTCCTGTTTGTGTCTATAAATGATGGTTAAATACAACCACATTCAAGACTATAAAATACTTGGAGCAGTCTGCAAATGATCAATCTGTCACCACATAACGGTGGACCAATAAAGACACAATGTTAGAGTGATCAGAGCTGTAAAGACTTACATGTATATGTAAAACCCTGGTGTATAGGAGGTAATAATTTCTAAGACAAAGTCAACACTAGTGATTCGTTTTGAAGCAACAGAAAAATGTTGTCTTGTTCAGCAACAATTATCACCGTTTTGCCCAGCAAAACTCCTGTTGAATCCAGTTGTCATGATGGAGTGGCAGTTTTCCTGAGTCGTCCCGTGGTACAGAAGTTTCTCCGCTGCTCCTCCCTCGTGTGCGTTCTTATCAGAAATGTGCTTCTTCTGGGCTTCATAGGCGCGCCGCAGGTGAACGTTCTGCAAACGTTCAATCTGACAAGAGAGACCAAAGCCAAATGATCACAGAGATGCCAAACAATGCAGTGTGGATATTAATTACACCTGATGGCTTAGTTCATGTCTTTATAGTGGTAACCATAAACTGAGGCATGTGTTTCAGGTATGAGAAGTTTAGATTCCAGCAGTGAATAATTAATGACTTTCTTACTGCAAAACTGAAAACTCTAAAAACTTAAAAAATAAAAACACTTTACAAACATGATATTTCTGAGGTAGGGTTTGGAGTTTGAATTTTTCATAGCATTTCTGAGCAAATACATTGACATCGGTTTAATGGACCACAGAGATATGGTGGACAGAAACTGCAAATATCCAACATAGGTAGACAGATTGATAAAATAAAATAAAGACATTTATTTTTTAATGTGGCAATTAATTTGTTGACAGAATGTGACTGATTTCTGTTTCCTTTAATTTCCTGTATTGCTTTTATCATTTTGATTTTTTATATAAATTTACTGAATAAATATATTAAATCAATTCATGTCTTACATGTGGACACAAAAGGAGAGCAGGTATGTGATGATGTTGCAGTTGCCACAGGTTACAAGACATCATTTCTTTACATAGGAAAAAAATTCCAAGGGAAAAATATTTTCTATTTTTTCTAATTTTTTAATATTCATTTATTATTATTATTTTTTTAAAATGTATCAATTTTAAAGGTTAAATAAAATAATAGGAAATTAAATACCATTTATTGATTTTTAAATAAAAATCAATAAATGGTATTTATAGTAAGCCAGTTAAAAATAAAAATATCTATTTGTTACACCCTTTATGTTATCAAAATATGTAATTAATGACCACATGCACTGCTGATATAAAGTCTGGTGCACTTAATACAATCCCTGAGTGTTAACATGTATCATGACAGCTGACCAGTTAAGCAGACCACATTACAGCCAGTAATGCTCAGCAGTTTGCACTGTAACCCCACAATATACTTTTTCAGCTTGTATGCATGTACTTGTGTATATATGTACTTGTACTTGTGCAGGAAAAGTCACCCACCTTCATCACAGTTTTGGTGACAGTTCGTTTGAAAGCCTCCTTCACACTCTGATACTCTGCAGAGGAAGTCTCCAGTGAAACCACCTTCATAGTCTCATTGGCAGCCATGGGGTCCCAGTACAGAGGGAAAGTAAAGTCTGAAAAAGACAACATGTTTGTTATATTTTATTAAGTCCGGTAACTATTGGTTTGGCATAGGAATGCATTTCCTGTTTTCCATGACTTTAGTGCTTGCTTGCTTTAACTGATGATAAGTTTGTTAATCCCCTTTTGTATCCCAATTCTGTTCCTTCAGCTGTGTCTCTATGTTTATCTTCTGTCTCTCTGTCAAGTTTTCATGTTGTGAGTCTGTCATCTCTTACTTCCTGTTTTACTTTGGTGGTCTTTCGTCTCTTGCACTTTGTGTCCAGTTCTTTCCTCTGTCTCATCAATCTTCCCTTGCCCTTTATTGCATTCTCTCTCAGCTTTTTTCTTCTGTGCCTTGTGTTTTCTAAGAAGTTGAAAAAGTAATTTTTTCCTCCTCTGTTTCTATGTATTTTTAAGAGCTTAGCAATAAAGCTGTCATTGACTTTTACATATTTTCTTAGATGTTTAAAAATTGGGATTTGGTTCAATCCAGCCACATATCAGTCTTAACACTGTTTGTTATATTGGTGCCCTTCTGACACCAATCTAACACTCCTTTGCAATGCAATTTGAAATCAGCAGATAAGGAGACACTTTGATATTTTTAATATTGATATTTCGACATTTCCTGTTTCAAAACTGTTTAGTGTTACTGTCGTTCCTCATAGTGACTTTTGCAACTATTTTTTACTGCAAATACATTTTTTATAGTTTTTAGTATAATTATTTCTTTCAAAACCTTAACATTTGTTTATTTAATTTTATGTTACTCTCAAGCATCAAACTCCAGTATCAGTCGGGCTCATTTTTGTAACATCTCTGAGAACTATCTTCTCACCTGAAAGATTCTCAAGTCGTTTCAGCTTTGTCGTCTGTCTGCTCAGTGGTCGTGTGGCCACCATTGCCTGTACATCAACCTCCCATATAAGTCCCTGTGCGTCTGTTATTCCTTCTGTTAATTCGTTTTTTTCCAATTGGTGATTAGCTGATTTGGGAAGTCTTTCCCAGTTACCGTAATTTGCCAGGATGCACCAAACCACTCTGTTGTAAACATCCTCCTCCTCCCTCACTCTCACCACTCTAGCGAGGTTCATGTACTGGCACTGATTCATTTTCTGCATCACCCGGTTGACCCCGTTCTTTAATCCGCTCACTGTTAGGGTGCCAGACTGATCTGTTTGCACGAATAAACCCTCAGACTCCACCAGATTCTTCAGCTCCATCATGTCATCCTGGCTGAGGAAATCCAGTTCCTCCTTTGAGAAGGTTTTACTGGAGCACTGCGTCTGATATTGATGCTTCAGCTTTTCCATGGCATTATCAATGTCAGATATGGAAAGACCCAGAAACGTGAAGACAGACTGCTGACTTGTAGAGCTGATTTGGAGACTGCTGAGGTATGCACTCACAGAAGGAGCAGACTGTTGTTGCTGTTGTTGTTCTTGAAATGACACTGGAAGGTGGATAAAACAAACAAGCAAGTATTTTCAGTAAAATAATAATTTAATCCCTTTTTATTTAAAAAATCACTACACTAAATAACCACACAAGATGGCAGTTTGGGAATAATTCTGTCACCTCTGTTGATGACAGCTGGGGAATACATCTGCATCGCTTCCTCTTTAAAAGCCAAGAAGACATCGATCTTAATCAGGATGAGGCGGATGTCGGTGAGGCTGGTCATTGATGATGTAGAAGACTTGATCACTCGAAGGATGGCACCTGCCACAATAGTAGGGTCCAGTTCGCCAGCACCTGCAGAAACACCACTTGCATTTAGGTGTGTTTGTGTGTAGCACAACAAGACTTGAATGCCAAACAAAATACGTACCAGCAAAGATGGCAGGAATTGCCACTGAGCTGTATTTATACGACTCACAATAGTAAATGACATTACACACAAGTTGGACGAAGTCCAAGTTGTAGACTTCATCCCTTTGTCCACATACATGAAAAATAGCTTTACAGGGGAAGTTTCCTGACTGGGTCACAAAAATTTTTCCTCGTTCCACGTATGCTGCACAGAAAGTGACAAAGGAAGCATGAGTGAGAGGCAGATAAGTAAGATGAGAAGATGAGTAGCAACTTCTCTATTTCTCACCTGCTTTCAGTTCTGCTTCCACCTCCGGTCCAGCTACAGTTAAGATATCTTTGCATACCCCATCTGTAGAAGAAGAAGAAAAAAGAACAAAAAAATAATGAATAATTAAAGCTGGACCTGCTAACTGCCCTACATGTATTTTTACAAGGGGTGGGATTTTAATGCAGTGATTGCAATTAATTAATTAGAAAAAAATTAACGCGTTAAAAAAAAGCGCTTTTAATCACACTTTGCATTCCAAGCAAAGGGGAACTTTTGTCACCAAAGCACTGCAACTTTATGGTACCATCTAATTGCAAAACATGTTGCAGCAAGCACGAAACTGTGGGAGCTGTTAGCTCTAGCAGTTTGATTACCAACAAAAGGTGTCGGCAGCCCAAATGTGATGAAATGACTGGCTTAAGGACCAAAATTAGCAAGTCATCATCGGACAAACTTACAAATTCTCTTGCAAAATGGACTGTTCTGGACTGTAGAACACTATCAGTGGTGGAAGATAGGGGGTTAGAAAATGTGCTACAGTTAGCGTCAGGTGATCCAACTTTACAGCTGCCGTACCGAACGGCTATTTCAAGTAAAATTCAACAGCTTTATGACACTGAAAAGCAAGCAAAATTAGATGCATTGGAGACAGCCCTGCTAATATGGAGGAACTACACCAGAAGCAAACAAGACAGCAACAGAAAGTGTCACTCATACAGGATGTTTCCACATGGTGGAATTCAAAGCTGGATATAGTTTCTCATCTACTTGCTTATATTATATTTGGGCCGAATGGACCTGGTGTCCCTCCATCTGACTTGGGTCCTCTTACATCCTATGTCAAACCAATTGTCACCAACCTTGGAGTAAAATTTGACACAGCTCTTAAAATGGATAAACAAGTAAATACAGTGGTGAGAAAAAGCTTTTTTCAGTTGACGCAGCTCTCTAAAGTTAAACCTTTTATTTCTTTTTGTGACTTGGAGAGAGTTTTGCACGCATTTGTGACCACTCGCCTTGATTATTGTAATGGACTTTATATTGGTATTGAGCAGGCTTCACTATCACGCTTGCAAATGGTCCAGAATGCTGCTGCTCGCCTGTTGACAGGGACACGCAAACGTGAGCACATTACCCCTGTTCTTCCCTCCTTACACTGGTTGCCTGTCCATTTTAGAATTCATTTTAAAATTTTATTGCTTGCTTTTAAAGTCTTAAATGGCCTGGCTCCTTCTTACCTGTCAGACCTTCTACACCGATACACTCCACAAAGGTCTCTCAGATCATCTGACCAGTCACTCCTTGCTGTCCCCATGTCGAAACTGAAACACCGGGGGGACCGAGCTTTCGCTGTTGTGGCCCCCAAACTATGGAACAAACTGCCCCTCCATATTAGGTTGGCCCCAACACTTGAAATGTTTAAATCACTTTTAAAAACACACTTTTTTTTTCAAAGGCCTTCTAGGAGTATTATCAGAGTCAGTTTGTAGTCAGTTTTTAGTCAGCTGTTGGTCACTCTTAATCTTTTTACTTTGTTAATCTTATTCATTGTATATCTTATTGTTTATTTTACTCATGTTTTAATATTTAATATATACACTGATTTATTTATCTTCTTTTTCATTTATGTATTTATTTTATTTATATTAATTTCGTTGTATGCTTAATGTATGGTTTTTAACTGCTATCTCTGTTTTATTATTGGAAAGCACTTTGGTCAACTTTGTTGTTTTTAAAGTGCTATATAAATAAAGTTGGATTGGATTGGATAAAGAATCAAGAGGCTTTTTTTGCTGCTTTAGACAAACAAAAGCACAAGCTAGTCATTTTAACTCCATCAAAGCTGGTAAAACTCCGAAAGCAATTAAATGTGATTAAACGAGATTAGATGATTACAAATCCTATAATAAATTAGATTAATTAATCAATTAAGTTAATCGAGCCCCACCACTAATTTTTTACATCAGTTTAATTGCAATCCACCAAATAGCTATAGACAACATGCACATTGCAGATGCATGTTGTGTAATATCAGACATTCTTCCTTAGTTTTGCTTCCTGCTTACAGTGACTCATCAAGCAACATGATTTGTTTCTATTTCCGAATCAAATCACAAGCATTTATGGGAAACGGTACTTTATAAGTTAAAGGTTAAGTTAAATCCCCATCAACTTTTTTTTTGGCTGGAAATCATGAATTGCTTATGGCCAGTTGATTTGACAGGCAGCATACCAGTTCATCTCTGTTTACCTGCCCGACTGTTACTGACTCAGTTTGTTCTTTTGCCTTGTTGTTCTCCTGCTTGTCTTCAACAAAGCCCATAAATCTCTGCTTTGCATTTTGTCATCCACCAAACCTGTTCCGACTGAATTTGCCTGGTCAGCACTTGCACAAAAATATTAAACTACAACCATGATAGGTACGAGATGTAAAATACAAGTAAGTATTTGATCTTAAAATAAGTGGCCTGCTGATAATACTAGATGAAAACTTGGATCTTCAAAGATGACGTTTAAAAAGACATCCCCATTTCTGAGCAAACATTCATGAACGTGTGTTTACCTTTGAAATTCGTAGAGAGCTATGCCACCATTGTGGCTAAAAATAATGTCACAGTTACGACATGATCCTCCTGCTCACTATGCTATGTACTTGTGTGCATCCTCAGTTTCACTTACCAAGGATAAAATTTTGGAAGTCTGTTGTGTTCACTACAACATCTGTAGTTTCATTGGTTATGTCACCAAACACCACATGTAGTTTAACCCCACTTTCCACTGCCATGGTTATGTCATCCAAGTCACTGGTGAGGGACCTGAAGATTGCTTAGAGGAAGAACACCACACATTAGCTATTGTTTGATATTTAATCTGATGACTGAGGGTACTAATGAAGATGGTAAAATATGGCACAGGCTGAATGCTTTTTATCTGCTCACTATGCATTAATCTCACATAATGAAGACAGTCTGAGTAGTGCTAGTTTACCTTGGCCTCCCTGGTTCATATTTAAGCTGAGCTGTTTGTAGACATCATGGTAGCACTGTAGATAAAAACACAGAAATAACACAATAAATAATTTATGCCTGCATGTTACAGATCAGATACAGGCCATCAAGTAAGGGTTACCTCCTCAGAATCAGTGTAGCCAGGTTTAATGACAATGTGGATGTTTGTAAGAGAGCCAGAGGACGCAGATAGTCCAAACTGGTGAATGATGTCAGTCAACACTTGAATAGCTTCTCTCAGCGGGTATTGTAAAACAATTCCTGGCCCAATGATCGGAATGGCCACTGAACCAAAATTCTGCTGTACACAAAGCTCCAGACACCTCTTCAGACCGTTACCAAGAGCCTGCAAATCAAAAATTACATATTTTTAAACTATGTTTTCAAAGTTAACTCTTGGATTGCACACTGCAACTGAGCACACAAGAAAAACCTCGAGGCTCCACAAAAAACTTACATTTCTTGGATAAGTCCTGGCTTGGATTTTGTGGTATATAACATCAAGTTATTTTAACCTTTCAACTATACACAGCAATGATATTTATTTAATTTCATAAAACTTTACTATTCCCAAAGGAAATTCATTAATGCATTTCATTGGTTTTCTGAAGGTAAATTAAATATGAATTAGATCTTTTCCATCACTATAAGTATTATGAAAGTCCTTAATTTTACCTGAACACTCTTTCCTCTTACTCCATCCCAAGGCAAGCACTCAATGAAGAAAATCTTGGAGCAGCCCAGAGATGGAGGTGCATCAACCAGCTGAACATCACCAGGGGTGAGGGCACAACTGGCTAAGACTGAATCAAACTTTAACTTTAATGTATTTCCAGCTTTGGCCAACAAACTCTTGCCAATATTTGTGGAAGTCAGCTGCTTGTTGAGCATGGGGACCACCACAACATTTGCCTGCACAATTAATATTGAATAACATGAATAATATTGATATTTTATTTGGAGATTATGGGAAATAGAATTGAATGGAAATAATCAAACCTGTTCATTTTCTAAACTGCTGAGTTTGATCTTCAGGTTTGTTCTGTTGATTGCAGAGTTTCCAACTGTGCTGTACATGCTGCTGCTGTAGCTGAGAGATCTAGATGTATCGCCGAGTCTGCTGGTGTTTCGTGGTCTTTGCACATTTGGGGTGGCTGCAGTTTGCTTCTCTCGGATAATTACGTGACAGGAACCCTCTATCAGCTCTTTAGTCACTTTACCCTCTTCCTGGAAGTACTGCTGAGCCCCTGGTCCATCTAGAGTCAAGGTGTCTACTATCAGACTGTCTAGAGTTGATGTTAGGGCCTCCTTGGCCTCCTGAACATGACATCGAGGACCAGACACAAACACACAAGGATTTGGAAAATGTGAGGCTTGTAAAGTCACCTTGGTCTGCTTCACGCCAATCAAGTCTAAGATTTTATCAAAACAGTAGACAGTGTCATGATGAAGCAGATTGATGGTTTCTTGAGTTGAAACTTGATTCATCTGGAAGTCATGAAGAACTTCATTGAGCTTGGCCACATCTTCACTGTAGCCCACCAGTTGGACTTTGGTTGTTGAGGTTCCACTGGCACCTGGTATGTAGCTGACGTCCACTCTGAGCTCTCTACTGTTTGCCTCGTTCTTGGCTTTCGTCAGAATTTCTTTCAACCTGTTAAGATCTATTGCACCCTGCAGCTGTACAGTGGTCACTTTAAAGTCTCTCATTACTGCTGCCTCGGCCTCATTCAGAGCATCAGAGGACAAACTGGACAGAACCAGATCTGAACCCACCTCAAAGAAAACAGGGTTTCTGAGTCTCTGCTGGAAGCGAGTTTGGTATTTTGGGATGGCATCACTGGTCTTCATGAAGGTTAGCAGAGCTGTAGGGAACTTAACTCTCTTCTCTTTTACGTTCTTAATCAGTTCATCCAGTTTTGCAGCTCCTGACTGCACCTGTTTGTCAGGGCCCTCCAAAGTGATCATGGCACTACCTCTGATGATTGTAACCTCTGGACAATTAGCACGCATTTCTTGATTGGACTCTTCTTCTATGAGTTTGAAGTTCTTCTCCATAATCAGCACTTCCTTTTTGGTGGGTCGGCTTTTTTCCAGAACTGCAATCTTCTCCTTCATGGCATCAACCTCTCCCACAACCACAGCATAGCCACTCTCTGTGTAAACTTTGATATCATCTGTCTTAAAGGCCGAGTCCTGCAGTACCATTTTCACCTGTTTTGGCTCAAGCACATGATAGCAGAGGTAGGTCTCAGTGAGCTGGACGAAGACCTGATTCACCTGATACTCCCATTTCTCTGCAGAACCACCAAATCCTCCTCCTGGCCCCTTGTCAACCTCCCCTCTAACCAAAACCTCCTCTTCATCGAAATTTAGCTCCACTGTGCAGCCGATTGACGACAGTTGTTTTTCGAAAAATGCGTGTGCTTTACAGTTGTCTCTCAGGAAAAACAGCAGGAAAACATCTATCCTGAAAGTCTTCTCAAGACCATTTATGTTTGGGTTTGTAGAGCTCTGAAAGAAGAGAAGAAATCAAACAAATCTGTCAATTTATGCTATAAGATAGACTACTTATCATTAACAATTGGATTGTACCACATAGGCCTGGGCAGTAAATCAAAAACCAATCATAACCTTCATTCAAAAACTCTAATCAACGTACATTAAAAAAAAAAAGTTGATTTCACAGCAGTATTCAGTTGTACTGATTCATACAGTCCTTTCTGTTATGTAAATAAAAACACATTAAATTAATATTTCTCTTTATATGTTTTTGTTTTTTATTGTTATGTCTGACTCTGACACTGTGTTAGAACAGAAATATGCTACAGCCGAGTTTCTAAAACAGTTTCGATATTGTGTACAATGTAAATGAAAGCAGAATACAATGGTTTGTGAATCAGTTAAAACACGATGTTAGGGTTTCTTTTTTTTTAATCTGTGTGCTTGCGAGATGCAGTGTCCATGGATTCCACAAAGAATTTAAAATTTTGTTTACTGGCCAGACTCCTTCGAGCTGATGGGAAGGAAACATTAACTCAAATAACATCACAACATTACAATCAAAAATTAACAGCAAAGATTTAAAACAAACAGCATTGAAGTCTTACTTGGTACTATCAAAGTGTACCTAATAAAGTGTCCAGTGAGAGTGTTACGATCTGGCTTTTTGTGACCTATGTTTTTAAAAAACACTATCTTTGATTGTATGGAGGTGGAATAACATACATGGCATTGGTTACTTGCTTGTCTCGTCTTGTCAATTAGTGTCAGCTGTGCCTCCCTTATGTGTGTAGTTTCCTCGTTCCCCTCTGTGCATTTACAGTGTGTGTTCTCTTCTGTTCGTTACTGGATTGTCTATGTTATTTCCAGTGTTCCAGAGTCTGACGCCGAGTTTTTACTGTAACCAAAAGTCATGTTTGAAAGAGCAGTAAACTGTACCAGTGATTGGCTTGTCGATGGCTGGTCAGAGGTCTGTGGTGAACTTGTCCGGCTCACGGTCAGCCGTACTTCTCCACTAGGAAGAGTGATGGTGTGACACTTCCTCTGCAAAACTCTCTCTTGATCTAAAACGAGCATAAACAGTCACTGAAACAGCCTGCAATTAAACACAAATATAGGAATACATTTTACAAATAACCGACTGTCCTACCTTCTTTTTCCTTAAAACAGATTTTATAAACGTTTCCTCCGAGTTTTTCAAGATTTCCACAGTCGCCACCCCTGGACTCTCGCCTTTTCTGAAAGTATCTCCTCACTTTCTCCTTCTCTCTGTCTGTAAAGTCAGTGGCTTCAAAAAACAGTGGATACGGATATTCATCCATTTTATCTGCAATTCTACACTAACATGAGAACTTTCAGCCCGTCAAACATTTGGCCGTTCTGTGAGTGTTTTTGTTTCAGTTTCACTTTTAAAGTATCACATCCTCGTGTTTACACTCCCACACCCAGTAATGGAAAAAGTGCACATTTAATTCTCAGGGGATTTTTTCAGCTCACGTGCTCTGCAGGTACTTTACAAGGTGTTTCAGCTGTCAGAGTATAACTCTAAATCATATTTATGTCTTAACATGGTTTTGAGAAAGACATTTTACCAGTAATTATGTGAGGTCTGTCATTAACTCAAGCTTTAAAACATCAAAGAGAATTCTACAGATATGACTTTTACTAAGAAGTAGGTAAATAAGCTCAGGAGATTTGTGGCAGTGACTGATTCATGTGATGAGGTCCTTTATGGACAGATGGCATGCCATGAACAATAGCATATATTACATTGATTCTTTAAACAATGGAGAAGTAGCATCAGTTTGTGACGCTCAAATTGCTGAACAAATTATATAAATATGTTAGATATTTCTTTCTCAAATAGTTTATTTTAAGAGCAAACACAGTATATCTGAAAAATCACAGGGCAAAAAAGCATTACTGATTTAATACATTTTAAAAACACTTTTAAAGTTTCATAAAGCTACAGCTACTACTCAAAATTCCTTGTTATTAACTGCTGAGGAAATTACACATCTTTCACTTTAGTATTAAACAAGGCATTTATATTTGTGATCCTATAAATCACCAAATGTTTTAATTTTCACATGAATGTCTGTTTACAGTTACAGATTTTGTCTTGATCTCCAACAGTGTTCTTACACATTCTCACATGTAGTTTCAAGCAGTAATCTACAAATATCTAAAGCTCAGAACCCAATCTTTAGTGTCCAACTGAAGTTACCATAAAGTTAAAGTTAGTTTAGTTTATTGTGCATTAAGAAATAATTACATGGTTTTTCAACATATGGTTAGAATAACATTATTGAAATGGCCATATTTTATGTGTAAATTGAGAGAAAGTGATCACACATAAATTATATGTTGAACTGTCTCGAAATCAGATCTGTGTCTCTTTAAATATGTCCTTCCCATTCAAAGGTGCTTCAGCAGCCCCGCCTATAAGGGGTGGGAAAATCCGCCTCTTCTATTTTCTTTTTTTTTCTTTTTTTTTTTTTAACCTGTCCCGTTTGGTTCTTTTGCCATCAGAATTATTGTCTAAAGGCGAAGAAAGATGCCCAATGGATTTACTTTACCAAATTGACCATCCCAGCCTTGCCGTAATGGTCCATTTGATTCACCTTTTATTGTTTATTTTATTTTCACTTGCTGAATACGGGACAGACTTAACTGGGGGAAAGAAAGGGGAGAAAGAAAGAGGGAAAGAAAAACAGCGGGGAAGAGGGACGGGGAAAAAGGGCAAAAAACCAAAAACCAACAGAATAAGTGCCTCTTCTATTTTCATCTCACTCTGCTGAGTAAGGACCCAGACTGCGCTGTGGCAGAAGCAGTTACACAAAGTGAAACTTGTGCTGTCATGAGAAACCATTTTTCTTTGAATTTAAGTTCAGGAATTTAAGCACAGAGACTTTTGAAGATGGATTTATTTGCTGTTTAATGTTGTGTAGTTGAGCAGCTAATTATCCATTTTTTCCTACAGAGTGACTATTTGATTGGCTGCTCAGTTAATAGTAAGGTAAGACGTTTCCTTTTATCAGGAGAGCCAAAATGTTGTTCAGCATAAAACAGCAGCTGTGTTGCAAAACAAGCTGCTGTCTACACTCACTGTTCAATTCAATTCAATTCAATTTAATTCAATTCAAGTCATATATAGCATCAAATCACAAAAGTCAACACTTTACATTGTAAGGCAAAGACAATAATAATAAAGAGATACAGAGAAACATCAGACAGTCCCTTATGAGCAAACACTGACAGTGACAACAGACAACCAGTCACAGCCATCTGCTGTGACTGGTTGAATAGTTAATGGAGTAAGAGAGGAAAAACAGACACACTGTGGAAGAGCCAGAAATTCTAATTAACAATTAAATACACTGATAGGTTCGTAGCATAAACCTATTCGCTGGAACGCTCAGGACAATTTGCTACACAGCAAAGAACAAGACACAAGTAGGCAACGTTCTTTGTGTTACTCATGCATGAGGAGGCCTGTCTGGAGCCAAGTGTCGTTCCAACCACTTAACCTCCATCAGACTCTCAGCCAGGTTCCCCATAGCACTCCTTTTATTGTGGTTACATGAATATGCATAGGTTCATTAACATATAACAGCTTACATAGGTATACATGTGAACAAAGAATACCCTGTGTGTGTGTGTGTGTGTGTGTGTGTGTGTGTGTGTGTGTGTGTGTGTGTGTGTGTGTGTGTGTGTGTGTGTGTGTGGCCATAAAGTGACTTCCTAACCCTGCTGGCCTGGAAGTCCAGCAGTTCATCTAAACAAAATGCACTTAGAGTAAAACAGACATAGATACGTTTATCCTACCATAAAACAATAAAAGAAGGTACGACCTCTCCCATGCTCCCAGGATGTGGGTGTGAAAACCAGAACAACCTGGAATGCACACAAAGCCTTTTACAGCCTACTGAAGATCCCACATCCTATCACTACACAATTAACTATATACCTCTAAGCATATATGGTTAAATATTTCTTAATACAAATGACAATAATAAAACATAACCCCAACATCACCACCCTGTATTGTCATTTTGTAAGGCTATATGGCGTATATATGTATCATCAGCTCTACACCACTTGTCAACATTTTCAGTGCAGGCTTCATTTCATACACACACATTAGCCTTAGGATCCATGTCACTCTGCTGCAACAGTATGTAGTTGGTAAAAGTGTTAGCAATCATTTTATTCACCATCGATCTTACACATGGCAGGATGCAACCTGTAAACAAGCAAAACAACGCCACCAATGTAAGAATGGGAGTCAAAAACTTTAAGAACATATTCCACCATGGTCCAGATGTCAACCAGGCTATCCAGCCTTGGGATGCGTCTCCTCCGGATGTGTGGTCTGCCACATATCTCTGCAGAGCAGTTAAGTTCTGCAGTGCTTCATAGATGTCTCCTCCAGTCGTATATCCATCTGGGATAAATGTACAACATGTCTCTCCAATCAGCTTACACACTCCTCCTTGTGATGCCGTTATCAAGTCCAGGGTCAGCCTATTCTGCAGTACCATCGTTCTGATGGCCTTTTGCTCCTCCGCTAAGGCTGTCCCCAGAGTCTTAGTAAGATTAATGTGTCGCAGTAGGGCATACCGGTTGATCTCCACGTGATCCCGCACCTCTGCAACTCCGACGTTTGGGATCAGACTTTGGAAGAACTTAGCTCCTCCACTCCAAATGCGGAATTCCCGCGGCACTCCAGTGTCTACTGTCACTCCAAAAGAGTTTGGTGAGGCTATATCCACCTCACGCTTCCGTCGGTTGCTAGGGTGATGTTCAACTCTGTCCATGAAGAAGACATGATCCGATAACTTCACCAAGGCACATAATCCTCCCCATCCCTCAGGGAGTGATAGATATGCTTTATGTCCACACATGAAATACCAATCAGCCAACACTCTTGTTCCTTTACTGCTCGGCGCTGTCCTCGCACAGCCTGTCCAATTCTGTCTCTTTGCTTCTACTGGTATTCTGTAAGTCAGGTCGAACTTGCATTCAGTCCTCCTCAATGTCAAGCTCTCAGCACACTTCGCACTGGTCAAGCATTTCATACACCCGCTCTCATTCTCTGGAGGGCAGTAGGTGTATATCTTTCCACATAAGCGAAGCGGCAGCTCTCCCACTGACAGTGTTCCATTGTTCATCACACACATACCGGTAATTGAGCTGCATTCAGCTTGTTCAGCAATATTATGTCTGGCAGTGGGTCTGACACTTGAGGCCAGGCCAATAAGTCAGTTTGTCCAGAACAATTCATGTTCAGAAGTGGCGACTTACTCCAGGTGATGTTCAGAGGTGTACCATAGTTAGCCTTGGACCAGAGGACTCTGTAGCCAGGATGAGTTGCTAAGCCTAACAGACACCAACTTCTGTCCTCTGGTATGCTGTATGGCCACAGTCCAGATGTATATGCTGACAACGGCATATGAGCACACACATAGCAGTCCGTCCTATTGTTCAAGTGAGCAGTTGTATTCATAAACTGCCACCAAAAGTTTGTAGAATAGCCATGAGGGTATTGGGTGTGGTTTCCTTGGACATACAGGGTCTCCACTGCTGACCATGACGACATCAAAGCCATTACCCCCAGCAGGGTAGACAACACTTTTCCAGCCATCTGATGAGTACCTGTGGCTCAGTTGGTTTCTTCACCGGATTGAGACGAGGGGCCCTGGAGGCTTTCCCCCCCCTTTGTACCCGGTCTTCCTGCCACTTACTCCGAGCTGGCCTGGATGTGTGTCACCTTCTTGCAGTGGCTTTGGTGTATCCAGGTGGGTCGCTCTGCGATTTTCACACCTGTTGGTGTTGTCAGCAGAGCCTGATATGGTCCGTCCCACCGTGGCTTCGACCAGCACTTCCTCTTTATGACCTTTATCAGCACCCAGTCCCCTGGCTTCAGACATTCTTCCTGTACAGAAACAGAATCATCTGGCAGATTATTTGCACTCATGACTTCTTTGCTTTTCAGCATTTTAATCATCCAGTCTGCTGGTGTGTTTTCTTCTTCTGCTTTATCATTATCGGTACAAAACACTGGAACTCTAAAGGGCCTGCCATATATTATTTCAAAAGGCGTTAGGCCATTGTCAGTTGGCGTGATTCTCATATACATTTTCACAAGCTCAATGCAGTCTACCCATGTTCTGCCTGTTTCCTCCATTGTTTTCCTGAGTCTCAGCTTTACTGTGCCATTAGTCCTTTCAACCAGCCCTGCACTTTGTGGGTGGTATGAGCAGTGGTTTTTCAGTGTTATCCCCAGATGTTGCGACATTTTCTCAATTACTTCATTCACAAAATGAGGACCATTGTCACTGTAAATAGTCTGGGGGATCCCATGCTCTGGGATCACATTTTTGCATATTGCCTTAGCCACTGAAATAGCATCTGCTTTCTTAGTGGGGACAATTTCAACCCACTTTGAGAATGGGCACACAATTACCAGGCAGTACCTGTAGGTATTACAGTTAGACAACTCAATGAAATCCATATGGATTACTTCAAATGGGTAGCTGGGTCTGGGAAACCTTCCTCTTCTAGGTCTGAGGTTCCCTTGAGCATTATGTTTACAACATATTAAACATGCTTTACAAAAATGTTTTGAATAAACATTGAATCCCAGTGTGAAAAACTGCTGTTCGACTGCTGCCACCATCCCGGCTGTGGAGACATGGCAGAGCCCATGGCTCAAAATTGCAGCAGTCCTATATAAGTTCTTAGGCAATATAGGTTTATCACAAAGATAATATACATCACCTCTCAGGCTTGCTCCTTTAGTGAGCCACAGCTGCTTCTCAGCTGGAGGTGAGTGTGACTGCATGTCTGCTAACACATCATGCGTAATGGGCATGGTTTGCTCCTGAGATGTCAGAATATGAACCCCATGTGATCCAAGGGCCGCTTCCTTTGCAATTTTATCTGCAAAGGCATTGCCCATTGCAACAGGGTCAGTGCCACGTGTGTGTGCTGCACATTTACAAACCGCAACTTTACTGGGCAGTAAGACTGCTTTCAACAGGTCCTGTAAAAGTGTTGCATGCTCCACAGGTTTCCCTGTTGATGTTGTCATGCCTCGTCTTGACCACTGAGCGGCAAAGAAATGAAGTGTGGCATAGGCATACTGACTGTCTGTATATATAGTCACTGCCTGCCCCTCAGCTGCTTTACAGGCTTCCGTCAGAGCCACTATCTCAGCTGCTTGGGCAGACATAGAATGCGATAACTGCCCAGCACGGATGACCTGTACATCATCCACAACAGCAAAGCCTGTTTTAGTCTTTCCCTCTACCGTTTTGAAACTTGAACCATCAACAAACCAAACCTTGCCCTCAGTGAGTGGTATGTCCGTTAAATCACTTCTAGGTTTACACTGTTTTTCCACATCCTCACGACACACATGTGGTGTACCCTCTTCCTCTGTGGGTAACAGTGTAGAGGGATTTAAAGTTGTACACCGCTTAATAGTTACGTGTGGCTGGGAGAGCAACAATGACATCAAAGATAAGTGTCTTGCCGGTGACAAGAATGTCATTTTGGTCTGCAGCAATAAAACATCCACCTCATGTGGAACTAGCAGGGTCAAAGGGTGAAACAAAACAATTTCACCAGAACACTTCACGGCTTCAGCAGCTGCACACACAGATCGCACACAGTGAGGTAAGGCACAAGCCACTGAATCCAGCCTCTTAGAATAATAAGCTACTGGCTTCATTCTACCTCCACATTTTTGTGCTAACATGGATGTCATGAAATGCCCTTTACAATCAACAGTTTGAACAAAAGGCTTGTTATAATCTGGAAGCCCTAGAACTGATGCTCCTGTCAGCATCTGTTTCAGCATGCACAGAGCTTGCTCCCCCTCAGGGGTCCAACTCAAACTTTCTGACATAGCTAAAGGTTTACTGTACATCATATCTAGTAATGGTTGCGCAACTTCAGCATAATGGGGCATCCACGATCGACAGAAATTTAGCAAACCTAGAAATTGCATCATGTGTTTCTTTGTCTCTGGCCTAGGTGCTGCCAAAATAGCTGTTTTCCTCTCTGGATGTATACTCTTCCCTGCAGCACTAAGCAGATGTCCTAAAAATTTCACTTCTGTCTTTACCCACTGTAGCTTTGAAAGTGAGGCCTTGTTACCTGTTTCAGCTAAGTGAGTCAACAATGCCAATGATACGTTCCTACAGTTCTGCTCTGAATTGGATGCGATTAAAATGTCATCGACATATACCAACATCTGTGAATGTGATGGAACTACAAAATCAGACAGACAATTTGTAATATTCTGTGTGAAAATTGTAGGACTATCACAAAAACCTTGCGGCAATCTGGTGTATGTGTATTTTTTGCCTTGATACGTAAAACCAAACCAGCCTTGTGAATTCTCATGCACTGGTATGGAAAAGAAAGCATTACTTAAATCTACCACAGTGAAGTGTGTCTTGTCTGGTTGGAGCTGATTTAACAAAGTGTGGGGGTCGGGGACGCATGGAGCTATACTCTCCACTGCCTGATTTACAGCTCTTAAGTCTTGAATCATGCGCCACGACTGTGAATCAGCCTTTCTAACTGGGAAGATGGGTGTGTTACATACTACCTGTGGAGCTTCAACTAGTATCCCTGCTTTGATCATATCCTCTATTACTGGTTTAATGCCTTCCACTGCATCAGGCTTCAAGGGATATTGTTTCACTCTTGGCCTAAAAGACGTTTTGGGCTTTATTACTACTGGACTCGCTGTTGTCATTAACCCCACATCAGTCTTCCCACTAGACCAGAGCTTCTCTGGGACCTGTTTAAGCTCCGGGTGATCTCTGACATCTACAACATATCATTCTGTTGTGTCATTCTCACCCCCCTCTAAGTGTATTTGTGGTGTAGTATGTGTCACCCATCCCAGCTTTTTACGAAAGATGTTATGCTGCATGTCTGTCTCCCAACCCCCTCCAGCTTGCTGCCACATTCCAACACTCTCCCCCTGTCTCACCAAAGATGCTAAGTCTGACCACTCAGCTGTGCCACTCTTTGCCAATGAAATATGTGGTGTCTGCCCTTTAAAGAGTTGTTGTGCAGCTTCAGAAAGGATCACACTACATCCAGCCATGGTTTTACCATCTGTGTATATTGCTTTTATGGCGATTCTCTGTGGCCCTAATTTCAGCACTTTATCTGTGTAGGCCTCATCAGGCCCAGGCGTGGTCTTAAATCTCAGTGTGACATGCAAGTCTTCTGGTGCCTGTGTGTCGTGGCTGGTTGTCAACATTTCCTCAGCTGCAGCTAACAGTTTAAAGTTTATTTGATCAGGTCTGGAGGCAGACAGGTCAAGTGTCCAGTAATAATGCAAATCCCCACTGTCCTGATGAACCATTGTCTCAGCAGTTTCTCCTTTTCCTGCAGCTATCATCCCAATGGATGTTGGAATTATTGAAATTCCAAGTTTCATCATCATATCTCTTCCCAAGAGGTTCACCGGACAAGTTGGGCACATTACAACTGAACCTTGAGCTGCCTCTCCTGTGGTGGGATCTCTAATCCACACTGGTTTAGAGATTCTATTTTGATTTAACTGACCATTTGCAGACTTCACATAAATTGTGCCACTTGAAGGATCAACTCCTGACACATGATCTTTTAAAACAGTTTTATCTGCACCTGAATCACACAGAAATTGAACAGTTTTGCCTTGCATAGCCAATGTGCGAACTGGTTTTACTTCTTTCCCTGACAAATTTAACAATACTTCAGTTAAATCTAGAGTCTGAAACACAGGCTGTTGTAAATTCTGGGAAACTAAGGGATCATTTGTACATGTATGTGTGTTAGCAGTGTCAACAGGTGCTAGTCATTTATTATAATAAGGATTTCCTGCATCAGGACGTCTATACTCTTCAGGCATGCGATCAGGGCACTCTCTTGCGTGGTGCCCCTTTTCCCCACATGCATAGCATATATCATTCTTTTTGTCACGGTTCCCCCTAAATTGCCATGAGCCCCTATTTCTCCTACTCCTGCCTCTATTTTGCTCTCTTCCAGCCTGTCCCTGAAATAAAATTTCACCTGCTAGAAAGGTAGCGGCCGCAGAACTTTGTGACTTCTTTTTTTTATTTTTAATAACTTCCTGTGCATGGCGGGCCCAGTTCATGCATTCAACTGACCCGTCCGTGTTATGACTAACATTTTGTTTTCTGATGAAATCAGCAATGGGTGAATGAAAGCCATTCATCAAAGCATGTTTTAACTGCTGCTGGTATGGGCTGGCCTTCTCCGCACTCTCTACAAGGCCGCTATGCTCTTTAAAAACTTCCTCTAATCTCGCCCTGAATTCATGAACATCCTCTCCTTCTTTCTGCACACATTGGGCAATTTTGTTATAATCTACAGAAGCTTTAAAGGTAGTTCTAAGACGCTCATAGACCCCATCAACTTGGCCTTTTAAATTGTCATGGCCATAGGGTAGGATGGTATTACCATCCCTCCCTGTGTAGGTGCCTCGCACCCGAGCCCAGTTATATGTGAGACACTTCCTAAAAGTGGCTTCTGTTTCCTGGCCGTTTAAGCATACGAGGAGCAGAGTTGCTTGTGTCGGGCGATAAATTCATCAACATTAGTCAACGGGTCTCCTAAACCTTTATATGCTTCTGCACATTCAGATTCAGTCCATGGCCTGTAAACACAAATAACACGGCTTTGGTCACCTGCAACACCAAAATGGGGATTCGCGACCTCCACCATGGGAAAGGTATCTAGGGCAGGGTAGACAGGCATGCCAGCTGCACCCGTCTCATCCCTTTTAGTTTTGGATCTAGTGATATAAGGGCTTAAATATTGTGCTGCGGCATCCCCAAACTCCTGTCGCACTCTATCCTCCTCCTCTCTCTCTCTCTTTTCCTGCTTCTGCTTTTCTTCCTCCTCTCTGGCCTCTCTCTCCCTCTCTAATACTGCTCTACGCTGTTGGTCTCTTAACGTCAGCACCACTGAAGTAGACTGCACCGTCTCATCTTCAGGTTTCACAGCTAATGCCTGCAAAGCTGCTCTCTTCGCATTCACTGCCTCCTGTCTTTTCTGCGCCTGCTCTAACCACAGTTTTGCAGACGCCAGCTGTAACTCTCTCTCCTGTTTCAATTTCCCTTTTGCACAAGCTACCTTTACTGTCAACTGGTCTATTAACATTTGACATTGTCCTACAACCAATTTACCTTCAAAATCATATTTCTTGCGCCAATGTCCTAAATACTTTGTGCTTCCAGGAGCGAATTTCATCATAAACTTCTCGTCACCCTCTGACGCGCTCTTGGTTGCTTGGGAACCCATAATAACAACAACAGCTGACGTCACAGACCGCGTGTTCTGCTCCGCACCCACTCACACAAACACACTCAAACACAACAACAACAACAACAACAACACAAAATAGGCCTATTGTCCAGCACAGTCTGGACCCCGCGGAACTTCTCAACGCCTCACAAAGTGGCGGAGGACTCACTACAGTACCTCACAAAGTGGTCTGTACCTAACGCTCCACAAAGTAGCGAAAAACACCGCACTTAGCCCCACAAAGTGGCCAAGGGTCAACACACTCGCACGGTTATAGAGTCGGGCTCTTCAAACTTACTTGGTGTTGCTCATTGCGTGCAGCATCAGTCCCGTCAGATCCCGTCAATCGTCATCCATCGAGGAGAAAAACAGACGGCTAATCCACCGGCCCGATGACGAATTCTCACGTCTCGGGTCTTTGTTGCAGGACCTCTATAAATCCTGGCTGACGTCAGTCTTTCGGCGTGTCCCTTTTCCCCCCGGTGAATGTCGATTCCAAGGATCCGGCTCGAAGGACCAATTAATGATAGGTTCGTAGCATAAACCTATTCGCTGGAACGCTCAGGACAATTTGCTACACAGCAAAGAACAAGACACAAGTAGGCAACGTTCTTTGTGTTACTCATGCATGAGGAGGCCTGTCTGGAGCCAAGTGTCGTTCCAACCACTTAACCTCCATCAGACTCTCAGCCAGGTTCCCCATAGCACTCCTTTTATTGTGGTTACATGAATATGCATAGGTTCATTAACATATAACAGCTTACATAGGTATACATGTGAACAAAGAATACCCTGTGTGTGTGTGTGTGTGTGTGTGTGTGTGTGTGTGTGTGTGTGTGGCCATAAAGTGACTTCCTAACCCTGCTGGTCTGGAAGTCCAGCAGTTCATCTAAACAAAATGCACTTAGAGTAAAACAGACATAGATACGTTTATCCTACCATAAAACAATAAAAGAAGGTACGACCTCTCCCATGCTCCCAGGATGTGGGTGTGAAAACCAGAACAACCTGGAATGCACACAAAGCCTTTTACAGCCTACTGAAGATCCCACATCCTATCACTACACAATTAACTATATACCTCTAAGCATATATGGTTAAATATTTCTTAATACAAATGACAATAATAAAACATAACCCCAACATACACAGTAGTTTATAAACACACAGAGAGTGAAAAACATGAGTGAAAAAGAAACATGAAGTGCATCATGGGAAGGATTGAGGGTCAAACATATGCTTTATCAAAAATGGAAGTTTTAAGCCTAATTTAATCTTAACCCACACTACTTTTAAATATCCTAGAACCAAAAGTAAGCCTGCAGTCTGAGAGCAAAGTGCTCTGTTGGGGTGATACAGTATTATGAGGTCTTTAACATAAGATGGGGCCTGACTGTTCAGAACACTGATGGTAAATCAGTGTTGAAAATGTATTAGTTGTATAGGAAATATTCCCCATGATGAAGCACTAACAGAAGATAATGAGGTAATCTGGATAAGCCTGGTTATCATTGAAAATAATAAACATGCTTGGATTTGTTATTCCGTCCACCAAACTGTCATAACGTTCATCGGGCTGATTGGTGCAAGGCGGTTGGCACCTTTATGCTGCTGTTGAACTGAGTGTAAATACCATTGATGACTTGGGCCACAAACACTGTCTGAGAACCATCACCACCTGGTGTTGAATACCCAGGGCTGGCCGAGTAGCTGGCATTTACAGCAAACTAGGTCCCCTGACCATATGCAGTTGCTGAAAACAGAAAATAAAAGAGAGACATTTAAAATTCTGGAATTACCAGACATGTACAGTATTTTCCGCACTATAAGGCTCACTTAAAATTCTTAAATTTTCTCAAAAAGCGTCAGTGCACCTTATAATCGCCTTATGCACCTTATGTATGAATTCTGGTTGTGCTTACTGACCTCGAACCGATTTTATGTGGTACACGGCGCTTAAAAACTGTCAAAAAATGTTTTAGTACGACTTTAGTAAGCTACAAAGCCGCACGCCACTTGATGGATTGTCGGAGCATTACGGCTACCATAGGCAGGAGCCTCACGGAGTAATCTGGGTCCTAAATTCAGTCCGCTTCAGGACCCAAAGTCAAATCACAATTGCAGCGTCACTGAGTGTTAAAAACTGCCTATATTCTTTCCTCTTCAATAAAATGATCAGTGTTGCTGCTTTACCAGGTGTAACAGCTAAGTTTAACATCCAGGCATCCATGAAAACAGAATGTATTCAATTTAACGGAGTTAGAAGTTAGTGGGAAGAACATGATATACCACGTTCTGACTGAGAGATTTCTGAAAAAATTAAAACGTACAGCTCTGCTATCACTTCCAACATAAATGAAGACAGAAAACTAAACAGCAGTGACTTTTGTAGGGTTACTGAAGTTGGACTAGCTGGTATATAATGATGTGCTACGTGATCGCTAGCGACACAGCTATGTTAGGATAACATAAACACAGTGAACGGTAACTGTTTTCCACTCAATAAAAGTTAACGTGAGGGTTCCCAATGGTTAAGGAGAAATGCAATTGCATGGCAGGATGCTGTAAACGGACCAAACTTCAGTCAGGAGAACAACTGAGATAATCCATCCACAATACGAGATTAGTCATTAATATACTGCAACAACACGGGAAAAGAGCAGCTGCGAGAGAATTCAACATTAGTGAATCAATGGTACGGAAGTGGAGGAAGTAAGAAGAATGATTTGAGTAAAGTTTTACTTATCTGACTGTTTTGTTTTGCTTAATGCGCCTTATAATCCAGTGCGCCTTATGGTCAAAAAATATGGTATATGACTTCCCCAGTTAGGTGTGTTTTTTTTTTTTTTTTTATGTTTGAATGATTCAAAAATCTGTGTTAGGTGGTATAAAAAACACAACACAATCCTCTGAAAATGGTCAGCAAAAAAAAAAGCAGCCAATGTCCAAAAAGGTCTGGAAAACTATTGTATAGACCACCCTAAATATTACAAGAAAGAATGGCTGCTTGGAAGCAAATTATAAAAAAAATGAGGGGTAGCTCAAAACTTTTGCACAGCACTGTAATTTTCTCTATTTGAAATAAAAAATATATTAGAATATAAACGAAATAAAACAAGAGTGACATCACATGTTAGAGTATCATTTTAGCATGTTTTCTTTGCACTGGTGTTCTATAGTCCTTATCCAAATGTCTCTGACGCTTTTCCCCTCCCGATGTAGATGGCGGGTCGACTGGACCAGCGCAGAGCATGCTGCAGGACCGGATGCTGCTGTCTACACCGGCTCTCACCCCATACCCACCCCTGTTGCTTGTCATGTGTTTCTATGGTGTTAAGGTGTGAAGATTTATGTGCTTTTTGTACTGAGGAGTTTTTGTTTTCTGTTCTCATACTGATCCCCTACCAGTAGCTCAGTCTGAGTATATTTCTCTTTTTTTCTCCTCCACTTCCTTATTGTGTTGTACATTTCATTGTTTTTCTTCAAAGCTGTTCTTATCTGATCTTAGTGATTCAAGTTGATTGGATCAGAGGATAATTACAATTTTCCCCAGAAAAGCTACTCTTGAATCCATTTTTTATGATGGACTCACAGCTGTCCTGACTCATCCCATGATATAGAAGCCTTTCACCTGCTCCCCCTTCCTGTCTGGTCTTCTTCTTTTGCACTTCGTAGCTTTGCTTCAAATTGTTTGAATAATTAGTATAATGAGTTTTAAAGGGTAAGAGGTTAAATGTCAGGAGCCATTTTCTTTTTGTTGGGGAGTGTGTGACACCTGATGTAAAAGGCCTTATTTCATGGTGGTATTGCACTTTTCATTTAGAGTTATGGAGAATGTAATTACGTGGCATTGCCACAAGGGGGAGATAGTGGTGACTGCGATAGGCCGTTGCAACGCTTCTGTGCCTCAGATGAGAAAGAGCCTGCAGACCGAACGCAACTCATGTCTCCTGTCTCTGCTTTGCTGTTCAAAAAACAGGTTAGTAGTTCAAGTTTGCTAACTGCAACGCACACATAAAGGTAAGAAAACTTTTTTTCTCTTAGTTTAAAGACTGTGAATGTTGTGAGAGATGTTCTGTGTTTTCACAAATTGAGAAAAAGCTAACCTTACCACCATTTGTAATGGAAGCCGCGATTTCACTTGTAGCTTAAAGAGGTAGCTGGTCTTATTACGTTTTATCTTATGACAAATGCAACTCCTAGACACATCTCTTTTATCCTCACGTTATTGGAAGTTACAGTTGATTAAGTTTATTCCCACCTACCCAGTTATTATGTGTCAAATGCAGTGTTGGGCAAGTTACTTTGAAAAAGTAATTCAATTATAGTTACTAGTTACTTCTTCAAAAAAGTAACTGAGTTAGTAACTGAGTTACAATATTCTAAAAGTAATTAATTACTTGGAAAAGTAACTATTGCGTTACTTTAAAAAAAACAAAGAACGTTTAACCCCCTGGGGTCCAGGGTATAATTGGCCATTTTTTTACTACTCTTGATTTTCTCTCCACATTTTACCTTTAAAAACTATTTGCTTTGCCTTGTTTGGTATCATTCTTTTTATCACAACCTCGCGTGCCTAAATTTACAGTCATGTTCTCATTTTGTCATACTGTATAACCAGAATTGATCTAAAATCAGACAAAAACCATAAAATCAGAGTAGAAAAAGTTATATTTTTACTGTAACAACCACAAACATGTTTAATGAATCATATTTCATAACTTCAAATGCAAATATTAATTGTCAATTTTAAAATCCTATGCACAAGTTTTGCAAACAACAAAGTTATTTGCATCCATTTACCTTGATTTTTTAAATAACCATTTCAAACTATTTACAGAACAATCAGCTGTTCTTCAATAAGATGCCACACAAATTATTTGTGCCACTCCAAAAAAATATTTTGTTTCCACTACAAAGGAGAACATCACAGCCTGATACCTGCAGGTCTGACAGCAGCAGGTGTATCGCTCCTGTTTCTACCTGGAGACAGCAGTCGCCTCATGGTTCTGACACACAACACAAGACTATCCACAACACTACACACTAACTACACAAGACAACACATTAACTACACACTCCAAACACGCTAAACGTCACAAATCTCACATCTCAAAACTCGCTCTCTCTCTCCTTCTCTCTCTCCCTCTCTCTTTCTCTCTCTCTTTCTCTTTCTCTCTCTCCCTCTCTCTTTCTCTTTCTCCCTCTCTCGTTCTCTCTCTCCCTCTCTCTTTCTCTCTCTCTTTCTCTTTCTCTCTCCCCCTCTCTCTTTCTCTCTCTCTTTCTCTCTCCCCCTCTCTCTTTCTCTCTCTCTTTCTCTTTCTCCCTCTCTCTCTCTCGTCGTCACTCCTAAAACTTCCCCTGTTTTGTTTTGGTTTTTTGCTCATAAGCAGAGAGTGCTTGCTAGCGCTAACGTGGCAAAACTATTGAGGAAAAAACGCCGCGTATATATCTTGTTGATCATGACTCTGGTTTTACGTGGCTTATCAACACAATTTAAAAACTGGTATATATCACCTTGTTGCTTTGTCTTTAAGTGGTCATGTGATTGACTTACCACGACTACTTTATTCTTCCTCAGTCAAACAGCAGCACTCGATTGTTTTGCCCCCTTAGCTCCAGGTGTTGTGCTAGACAGCGATCGTGATTGCCGTCTGCGGGAGCGCGCAGCTGCTTAAAGCTGTAGCACCCAGATTACTTACAGCTACTTCTGTGCAGCTGATATAAGATGTGGTAAGCTGAACACAGTTTCAACCGTCTGTTTGTTGAAAAATAGTAACGGACCGCGTTTCCTTGTTAGTAACTGTAACGGCGTTGTAACGATAGGAATAGTAATTAGTTAGATTACTCGTTACTGAAAAAAGTAACGCCGTTAGTAACGCCGTTACTTGTAACGCCGTTATTCCCATCACTGGTCAAATGTAAATAGTCTGATGTATGCTGTTTTGTGGACGATTGCAAACTGTTTGTGAGCAATGGTGGAATATTTTTGTTTATTGTTTACAAATGTTATATATTGTTTGAATCTGTTAAGGTATAAAGAATGTATAATGGTAATATAAGCGGGCTAATTGCAGTGTTAATGGTACTGCACAGAAATGTTATTGATGCTGAACAGCATTAGAATTTGGTTACAGATTTATTGTAAATAAGGACACTCATATACAATGATTATTTTGTAAGTTTATTCTTGCAAGAAAGCAAGGTAACCGAAAGGGTTTAACCTATGGACCTGATTGAATGTGTTTTTGTTGTTAAAAGAGAAATGTGTGTGTCTAAATGAAAAGAAAAGAATGCTGTTTAATTCTGTTAATAAATCAGACGAGAAAGAGCCTGCAGCAACTCATGTCTCCTGTCTCTGCTTTTCTGTTAAAAAAAAATACCCCATAGAAGGTCTGTAACAACAGCATTAATTTAGGGAGAGAGTTTGCTGGTTGACCCAAAAATATTAAAATATCATCTGCATAGCAGGCTAACCTGTGCTCCTTCTCATGGATATTAATGCCCTTTATTTATTTCTTTGTTTAGCCTCGAGTAATAGAATAGCTTTTTTTTTGTCACTGTTACAAGAACAATGAAAGGCAGTTTGGCATTTCTCCATGTGTGTGAAGTACACGCGTACCCATAGCGTAAGTATTTAACAATAACAGACAAATTTACATTTACAACAGAAAGATATGTACAAGTTATACATACACCTGCAAACATACAGATACACCCATACAAACATACACGCACATACATACATATATGTATATATACATATATGCATCCGTACATACATACACACACATATTTCCACATACACGCTTACATATAGGGCTTTGGAGTGTGATGTCACGAGAGGGGGCGTGGCCAGGATTTTTAGTTGAGGCACCATGTTTCTGGGCCAAACAAAGCGCTAGCGAAAGAGGAGTGAAAGCACACGGATAACACCAGCTATGGTTCGTACTTGCTGTGCGGTCGGTTGTAATGTTAGATCGCACGACCGGCAAGGGAATAAGCTTGAAAATGGTTTATCTTTTCATTCTTTCCCCACCTGGAAGCAACATGAGGCAGCTTATGTATCGGATATTCACAAAAGAAGGTGTCTATTTTGGATAGCAGCTATGAGACGAGCTGATATCCAGTTCTCTTCCATCTCCAAATATCTGTTGGTGCTCCAGACATTTTCATTCCAGTAAGTTCTAAATATGTTCATATCACTCTTTATAGCCTATTAGTTTTATTTTCGATGTGCTCTGAGGTCATAGCAAATTAGAACAAACATTTTGCAGAACTACCTTCTATTTATAGAATTGCTAATTATTTGGCATTATTGCAGGCAGACCAGCCTATGAAAAGGATGAAACACATCGTGACTGGGTTCCAGCGCTACACAAGGGGCACTCCGAAATCCCTGCTTCAAACATACCACCATGCCAATCAGATTACTTCTTCCATGTGAGGGTGAACAGGTGACCCTTCTGGATAAGATGGTGAAGGTTTGCTGCGTTTTGGTGAACAGTGTGGTAGTAAAACCAGGGAAAAATGAAACTTGCTCTTGTTAAATATTCTTAAGTCTTGTGCTGTATAAATAGCGGTAATTTTTCAGAAGATACAGTAAATTAAGTAGTGTTAGTAGTGGGTGATATCATGTAAACGCTGTCATGATTTTGTGTAAACATTTTGTCATTTGTAAACTATAAAAGACATGGATTCTACATTGTAACTGATGTGATGTTCTACAAAGTGGTTTTAATAAAAAAAAAAAAAAAGGGCAAAAATTAGTTTGTTTCTTTATTCAACTTTTGAACAGTGGTACTCAGTCAGTACATATTCAGTAAATGCAAATTATTTACATGGCAGTGCACTTCAGGCATAAATCTAGACCCCCTAGATAAAACATTATGGGTCATTCCCACAACCCACAGCTTTACTGTGTTTCAGCAAAGTATCCAATAGCGGTGACAACCCCTCCACAGTAGCAGGTGGGATTTTTCTTTTTTGAGGACGGCTCCTTTTACCTGTCACTACGGATGGTCTGTTTATGTTTTGATCAAGAGCCTTTTTTTGGGCAGCTGAAGAGGAGAGGTCTATCTTATGGCCAACCTCTGGCTGTATCTTGGTCATATTACCAGGCAAAACCCAGTATGCAGGTTCATCTGTAACAGTCCTTGTGCCACGGATCCGCACTGTTGCTTCTACTTTAAACAGAAGAGCAGCGACATGGGTGCAGGTCTCCACGACTCCGGCCATACAGGTGCAGTGGGCGGCTTCAACCTTCCCTGTGATGCTCACAATGACCCATGGCTGCAATGCTGGTTCATTCAGTCTTTAAGAGTGCAGTACCTGAAACATACAAAGTTAATTTAAAGACAAGAACTATGAATCAAGGCCGACATAAATGTGTTTTATCGACTTTCTAATCCATTTATCGTAAATGTAACAAAGTGTTTAGAAAGTTAGCACATGCATGTAATTTTTCATTTTTTTATGTATCCATCTATAGAACGCTGCATGTTATATTCTAAATCTGCCTGTTTGTTTTGGATTTTTTTTTAAAATCTGCCAGCAAAAAATGAACCTAAAGTATGTAATGCAAGGATGTAATCACTATCAAGATGGAGAAAGCATAAAGTTTGACTTTAAGTGACAATTATGGACACCTAATATGATAAGGAGATTCTGCAGGTCATTAATCAATGTATAAAACTAAAATAAAATGTATTTTTAGTGACACAGGACACAAACACGGAAGCAAGATATATAATTAGGATTATTTATAATAAACATTAATAAATCATTGCAATTTCTTTAACCATACAGAATAACTAAATCCTTCAGGATAATGTCACATCAATGCACTGAACTCACTATGTTATCCCTCTAACAGAGCCTCCACATGTTCTCATTGTAATTTCCCCCTTGTGAATGAATTTATGCTTGCACTAATTCGAATGTTTGGGGGAAAATCAAACGCATTTTACTCGCAGTACTCAAGCTGACTTACCTTTGTTTGAATGACGACGTACTCACAAATCTTGTAGCCAATCTTTGGTGAATTGGATGTGTCCCTCCAGAGATTTATAACTGCGAAACTGGTTCACCTTGTACGCCTCCACAGACAAGGTACAAAAATATATCAGGCTACGTCAATAGCGGTAGGTCTTCAGGGTTTCTACTCCACGGCCATATTTCATACGGGTCCACATTTCCAATGCACGCTATTTGCTGAAAGTACCGTCTCTTTGCATCCAGACGCAATCTGTCTCTGTAGCGTCCTTTTTCTTTTAAACTGCTTTTAAGCAAGTTTCTAGCAACCATCCTTCCAACACAGTGTGTTTGTTTTTATTCGTGGCCCAGAAAGATGGCGCCGCGCTCCCACAATACATTGCAGCATTACGTCAACTCCAAAAGCCCTATATATACATACACATACATGCCATCTGAGGAGCCGGTGCATTGAGAGGTGCAGTGTGATCAGTGATATTGCACACTGAGGGGAGGGGGGGGGGGGGGGTGCTTTGCAACTATACCAAATAAGGTTATAATAAATACAGTTTAAAGAGGTAGGGATGTTGGTTGCATTTAAGTATAAATAGAAATACGGTTTATAAATGTGGTGTAATGTCTCTGAGTGTTGGCAGTGCAGTTATCCTCTAATCAGGGTGGAGGTAGGGCATGTTTGACAGGCTGTGGGTAAAAACTTCTGTTTGTCTTCGACCTGTTGGACCTGTAACATTTACCAGAGGGAAGGGGGGGTCTTTGATGATGATGCTGGCTTTCTGCTGAAGTCTGCCAGTATAGATGTCTCTGAGGGGGGTTAGTGAAGTGTCGATTGCCCGCTCTGCTGCCCTCACCACCCGCTGCAGTTTCCTCTTGTCAACCGCGGTGCAGCAGTTGAACCAGAGTGAGCAGCAGTAAGTCAGAAGGCTCTCGATGGTGCAGCGGTAGAAGTTTACTAGCAGTCTCTGGGGTAATTGGGCCTGACATAGTTTCCTGAGGAAGTACAGCCTTTGTTGTGCTTTCCCTACCTGGTGGGAGATGTTTGTGGACCAGGTAAGGTCGGCCGAGATGTGGACTCCGAGAAACTTAAAGCTTTCTACCCTTTCTACCTCCTCCCCATCAATGTAGAGGGTAGAGTGCTCAGATCACTTTGTTCTTCTGAAGTCGATTACCATCTCCTCGGTTTTGGCTGTGTTCAGATGCAGGTTGTTGTCGTCACACCATTGCTTCAGATGCTGAACCTCCTCTCTGTAGGCTGAATCATCGTTGTTGTCGATCAGTCCTATGATGGTGGTGTCATCAGCAAATTTTATAATAGTGTTACTGGTGTGGATTGGTGAACAGTCATGGGTGAAAAGTGAGTATAACAGGGGGCTGAGGACACATCCCTGTGGGACACCTACATTCAGAATGAGGGTGGAGGAGGTGTGCTCTCCCATTCTGACATTCTGGGGTCTGTTGCTCAGGAAGTCCAATATCCAGCTGCACAGTGAGCTGCGGAGTCCTAAGTTGCTTAGTTTATTATCCAGTTTGTGGGGTTGAACTGTATTGAAGGCAGAGCTGAAGTCCACAAACAGCATTCTCACATAGGTGTTACTACTGTCCAGGTACAGTGGCTTGCAAAAGTATTCGGCCCCCTTGAATTTTTCCACATTTTGTCACATTACAGCCACAAACATGAATCAATTTTATTGGAATTCCACGTGAAAGACCAATACAAAGTTGTGTACACGTGAGAAGCGGAACGAAAATCATACATGATTCCAAACATTTTTTACAAATAAATAACTGAAAAGTGGGGTGTGCGTAATTATTCAGCCCCCTGAGTCAATACTTTGTAGAGCCACCATTTGCTTCAATTACAGCTGCCAGTCTTTTAGGGTATGTCTCTACCAGCTTTGCACATCTAGAGACTGAAATCCTTGCCCATTCTTCTTTGCCAAACAGCTCCAGCTCAGTTAGATTAGATGGACAGCGTTTGTGAACAGCAGTTTTCAGATCTTGCCACAGATTCTTGATTGGATTTAGATCTGGACTTTGACTGGGCCATTCTAACACATGGATATGTTTTGTTTTAAACCATTCCATTGTTGCCCTGGCTTTATGTTTAGGGTCGTTGTCCTGCTGGAAGGTGAACCTCCGCCCCAGTCTCAAGTCTTTTGCAGACTCCAAGAGATTTTCTTCCAAGATTGCCCTGTATTTGTCTCCGTCCATCTTCCCATCAACTCTGACCAGCTTCCCTGTCCCTGCTGAAGAGAAGCACCCCATATTTGACAGTGGGGATGGTGTGTTCAGAGTGATGTGCAGTGTTAGTTTTCCGCCACACATAGCGTTTTGCATTTTGGCCAAAAAGTTCCATTTTGGTCTCATCTGACCAGAGCACCTTCTTCCACATGTTTGCTGTATCCCCCACATGGCTTGTGGCAAACTGCAAACGGGACTTCTTATGGTTTTCTGTTAACAATGGCTTTCTTCTTGCCACTCTTCCATAAAGGCCAACTTTGTGCAGTGCACGACTAATAGTTGTCCTATGCACAGATTCCCCCACCTGAGCTGTAGATCTCTGCAGCTCGTCCAGAGTCACCATGGGCCTCTTGGCTGCATTTCTGATCAGCGCTCTCCTTGTTCGGCCAGAGGGGGCTGAATAATTACGCACACCCAACTTTTCAGTTAATTATTTGTAAAAAATGTTTGGAATCATGTATGATTTTTGTTCCACGTCTCACGTGTACACCACTTTGTATTGGTCTTTCACATGGAATTCCAATAAAATTGATTCATGTTTGTGGCTGTAATGTGACAAAATGTGGAAAAGTTCAAGGGGGCCGAATACTTTTGCAAGCCACTGTATGTGAGGGCTGTGTGAAGAGCTGTTATTATGACATCCTCTGTCGACCTGTTTGCCCTGTATGCAAACTGGTATGGATCGAGGTCTGCAGGGATGGCAGCTTTAATGTGCGACATGATGAGTTGCTCAAAACATTTGCCAATTATGGGTGTTAAATCAACTGGACGATAGTCATTCAAACAGCTTACTGTGTTCTTCTTGGGCACTGGAACGATGGTGGCTGACTTAAGGCAGGATGGTACTATAGACTGTAGCAGTGAGAGGTTGAAGATGGTGGTGAAAACCTCTGCTAGTTGGTCTCTACCGGCTACACTGTCAGGACCAGCTGCTTTCCTCACGTTGACTCTGCGCAGTTTGGCTCTGACCTGATGCTGCTCCAGCTGGATGGGGGCGTCGTCCCTCTCTGTAATGGCAGGATGGGTGATGGTGTTCCTGTTTTCTTGGTCAAAGCGGGCGAAGAACTGGTTTAGGGTGTCAGGTAAGGTGATGTCCGGGGAGTTGGTTTGTGTGCAACTGTCTTTGTAGCCAGTGAGTGTCTTGATCCCCTGCCACATGTTTCTGGAGTTGTTTGTGTTAAAGTGTTCCTTGATGCGCTGTTTGTATTTGTGCTTGGCTTCTTATGTGCCTTTAAGCAGAGACTGGCGTGCCTCTTTGTAGATTTGTTGGTCTCCTGATTTGAAGGCGCTGTCACGTGCTCTTAGTAGGGCTCTCACCTCACTGTTGAGCCATGGCTTCTGGTTCGGGAACACTTTAACAGTCTTTGTTGTTGTTACACTCTCAGTACAGAAGCTGATGTATGAGAGTACGGCAGATGTGTGGCCCTCCAAGTCTGATCCTTCTGCAAATACACTCCAATTCATGTCATCAAAACAGTCTTCTAGGGCCGTGATGGCTTCCGCAGTCCACACTCGTACTGTTTTTACAGATAGTTTTTGCCTTTGAATTAGAGGTCTATAAGCAGGGATCAGGGACAGAGAGAGATGATCAGAGAGTCCGAGATGAGGCAGGTGGGTGGCCTTATAAGCATCTGGGATGTTGGTGTAGACCTGGTCTAGTGTGTTGTTTTCCCTCGTCGGAAAGCTCACATTTTTAAAGAATCCAGGCAGGACAGATTTTAGGTTTGCATGGTTAAAATCTCCTGCCACGATCACAGCGCAGTCCGGGTGCATTGTTAGCTGTTTATTAATGGAGCGCTGGAGTAGCTCCATGGCTGACTTAGCATTAGCTTGCGGCGGCACATAAACTGCTATTATTGTGATCGCTGTGAGCAGTAATACAATGTACAAAAACTAAGTGTATATTACTGTACATCTGTCAAAGACTGTCTAGTCAAAATGAACATCTAACAAAAAAGAAAGACTATTATCATGCAAGTGTCCAAATTATTTTAAATATATCAAAATGCATTACAAAATTTAAAGGTCAGTGTTACACTATTGGTTACTTGTGACTGATGGTTTGCTGATGGTTGACCTAAAGAATTAATATTTTGAACAATATTAGTCTGACTCTTAGTCTGATCAGGCACTTTACACAGAAGTGTGTTTGGTTTGGCATTTCCTCTTTATAAAGGAAGTGCAAAACCAAACAACCCTTCCCTTTTGTAGAGCGGAAACCAGTCCAAATTAAGGCTGGACCGAAACTGCAAAGCATTTTGCTGACTGTGGAACTGGCAGTTTTTAACCACGAAGCATGAAATACCATGACCTTTATGTTTTCTGTGTTTTTTTTTTGTCCATGGCAACAGGTTAGTTTATTAAATAACCTACTGGGGTGGTGTCTATTGAACCCAGCAGGATAGACACATTTCTCAAATGTAACTTTTATCCAGTGGATGAACTACCAGAAAGAAAAGCAAGTGTAGCCAAAGTAAAACCTTGGGAACTACTACGTTGTTTTTCATTATTGCATGGTGTAGATGATGAAGTTAAAATAACTTCCTTTTATGTTTATTGTACTTAGTCATTGAGGTAATTAGAGAAATGACATAAAAATAAAATATATATATCCTTCACAAATAAATGCCTAACTTCTGACATTTAGTTTGTGAAAGAAAGTTTTTTACTATTTTGACTGACCTCTCAGAATTAGTTTCATGTCCCACATAATCATAGCCCTATAATTAGTTTGTTGGCGTCTTATCGCCCAGTTTTTACACATAACACAATTTTAGCACACTGGGGTTCCTTAACTTCTTTTCCACCTATTCCATAATCAAATCCCTCAGAAGTCCATCTTCTTATCTTGATGTTTTCTATCCCTTTGATCTGATTATAAAGAAAAATAACAGCATTTTTGCCTACAATACCAAATGTTTTATATAGGTAGTCTATATCTAACGTCTCCATAGACCACATTCCTAAGAAAACATTAATCTCTGAGGTGATTTTTTTGTTTCGCTTTCCTATAAGTCCCTGTAAGCTCCATTCACATGTCATAATCACAGACACTTTTCATTGTTTATACCGTTACAACCCCCCTGGGCACGTGTGCCAACTGTCGACCTCTGATATAAGATATGAGATATGCAGAAATGGACCAGTGGAGTCACTACACACAAGGACAGATGACTGTGAGCCCACAAAATCCTGAACACATTTACGTTTGTTTTGCAATTTTCCAGTTGGGTCATGTGAAGAGCTGTGAGGAGGGCCTTGAAGTTGGGACAGCTGAAGTGTGTGTGTGTGTGTGTGTGTGTGTGTGTGAGCGTGTCTAGGCGTGTGTGTCATTCACCAGTTCGTCAGAAACAGGAAACACTTAGCAGTCTTCTGCAACATTCTGTTCACTTGTGTTATAATTAAGTCATCTCCCCCTGACATGTCAAATCTTAACCCAACAAATTAACAAGACAACATGATAACAAGAGAAATGCATGATTTAATGATCCATATAAAAGACCAGTTCCTTCATATAGTAAATCTCTTGTGTCTTGTGTTGTTCCATCATTAGAAAGCATTTTACAATTTTAAGATGGGCAGTATTTCTTCAGCTTTTTCTTATTTTCTCAATCTCTTCCAATGCCATTTTAACTGCATGTGTAGCAAATTTCAAACTCAGGCAGGCTTTCCAATTCACACACAGTGACACTGCAGGTGAACTTCCCAGCTTGTGATTTGGAGTGCATCTCCCCATCCATCATGGTGTTTGTATATAATGCTGTTCTCTTTAAGGTTCAGGGCAATGCCATTGTCTGGCCACCTGCTGTTGACACTTAATGTCATTGCAGTTGCTCTGGGAGTTGTCAGGGGAGGTTGGTTGTCATTGAAGCTTGTTTTTCAGGATCACATGTACATGGAGGTGAAACTGTGAAATATTCACCCAAACCTTGGCCTGTAAGTAACTCTAATGATGTTCGTCTGTCATTTTGCTCTGGCCTCATGGAGAAGGTTGATCCAGGTCTGGGTTTACCAGCTTCCCACACACTGAGACTTCAAAAGAAATCTTTTTAGTCTCCATTAAATAACACATACTAGTTTTTTGTTTTTTAATGAATTCTCTTCATCTTTCTTTCACCTTTGTTGTAAAAATAAATCTTTTTTAATTGCCACAATATATTCAGTTTCATGTAATGTTACTTGTTTCCTAATTCTTTGTTTATACATTTATTATTGTTTATCTATATATAATTAGTGTTTGTTTGTGTGTGTTTTTTTTTTCAAAACCTGGAACTGAGACTTTATTCATTGTAGGTTCAGGAACACAAAACCCCCTCTTAATAGTGTTATTATTATATGTTTATATATTTATTTTAGTAGCAGGCAGCTGGTGACCTGCAGCATCATCATCCACCCTCCAGTTGGGATCAATTCGCTATCTGTCCCCGTGTCAGGGCAATCCAAGAACACCTGGCTGCAGCCACTGTAAGGTGTGCTCTATAATAGGCGGAGAAACATTACCTCCACAGGAGGCAGAAACATGGAAACACGTGACTTCAAATTTGAACACAGTTACGTCGCATGAAAAAATTTGTTTTCGTCTTGAATCCCGTATTGCAATATATATTGGAATAAAAAGTTTAAAAAATATAGGATGTAGTTAAAATAGATAAATTAAGAAAAATCAACTTTGACAGCGAAAACTAAATTGCATTTTTGTTACTGTTGATGTTGGTGAGAAATAAACATGGCTGTGAGTAAGTGTTTTTTAATGCGTAAAATGTATAAAAATATTATTGATTACAAAGTAATATATTACTGTTAATAGCAACTGTCAGCTTTTTATTTTAAAGTTACAAGTATAAATAGTGCTGTTACATTTACACTGTAATCTTTTATTTTAACTTCTAGTATAAGTATGAACATTAGATTAGAGATTAGATAAGATAAAACTTTATTAATCCCTCGGTTGGGTTCCTCTGGGAAATTCAGTTTCCAGTAGCACAGCATCGTCAGAGGTTTAATGTTACAGAGTTGGAATACCAAATAAAGGAGAATGAGAGAGTACGAATACGAGCAGAAATATAGCATATATACACATACATCAATACAGAATATATAAAAGGAAAATTAAGATAAATAGGAATACCAGTGAAATACAGTCATTGATGAGATGTAGTCTATTGCACAGTGACTATTGCACAGTGATTGCTGCATAGTCAAATATAAAAAATATTGCAGAGTGAAAAGGCACTACAGCTCAGTTGTTCCCGCCCTCCTTTGTCTTCCTGTTTCCCCTCCCTTTCCCCTCCAGTGAGGAGTTAAACAGTTTGATGGCGTGTGGGACAAAGGAGTTTTTAAGTCTGTTGGTCCTAGACTTTGGGAGAAGCAACCTGTCGCTGAACAGACTCCTCTGGTTGTTTATGGCCATATGCAGAGGATGCCCAGCATTGTCCATAAAGTCCAGCAGTTTCTTTAATGTCCTCTTCTCTGCCACTGTCACCAGAGTGTCCAGCTTCATGCCGACCATAAAGCCAGCCTTCCTGATTAGTTTTTCCATCCTGGACGAGTCCTTCATTGCTGTGCTGCTCCCCCAGCACACCACAGCATAGAATAGTGCTCTGGCAACCACCGACTGGTAAAACATCCTCAGGAGCTTCCTGTAGATGTTGAAGGACCACGGTACTCTGAGGAAGTACAGTCTGCTTTGGCCTTTTTTACACAGGTGCTGCGTGTTGCATGACCAGTCAAGTCTGTTGTCCACCCACAGCCTGAGGTACTTGTACGTGTTGACCACCTCCACCTCCTCTCCCTCTATCTGAACTGGCAGTGGACCGGGTCTGGACCTCCTGAAGTCCACAACCAATTCCTTGGTCTTTGAGATGTTGAGTTGTGGGTGGTTTGTGTGACTCCATGTAATGAAGTTCCTCACCAGACTCCTGTACTCCTCTTCCTGGTCATCCCAGATACACCCCACAATGGCTGTGTCGTCCACAAACTTTTGAATATGGCATGATTCAGAGTTATAGCAGAAGTCAGAGGTGTACAGGGTGAAGCGAAGAGGGGACAGTACTGTTCCCTGTGGTGCTCCTGCGCTGCTGACCACAGTGTCAGACGTGATGTCCTTCAGCCTGATGTACTGTGGTCTGTCAATGAGGTAGATGAAGATCCAAGTGACCCCCCCACCCCCACCCCCACTGTGTTGTGGAAACAAGTGAACAAAATTTTGAAATAAGTTTAATATTTAATAGACCCTGTGCACAAGAAAATGCTAACTTCCTGTTTTAAGACCGGATGTAGAGTTTTACATTTCTGGTAGCTTTATTTTGCAGTCAATTGCCACTGCGTAGGTGGACTCCAAAATCATGTCCACAATACGAAAATGGAAAGATCACGTTAAGTTACAAAGAGCAGAAGGTAGGAACACTCACTATTGCTGTCATAAAAAAAAATATCAAATGATCAATTTTTTACGTTTGAAGAGTGTAGATCGATTGGTTGTTTACATCACTCAACACAAGCAGAACTGCATCACAAAGTCAGAAGACACATCGTCCACATTTAGAAGCACATCTCTGTATAGTGACAGTTCTTATGATTTAAACAGGCAAATGTTCAGCATTCTAACTACAGGTTAACAATAGTCAAAGCCAGATGTTTCCCCCGTTATGTCAATATCAGCTAGTCAAGTGCACACCTACACAGCATGTCAACAAACTGTGAAAAAAAGCCACAGGATATAAAAAAAATACATGAATGATTGCTCTTAAGGGTCTCTCTATGTTAGTATTTACGAAGGGTATGTTGTGACTTATCTTCACAATTACAGTGGTCCCTCGCTATAACGCGGTTCACCTTTTGCAGCCTCGCTGTTTCGCAGATTTTTTTGTGTGTGCAATTTTGCATGCTTTTTTTTTTTTTTTTTTAAGCGCATTGTGTTCTGCATCCTGATTGGCTGTAGACCATTGTCGATCTCCTCCGTCCTGTCTCTCCTGTACAGTACAGAATCACTAGATCACTAGCAGTGTGACTCTGAAGTACTGTACTGTATGTTTGTAAGATTTCTCCCCAACAAACACAACAATGTCGACGAAACAATGTTCCCGTCGCACAAAAAGTTGGACTTCTGGACATGCTAAAGGAAGGTAGAAGTTACCGTATTTTTTTTTTTTTTTTACCATACTGCGCACCGGAATGTAAGGTGCATTAAGCTTAATTTAAGCAATTAAGCTTCATTTAATTTAATTTGCTTAATGTAAGCAATTAAGCTTCATTTAATTTAATTTGCTTAATTTAAGCAATTAAGCTTAAAGTTAAATTCATTAGTTCTAAAATCTGTCATCATAATTCATAGGAAAACAAATATACTGTATGTTTATTTCTCAAATAAATGTTTGGGACTGAAAACAGGTTTTGATCTGTGGTTTCATTCTATAATGGACTTTTTTTTTTTTTTCGAAGGTTTTAACTTTGAGTGTTTAAACCCATTCACCCAGTGAACTGGCTATGGCTATGCAGTTCGTCCATAGCCATAGCTTTATCAGCATGTGGGGGTATGTAGACAGCTGAAAGGAGAACTGAACTGAACTCCCTTGGGAGGTAAAAAGTTCTAACTTTAATGGTAAATGGACTGATTCTTATATAGCGCTTTTCTACTCTCCCGCAGTACTCAAAGCACTCTATACAACATGCCACATTCACACCCACTTATACAAGCACTTCTAAAGTCAAGTGCAACTAATAAGCATTCACACACAGTCACACTCCGATGAATGCATCGGAAGGCAATTTGGGGTTAATATCTTGCCCAAGGATATTTGGCATGCAGACTGGAGGAGCCAGGAGTTGAACCACCAACCTTCCAATCAGTAGCTGATCTGCTCTACCACCTGAGCCACAGCCACCCCATCAATGGTCAGCAGCTTGAGAGCAGTACGTTTTTAAGCACCACCCATTGTAACACCCATATGGTCACAAAAGGTTAAAGCACTGTGTGAGTGTGTGTGTGTGTGTGTGTGTGTGTACATGACTTCCTGCCACACAATATATGCTTACATTGTTTAACCACATTTCCTAGTTATCCAAAGGTCATCTCCCGACACCCGTATCCAGCTTAACTTTAATGGTTCACCATATGCAAGCCCCTAAATGGCCGGGAGTGGACATCCTTCACAAGATAAGGAAACCAGAATCTCGCATGGAATGTGCAGTTAAACACTTACAGCTAATTACCTCCTCCAGCATAACAGATGTGTAGGGGAGAAACAGAAGAATATCTAACCCTGCAGTTTAAGGCAAGGTTTACAAATTTAAGTACAACAACAACAAAATTTAACAATTTACTCTGACAAAGTGTTTCACAATTTTGTGATGGAACAGCTAATGTGTTAAAACACACGTTACCCACATCTTTTCTTTCCTCTCAACAATGATGAACCCTCTGCTTCTTTAAAGTGTGCCTCATTGTAATCCTTGGCATGTTGTGGTTCCTGTCACCGCTGGTCCGTGTGGTAGATTTTTGGATGACATGTATATCTAAATAACTATATACACTGTATATAGCTATCAGCACTGGACATATATACTGTATTATTCACTTAGACTCTTAAGCACAAGGCATTTTACTTCACCGTGGTTTATTAAGGTGGTACAGTAACAGGACAGTTAATGCAGGGGATCGTTCTCCTGAACACCCCCCCCCCCCCCCCCACACCACACACACACACACACACACACACACACACACACACTTAATGTCTTTCATGCAGCACAACAAAAGCAGTAACATTGTAACAGAGATACTGAACATATGACAATAAAATCACCTTAAGGATCATTACAATACCATATAATCAGTAAAAGTTAAGGAAAAGTTACCCAGCAGCAGGGGGAGGGGATACTGGTCCCTATATTAGGGGACAGGAGGACACACCAGCACTTTTTTCCTTCTGCTTCTTTTTGTCCGTCTCTGTGTTGCTCTGCTGTCTGTGTTTAACCCTGGAGAACCCATGGGGTCAGATCCGACCCCATGGGTTCTCCAGGGTTAAGGCTGTACACCCTGGGGTTTTGCTTTTGCTTGCTTTCTGCTATGTATCGTCTTGCTATACTCTGTATGTATTTTCTTGCTGTTCATATGATTCAGTGTATTAAACTCTGTTCCAAGAATTCTACTCTTTTCCAGAGGATCTTTGTGAGTGCAGTGATTTTAATTGGATCTAAAAAAGCTGGATCTCCACATCTATGGTGGAATAAGGTTATGTTGGCTTCAAAATTTGCGACCACATCCATCATGTTATTGTGTCCCCAGAAACACTTTGTTTCACAATTTATTTATCTATTCATTTTTAGTCTGTAGAGTTTTTTTTTTTTCTATTTCTGATGTGTTTTTCTCTTTGCTGGTGTTTTCTTAAGTTGCTGAATGCATCTTACATCACATTAAAGACAAACCTGGTTGCACTCAGGCAGACGGTTTACTTTGCTTTCGTTAGTTGTTTGGTGGCCTCTCCAGAAACTGTTTATCATATACAAAGCTGGATTTTAGTGGTGGATTTTTACATTTCCTGTGTGTACTTCAGGTGTCTGTTAGAGGCAAAATGGGTGAAGAGATGATAGCAACTGTGGAGTTTACAAACCCCTTCAGCTTCAACCTGGAGAACATCCACATTTGCATGGAAGGACCTGGGTTGATGGAGCCAAAGTGATGATGAAAAACTCTGTATAAAATATTTCCACATAAAACCAAAACAAGTTTCAGTTTAACCTCATCCCATTACATCTTTCCAGATTAAGAATTGTATAACCTCCAAATAGTAGCAGAAGGTTAAAAAAAACAAAAAACCCACACACACACACCTATTGCAAAGGCTTCTGCTTCTTGCTTTAGTATTTTTAACATGTTCGTCTAAGCTATATAGCTTCAGCATTGCTGATATCTTTTTCAAATGCTGCACAGATAGTAGTCAAGTGAATAGCTAGTTGCTAGATGGCTTATATTTAAAAAAAAAGATTTTCTACAAACCTTTTTTATTTTGTAGTAGATAAAAACACAACAAGGGTTGACTTTTTTATGATAAATGGGAACATTGACCCTTTGACAAACTGAATAATTCTTAGCTCTAAAATTAGCAGATTTATAAAGATTTAATTTTAAAGCTATATTTTAATCACTTTTTTGCCACTAGGGGGGAGAATTTCTCCAACGGAAACCCATCGAATCACATTTAGCTGTGTGACAAGAAAGATCATCATCCCATTGAACCTATTATCTCATCACTCATGTGTTTAACTGTCCTTTTAACACAGTTTAAAATTGTAACTCCTCTGCCAGACGGTTTGCTATATTCAACAGTTACTTGATTATTAATTGAATATGTTTTTATTAAGGGTGGGACTCGATTAAAAAAATGAATCTAATTAGATTACTTTGTAATTAATTAGTCTCGATTAATTGCATTTAATTGCACAAGAAAATTTGCCACAAAGCGCAAAGATGTTTTTTTTTTTGTTTTTTTGTTTTTGTAAAGGATTTCAGTGAGTGACAGAATCAAATAATAAACATGGGCATAAATATTGTAAACTCAAGCTCTTTTAATTTATGGGGAGAAAAAAGAAGCATGTAAAACTGCATTTCAAATCAAAACAGAGAAACAAAAATAGTATTCCTGGCCAAAATTGAGCAGACTTAAAAGTAAAATGTTATTTTAAGTATTTTAAAGTACATTTTCAAAATCGAATCAGAAACATTCCAGACAAACAACAAAGTCCCAGTCTAATAGTTCAAATACCTGTCCGTGCTCCTGGCGTCCGCGGCGACGTTGGCGAGATCCTTTAGGCGGCACACCACAAGTCCAGCAGCAACAGTGAGCGGTCCAGTGGCGGCGGCGCTGCAGCTCAGGTGGCCTGTCCCGTGTCCAGTGGCGGCGGCGCTGTAGCTCAGGTGGGTAGCACCGTAGCCGCTCCGGGGGCAACGGTGTAGCACAGTAAACAATGCGTGACGTGCGGACCGCGCTGGATGTGGAGGGCGTGCTGGACGTGGTCGGCGTGCAGGTCCCTCTGGCTCACTGACCTCCTCCCCGGGCAGCACGGGACCCTCTGGCGTGCTGACCTCCTCCTTGGGCAGCACGGGTCCTCCGGCTCACTGACCTCCTCCGCGGGCAGCGCCGGTCCCTCCGGCTCACTGACCTCCTCTGCGGGCAGAGCGGACTCCTCCGGCAGCGCTGCAACTACAGACGGTCGAGCTGATGGTGATATGGCAGCTGCAGGCGGTGGAGATGATGGTAGTGTAGTAGATGCGGATGGTGAAGCGTATGACGGCTGAAGCGGCCCCTCAGGCCCTCCAGCGGCGACTGATGTGGGACCAGAAGGTGTTGAGACCTCCTGCCGAGGTAATGCTGGTTGCGACTGCACAGGGCTCACAGCCGGCTCGTGACGCTGTAAGCTGGAGCTGTGCAGGGCAGACAGTTTGTTCCGGCCCAGGTAAACAGTCCTCTATAGGTAGACTGAGCTCCTCTGAGCATCCAGCAGAGGATGGAAGTGGCTGGGCTACAGCAGGCTGGGCTACAGCAGGGTGGGCTACAGGTTCCAGGGGTCCAGAGGTGGCAACAGTCACAAGCTCAGCCTCTGGGAAAGCCCTAGGGAGAATCTCAGCCTCCCGATTGCCTGTTGTGGCCGAATAATGTTCAAACACTGGGTCCTTAAACAAATCAGCAGCCACCAAAACAGTTTCAGGATTCATATTTGCACAGTCCAGTGACTCAGAAATAACAGCTTCAGTTTCAGAAACTGTCCATTTAGCAGCCACACCAGCACCTTCAGAGTTTACTGTCTCAGAGCTAACTGGCTCAGAAACTAAAGCTCCGCACCCAGCACCAGAAAAACAGCCGTCACTACTCCTTACTCTAATAAATGACCCAGAATTAGCTGTCGGCCAACATCCACTTCCAGGTAATGCAGACCTGTTACGTCCCCACATGAAGGCCAGGCGAAGAGGGTGGGGGATAGTAACAGTTGGATCCGGATTGGAATGAAAAGGATGCCAGGCAGAAGTCTTTATTATAACCAAAAAACCAATAACCATATAAACAGTATCAACAGAAAGAGGCAGCAACGCTGCTTTGACGATAAATCAAACAGGCCAACTCAAATAAATGGTGGCCGCCGTCACTTAAGAAAACAATTATAAGGATTCAACAGAAAAAGACAGCAATAAACCAGGCAGGCCAATCCAAAGAAAAGGAGGCTGCCGTCACTTAAGAAAAACCACTGCTCAGTTGAGTCGCTCACAACGGGTACGCACGGTGGGGCTGGCCCCACACACACACACACACACACACACACACACACACACACACACACTCTTACTTTCCACACCTAGACCAGAATCACACACTGCACCGCACAGAGGAAATCCACCAGAAGCCTCTCCCACACCCACACTGCTCTCCTCCAGCTTATATCACCTCTGGAGGGTAATTGGTGGTAAACGAGGGCAGATGAGTCCTAAAGGAGAAGGCAGGGGCAGACAGAGACAAGGGGAGGGGCAAGAAAGAAGGAGGAGGAGAGGGAGAGGACAACACCATGCCCACACACTCCCACAGCCTCACAGGATGTAACAAGACCTTTTAAGCTTATTCTCCATTGCGGGCCCAGTTTTATTATTAACTGACTGGGGCCCTAGGTTTAGATGAAGCTGTCTCTATTTTCATAACAAAAACATCTTTGCCAACAACAGAGTCTATTTCACTCACTGTGGCTCCTTGTGCGGCTAGCCCAGAGTCAGCTGGTTCTTCTGAAGCCACAGGAGTGAGGTGAGATTTGGTTTGACGAAGATGACGCCGGCGCCATCTCTTTCGTGATGGTGGGGCTGCGTTAAAGGAAACTGTCCACTCCTGTTCTTTTGTGACTGGATTCATTAAAATGACAGAGTCCGGTTTACTCAATGTGGTGACTAGCACTGCCGGTCCTTTGTCTGCTGACTCAGCAGACATTGAAGGAGTGAGAGGAGATGGAGTAGGGTGCCGATGGAGAGGGAGCCTTCTTCCTTGCAGTGGAGGGTCCAACAAGTGAGCAGCGAGCGGCGGTGGGGAAACTGTCTGCCTATGAAGAAGAAGAAAAAAAAAAAAAAAACAGGCAGCGATGGCTCCCAGGGAGGCAGCTGCGTCCTCTTTGCCCAGACTGCCCAAACCAAACAGCTCAAAGCTGGAGCTCGCCCTCAGCACGGTTACAATTGTTTTTTTAATGTCCAGAAAGCTCACATAGAAGGTAGTGGATGACAGGAAAGTATCAAAAAACCCGGATTATGCCCTGGCAGTAACCACATAGCTGTGCGAGCGATCCCTCCTCCGTGGCAACTCCTGAGTCTGCTGGGTCCATGTTTGGAGGGATTATTCTGTCACGGTCTGCGATGGCAGACCGTGGAGTTGAGGAAAGTAGGGCCCAAACACGAGACTCTTTAGTGAGGGACAGTGGATTTATTTATAGTGAGTGGGCAAAACAGCAACTATGTACAAATCCAGCACTGTGGCTCCCGTGGCGATTCCTCTGTGAATCCCACACAGTGCACGTGTCCATAAACCAGTGGTGTCAAACTCAAATACACAGTGGGCCAAAATTCAAAACTGGAACAAAGTCGCGGGCTAACATTAATATTTATTGAAAAAAATCTTGCTCCATATATAACAAGGAACCTTTTCTTATAGACCCAAATAAGTTTTGCTGAAAAACTGAATATGGAATAAGCAAAGCTTAATACTGAATGATATATAACTTATATAAAAATATATATATAACTTAATATTGCACACATGCAAAATTAAAATTCCAATTAAATAACATATCACTGGAATTCATTTCTTAAATAAAAATTGTATTTGCAGCCTTCTGAATTAAATTTTAGCGGTAAACTTTTTCCCCAGGCTAATAATAAATGTAAAAATAAAATAACAATAATAAACCACTTAACTAATAAAAATATCATTAAACGTGAAACCATTCAAGCCCATGTTTGGGAGTAGCAAGAAAAATTGCACAAAGAAAATGTTAATTATAGCTCAGTTTGCTACACACTGATCTACTCTGATGTGTCCAAGCCAGATACCTGGCATCTCTTCTTGGATGCTAGTTCCTCAATGTCTGGGCTCAGGCTCTGAGCTGAGGAAATCCTCAGGATCGATTGAAGGTGTTCATCGGTCAGACTTCTCCTGTGAGATGTTTTAGCCATCTTCATCGAGGAGAATAGTTGCTCACATAGGTAAGTGCTGCCGAACATGGAGAGCATCTGAGCAGCGTGGGTGCGGAGCCCAGGCATTGTGTCAGGGATGAAATGTGGAAATTGTGAAGCGCCCACAGCATCATACTTTGACTTCAGCGTGTAACTACACTGGAGTTCTATCAGCTTCATTTGGAGGTTTGTTGGTGCTTTTGCCATGTCAACTGCAAAAGGCATTTCTGGGCATCAAAGTCGGCAAACCGCAGTACTGAGTACACAGAGTTTTTCAGCAAACTGTGCAAATGGGAACACAGCAGTAGAGATTTGCATGTTCATCGTTTGGCAGTAGGGAAAATGGCCCAGGTTTCCTTGTAGCATCTGACTCTGCCACAGGCACAATTTCGTTTTAAAAGCCCTCGCTGCAGCATACATATCTGTGATGATACGCCCCCGTCCCTGAAGCTGCAGGTTCAGCGCATCGAGATGGCTCGTGATATCACACATAAAGGCCAGCTCACCCAGAAACTCTTGCTCCCTGAACTCAGCTGTGAACTCAGCTGTGTCTTGCCCTTTGCTTTCCAGAAACTGAAATATTTCCTCACGTAGCTCGAAACATCTGTTCAGTACTTTTCCTCGGCTTAACCACCTCACCTCCGTGTGATACGGCACGTCTCCGTATTCCGAACCACACTCCTCAAGAAAAGATTTGAATTGGCGGTGATTCAGACCTTTGGCTCTTATAAAGTTAACTACTCGTGTTACTGCGGTCATGACATGTTCCACCTTTAGGGCTTTGCCACAACGTGATTCTTGATGTATGATGCAGTGATAAACAGTCAGCTCACCTGCACAGTTCTCCGCTCGCATCTTCTCCCGTACCCTGCCCACCAGTCCGCTCCTTTGACCACACATCACTGGTGCACCATCTGTCGTTAACCCCACAAGTTTTTCCCATGGCAACTTCATTTCAGTTAGACATTTGGAAACCTCTTCAAATATTTCCTTCCCAGTGGTTGTGCCATGCATTGATTTTAATCCTAAAAGTTCTTCCGTAACACAGTGAGTTGAGTCCACACCACGGATGAAGACTGAAAGCTGGGGCTAACATTTGAAAATTCTTGCTTTTTCTCTGGGCACACAACGTCGCAAACTTTCATCATACACCTTTTCACAAACTCTCCCTCACTGAAGGGCCAGGCTGATTTTGCGATCTCTGCTGACACAACAAAACCAGCCTTTACAGCAGCCTCACTTTGTGATATGGCTTTTTTGAATATAGTCTGTGAAACAAAACTTCTTTTCATCTCTTCTGCTTTCCGGCGCCTTTGAGTCATGTCCAGGTCCTTGTACTTCTCTTGGTGTTTCGTTTCATAGTGTCGTCTAATGTTTTACTCCTTGGTTATAGCCACATGAGCTCCACATACAAGACAAACAGGTCTGTCTTTTACATAGGTAAACAGATATTCTGTCTCCCACCTGTCCAGAAAGCTCCTGTTTTCGTTCTTTCTTTTCGCCATTTTGGGAGAGGTAGCGCGGGAGTATTCGCACGGTTGCTATGATACGGTCAACAGAGGAGAGGGCGTTAATGGGTCCTGTCATGACTGACGCGCCAAAACACCAACAGAGCATTCTAGGATTTGTAGTATTAGCAGTACATGTGCTGTATAAGACCGGCGGGCCAGCTCTAATAGTAATTTGGTATGGCCTTGCGGGTCAAATGTAATTAGGCTGCGGGCCAAATTTGGCCCGGGGGCCAGAGTTTGACACCTATGCCATAAACAGTGAAGAAGTGACAACTCCATCCATCCACAATACGAGGTTAGTCATTAATATACTGCAACAACATGGGAATAGAGCAGTTGCGAGAGAATTCAACATTAGTGAATCAATGGTACGGAAGTGGAGGAAGTAAGAAGAATGAGTTGAGTAAAGTTTTACTTACCTGACTGTTTTGTTTCACTTAATACACCTTATGGTCCAAAAAATACGGTACCTGCATGGCTCAAGGACAGTCGCCAACTTTTGGAGTTTTACCAGCTCTGATAGAGTTAAAATGACTAGCTTGTGCTTTTGTTTGTCTAAAGCAGCAAAAACAGCCTCTTGATTCTTTAGCAGATGAGAAACTATATCCAGCATTGAATTCCACCATTTGGAAACATCCTGTATGAGTGACACTTTCTGTGTGCTCCTGGTGTAGTTCCTCCATATTAGCAAGGCTTTCTCCAATGCATCTAATTTTGCTTGCTTTTCGGTGTCATAAAGCTGTTGAATTTACTTAAAATAGTCTTTTGACACGGCAGTTGGAAAGTTGGATCACCTGACACTAACTGTAGCACATTTTCTAACCCCCTATCTTCTACCACTGATAGTGTTCTACAGTCCATTTTGCAAGAGAATTTGTGAGTTTGTTTGATGTTGACTTACTAATTTTGGTCCTGAAACCAGTCATTTCATCACATTTGGGCTGACGACACCTTTTGTTGGTACTCGAACTGGAACTGCTAGCACTAATAGCTCCGACAGCTTCTGTGCTTGCTGCAACATGTTTTCGGAGTCAAAGTCAAAGTAAATTTTATTGTCATCTCTGCTATATACAGTACAGTATATAGAGAACTGGAGACGACGAGGCTCCAGTTCCATTCAGTGCAAAAGAACAACAATAAATAGGGAGAGTAAGAATAAATATACACTTTCAGACTGAGGTAAGGGGAGTAAATATACACTTTGAAGTGAAAAAGGTTAATAACAGTGTAAAATTTACATTACATTACATCTGCATTTAGATAGTAACATAAGGTTAAAGTGCTTGTATGCCAACTCCTTTTTGCACAGTTTGCACAAAACCACACTTTTATCAAGGCTTCCGCCTGCCAGTCTTTTGAAATTAAATTTGCCTTCGACCAGTCCCAGCAACGCGCTTTACTCTGATTCTGGGGGTGTCCAAAACCATGGGCTGCATCCTCCTGAGGACGCATTTGTAGGCCGATTACGTCACAGCCAGGCGACGAAGGCTGTCCAAAACCATAGACTCCTCCAAATGCAGCAGACAAATGCGTCCTCCTTTTCCCCAGATTTGGAGGATGAGTCTGGTGTATCCTTTGTGGCCCACCATATCCCAGAATTCATAGCGCGGCCCAGCCATTCCAGTTTCCAATAATGGCAGCAGCTACTTAGTTTTAATATTACTCTTATTACGCTTTCTGGGTCACAAAATAAACTTTTAATATATTTTCAGGCGAGAATGTAGCTGTGTAATCTTCAAATATCTGCTCGTCTGGTACCCACCAGCTCGATAGCTAGCCGGGAGCTCGAGGGTCACTAGAGCCGGCGAGAACGGCACATCATTTTCAGATCACCGCGGTCTTCGCTACTCAGGTAAAACGTAATATATAAGTCACTTAGATTACCTAAAAATGTTACTGTTTAGCTTTTTCAGTGTTTTATTTGTTTGTGAGTAAATCGGTTTGGCTGAGATTAAAGTTATTAGATTAGATTAGATTAAATAAAACTTTATTAATCCCCCGGGTGGGTTCCTCCTTAGTTTTCACACAGCTGAAACGAAGAAAACTGAATAAAAAGAAGTGTGAGATGGTCAAGAATTTACTCCAGTGCCTTGTTATATTTTAGATAGCAAGGAGCAGACGGCTGAGTTTATTAAACTCCACCGAGACAGCAGTGACGCAAATCTGAAGGCCAGACTGTCCAATTTCACAGCCGTTTACTTCCGGCCTACCAGACCTTCTAAGGACCCAGCCCACGTAGACCGCGAAGGCCGGGTCCTCAGGAGGATGCAGCCTATGGTTTTGAGCACGCCATCTTTGTAGCTCTGATGTGTGCATCAGTGTAATCGGTATACCAGGAAATTGTGCATCGACAAAATTTCCTGTTTGATTGGAATGCAAAGTGCGTTTAAGTGCGTTATTTTTTTCGAATTAATTAATCGCAATTAACAAGGAACTGACCTGCCAGCCCATTGTTCCTTCATTGGTGCTAGTTTCAGTCATTATGCAAATGCACTGTTTATAAGGGTTGGGGAAACCTGAAGTCAGCTGAGACTGAAGAAGCTATCCAAATGAACAGAATCAACTTTTTGGGATTAACTTACCTGGATGATTGAGCATGCATCAAGATGTTTGCATAATGCTACCAAAATTCAATTAAAATTATACAGTTTCTATTTGAATGTTGATCACCCACCTCCTCTAATTTTTCTTTGTACTAAAAAAGGACCAGACAAGCATACAGTAAATCTTGTGAAGATGTAAGATACAAATATCAATCAAATAAAAGATTAAAAACTGCATAATTGTGTGACATGCCTTTAGTGTGTATGTACTGTATGTATGTATGTACATACATGTCATATTTCTTCATATTCCATATACTTCATATATAAGCAGCTTCTGTTGGCATAATTCTTACAGCTTTCAGAACTAGATATCCTTTAACACTGAAGAAATAAACTCGTGCTTGCATTAAATATAATTGCTTGTAGTATGAAAAGTGCATTATCTTCTTGTAAGCGAAACCTACCACATAGGTACCCAACAGTGTTTTGTGTGCAAAACTTTCTTAAATATTTAGTGTAAACTATGATAAAGTTTCTGGGTCCTTTACAAATGTAACTTTTCCACACACTTCCAGTTACTACATACAGATTTATGTAGTTTAATATTGTTCTTTTTGGATTTTTTCAGAAACCTTCATTTTTTCACAGCAGAAAATACTTTTCCCTTAATCTCCTTTGAATGTGATGAGGTAGTCGGGGTATGCTTGGTTGTCATGGAAAACAATATACATGGTAGGGTTATCAATTTTGTCCACTGCGCTATCGAAGCGGTTGTGAGGTTGCTGGCTGTGTCGGAGTGGAAGCACCTTCATGGTAGCTTGGCCCTGAGTGAAGACGCCTGTGAGGACTCGGGCGACGAACATTAACTGAGAACCATCAGCAGCTGGCTTGGAGTAGGTGGGGTGGGCTGAGTAGCTGGCATTTACAGCAAAGTAGGTCCCATGACCGTATACAGTTGCTGAATGTAGGAAGAAAAAAAAAGGAAATTACTAATAGGTCATCATAGATAACACATGGTGACTTCCAACATATATTACGTAAGTATTGTAAGTCTTTCATTTAATATCCTAAGAGTTCTGTTTGTGTCTATAAATGATGGTTAAATACAACCACATTCAAGACTATAAAATACTTGGAGCAGTCTGCAAATGATCAATCTGTCACCACATAACGGTGGACCAATATAGACACAATGTTAGAGTGATCAGAGCTGTAAAGACTTACATGTATATGTAAAACCCTGGTGTATAGGAGGTAATAATTTCTAAGACAAAGTCAACACTAGTGATTCGTTTTGAAGCAACAGAAAAATGTTGTCTTGTTCAGCAACAATTATCACCGTTTTGCCCAGCAAAACTCCTGTTGAATCCAGTTGTCATGATGGAGTGGCAGTTTTCCTGAGTCGTCCCGTGGTACAGAAGTTTCTCCGCTGCTCCTCCCTCGTGTGCGTTCTTATCAGAAATGTGCTTCTTCTGGGCTTCATAGGCGCGCCGCAGGTGAACGTTCTGCAAACGTTCAATCTGACAAGAGAGACCGAAACCAAATGATCACAGAGATGCCAAAAACAATGCAGTGTGGATATTAAGTACACCTGATGGCTTAGTTCATGTCTTTATCGTGGTAACCATAAACTGAGGCATGTGTTTCAGGTATGAGAAGTTTAGATTACAGCAGTGAATAATTAATGACTTTCTTACTGCAAAACTGAAAACTTTAGAAACTTAAAACTTAAAAACACTTTACAAACATGATATTTCTCAGGTAGGGTTTGGAGTTTGAATTTTTCATAGCATTTCTGAGCAAATATATTGACATCGGTTCAATGGACCACAGAGATATGGTGGACAGAAACTGCAAATATCCAACATAGATAGATAGATAGATAGATAGATAGATAGATAGATAAAATAAAATAAAATGTATTTATTTTTTTTAATGTGGCAATTAATTTGTTGATACAATGTGACTGATTTCTGTTTTCTTTAATTTCCTGTATTTCTCTTTTTTCATTTTGATTTTAATATATACATTTACTAAATTAATGAATTAAATTCAATCATGTTTTACATGTGGACACAAAAGGATCAAATAAAATGAAATAAAATCACTTTTACTGTTGTTATGTGCAGGTACACTGGTACAGACCCTGCGAGTTAAATTCTTGTGTGCAAGCTTCATAAGCAACAGAGGTGTGCAAAATACAATAACATAAGAACAAAGAGAAATATAAGAATGGGAATCTGAGAATTATAAGAATAAATATATGTACAAATATAAGAATGTATGCGCATTACTCAATATGTATACCAAATATGTATATATACATATATGTGTGTGTGTATACATATATATACAATTAAATAAAGTAAAATATACAAAATTTACAGAGGTTAGCAGGAGAGCAGGTATGTGATGATCCTGCAGTTGCCCCGGGTAACAGGACATTCTTTCTTCATATAGTAAAAAGAAATTCCAATGGAAAAATATTTTTTACATTTTTTAGATAAAAAAAAAAAGAAATAACTTTTTGTTACACCTTTTATGTTACCAAAATATGTAATTAATGACCACATGCACTGCTGATATAAAGTCTGGTGCACTTAATACAATCCCTGAATGTTAACATGTATCATGATAGCTGACCAGTTAAGCAGACCACATTACAGCCAGTAATGCTCAGCAGTTTGCACTGTAACCCCACAATATACTTTTTCAGCTTGTATGCATGTACTTGTGTATATATGTACTTGTACTTGTGCAGGAAAAGCCACCCACCTTCATCACAGTTTTGGGGACAGTTCGTTTGAAAGCCTCCTTCACTGTGTGATACTCTGCAGAGGAAGTCTCCAGTGAAACCACCTTCATAGTCTCATTGGCAGCCATGGGGTCCCAGTACAGAGGGAAAGTAAAGTCTGAAAAAGACAACATGTTTGTTATATTTTATTTAGTCAGGTAATGACGCAACAAATGTAGTATACACAAGAGAAGACACAGAACCAACTTATTTTTTTTTTTTTTTTTTGTGTAGGATGGTGCATGAAAAAAACAAAAACATAACGTGTAAGTGTAGGCTTGGACACAGGGTTTTGGCTTTTGTAGGACACTTAAGTTTTTCTCTAACTGTGTATTCTTGTTTGTTCTTGTTTTTTCCTCCTGTTCCAAAGTTTTTTTTTGGTTCATTCTGTGTTTTGGTTTTGGCATAGGACTTAGCTTAGCTCCTTAGTCGTCTGAATTTCCTGTTTTCCATGACTTTAGTGCTTGCTTGCTTCAACTGATGATAAGTTTGTTAATGCCCTTTTCTATTCCCATTCTGTTCCTTCAGCTGTGTCTCTATGTTTATCTTGTGTCTCTCTGTCAAGTTTTCATGTTGTGAGTCTGTCATCTCTTACTTCCTGTTTTACTTTGGTGGTCTTTCGTCTCTTGCGCTTTGTGTACAGTTCTTTCCTCTGTCTCATCAATCTTCCCTTGCCCTTTATTGCATTCTCTCTCAGCTCTTTTCCTCTTTGCCTTGTGTTTTCTAAGAAGTTTTTTTCCTCCTCTGTTTCTTTGTATTTTTAAGAGCTTAGCAATAAAGCTGTCATTGAATTTTACACATTGTCTTAGATGTTTTAAAATTGGGATTTGGTTCAATCCAGCCACATATCAGTCTTAACACTGTTTGTTATATTGGTGCCCTTCTGACACCAATCTAACACTCCTTTGCAATGCAATTTGAAATCAGCAGATAAGGAGACACTTTGATATTTTTAATATTGATATTTCGACATTTCCTGTTTCAAAACTGTTTAGTGTTACTGTCGTTCATAGTGACTTTTGCAACTATTTTTACTACAAGTACATTTTTTATAGGTTTTTAGTATAATTATTTCTTTCAAAACCTTAACATTTGTTTATTTAACTTTATGTTACTCTCAAGCATCAAACTCCAGTATCAGTCGGGCTCATTTTTGTAACATCTCTGAGAACTATCTTCTCACCTGGAAGATTCTCAAGTCGTTTCAGCTTTGTCGTCCGTCTGCTCAGTGGTCGTGTGGCCACCATTGCCTGTAGATCAACCTCCCATATAAGTCCCTGTGCATCTGTTATTCCTTCTGTTAATTCGTTTTTTTCCAATTGGTGATTAGCTGATTTGGGGAGTCTTTCCCAGTTACCATTATTTGCCAGGATGCACCAAACCACTTTGTTGTAAACATCCTCCTCCTCCCTCACTCTCACCTCTCTAGTGAGGGTCATGTACTGACACTGACTCATTTTCTGCATCACCCAGGTGACCCCGTCTTTTAGCCCGCTCACTGTTAGGGTGCCAGACTGATCAGTTTGCATGAATAGACCTTCAGACTCCACCAGCTCCTTCAGCTCCATCATATCATCCTGGTTGAGGAAATCCAGTTCCTCCTTTGAGAAGGTTTTACTGGAGCACTGCGTCTGATATTGATGCTTCAGCTTTCCCATGGCATCGTCAATGTCCGTTTTGGAAAGACCCAGGAACGTGAAGACAGACTGCTGACTTGCAGAGCTGATTTGGAGACTGCTGAGGTATGCACTCACAGAAGGAGCAGACTGTTGTTGCTGTTGTTGTTCTTGAAATGACACTGGAAGGTGGATCAAACAAATCAGTAAAATAATTTTTAATCTGCTTTTATTTTAAAATTCACTACACTAAATAACCAGACAAGATGGCACTTTGTGAATAATTCTATCACCTCTGTTGATGACAGCTGGGGAATACATCTGCATCGCTTCCTCTTTAAAAGCCAAGAAGACATCGATCTTAATCAAGACCAGGCGGATGTCGGTGAGGCTGTTCATTGATGATGTAGAAGACTTGATCCCTTGAAGAATAGTTCCTGCCACAACAGCAGGGTCCAACTCGCCAGCACCTGGAAAAACACCACTTGCATTTAGGTGTGTGTGTGTGTGTGTGTGTGTGTGTGTGTGTGTAGCACAACAAATTCTTAGAATGTCAAACAAAATACTTACCAGCACAAATGGCCGGAATTGCCACAGAGCTGTATTTATACCATTCACAATAGCAAATGATATCGCACACAAGTTGTTCAATAAGGGCTTCATCTCTTTGTCCACATACATGAAAAATAGCTTTACAGGGGAAGTTTCCAGACTGGGTCACATAAATTTCTCCTCGGTCCACTTTTGCTGCACAGAAAGTGACACAGGAAGCATGAGTGAGAGTCAGATAAGTAAGATGAGAAAATAAATAACTGCTTCTCTTTTTCTCACCTGCTTTCAGTTCAGTTTCCACTTGCGGTCCAGCTACAGTTAAGATGTCTTTGCATACCCCATCTTAGAAGGAGAAGAAAAAGAATAAAAAATTAATGAATAATTAAATCTGGACCTAGTAACAACCTTAGATGTATTTTTACATCAGTTTCATTGCAATCCATTAAATAGCTGTGGACAAATCTCAATCAATTTCAACTACTCTGAGACACTGATGCAAGTAGTGTAATATCAGATATTCTACCCATTTGATTTCTTAGTTTTGATTCCTCTGACAGTGACTCAACCCACATGATCTGTTTCTATTTCCCAATCAATCCACAAGTATTTATAAGAAATGCTGCTGAATTTGCCTGATTTCCACTTGCACAAAAAATGTGAAACTACAACCATGATAGGTACGAGATATAAAATACTAAATGTAAAATAGTAGTTAGTTTTGCAGCCACATGCACATTAAATGTAAAGTATAAGTAACTGACATTTATTGTGTAAATGTCAATGTAATTACTTACATTGTGGGACCATGACTACTTGTGCTCATTTTTGCCAGTTCATAAGTATATGCCAAATGAAAACTTCAATCTACAAAGATTACATTCAAATATACATCACCATTTCTGAGCAAATATTCATAAATAGCTGTCAGCCTTTGCCATCCATAGAGAGCTATGCTACCATTGTGGTTAAAAATAACTTTACAGTTACAGCATGAGCATCCTGCTCACTACGCCTTCCTGCCTTTGTGTTTCACCTACCAAGGTTAAAATTTTGGAAGTCTGTTGTGTTCACCACAGCATCTGTAGTCTCATTAGTGATGTCACCAAACACGACATGTAGTTTAACCCCTCTTCCCAGTATCATGACAATGTCATCTAGGTCACTGGTGAGGGACCTGAAGATTGCTGAGATGAAGAACACCACATATTAGATTTTGTCTGAAATGTATTCTGATACTGAGGGTGCTGATGAAGATGGTAAAATATAACACTGGCTGAATGCTTTTTATCTGCTCACTATGCATTAATCTCACATAATGAAGACAGTATGAGTAGTGCTAGTGTACCTTGGCCTCCCTGGTTCATATTTAAGCTGAGCTGTTTGTAGACATCATGGTAGCACTGTCGATAAAAACACAGAATAACATGATAAATAACTGATGCATGGTCAGGACAGCCCTGTTTTTGTTTTTAAAAGTGCTTTATAAATAAAGTGATATAGTATGATATGCATGTTACATATCAGATCAGGACATATTGATTGACACTGACCGCCTCAGAATCAGGGTAGCCAGGTTTAATGACAATGTGGATGTTTGTAAGAGAGCCAGAGGACGCAGATAATCCAAACTGGTGAATGATGTCGGTCAATACTTGAATAGCTTCTCTCAGCGGGTATTTTAAAATAACACCTGGCCCAATGATCGGAATGGCCACTGAACCCAAATTCAGCTGTACACAAAGCTCCAGACATCTCTTCAGACCGTTACCAAGAGCCTGCAAATCAAAAGTTACATATTTTTAAACTATGTTACAGTTAGATTTCGTTCTATACATCCTTGCTTGGAGTTTGTGCCATATAACATCAAGTTATTCCAAACTTTCAACTTTATACAGAAATTGTACTTTATTTAATTTCATAAAACTTTACCAATCCCAAAGGAAATTCATTCATGTACTTCTAAAGGTAAATTAATTTGATCTTTTCCATCACTATAAGTATTATGAAAGTCCTTAATTTTACCTGAACACTCTTTCCTCTTACTCCATCCCAAGGCAAGCACTCAATGAAGAAAATCTTGGAGCAGCCCAGAGATGGAGGTGCATCAACCAGCTGAACATCACCAGGGGTGAGGGCACAACTGGCTAAGACTGAATCAAACTTTAACTTTAATACATTCCCAGCTTTGGCCAACAAACTCTTGCCAATATTTGTAGAAGTCAGCTGCTTGTTGAGCATGGGGACCACCAGAACATTTGCCTGCAGAATTAATATTGAATAAAATGATTACTGATATTTTATTTGGGGTTATAGGAAGATAGAATTAAATGGAAATAATCAAACCTGTTCATTTTCTAAACTGCTGAGTTTGATCTTCAGGTTTGTTCTGTTGATTGCAGAGTTTCCAACTGTGCTGTACATGCTGCTGCTGTAGCTGAGAGATCTAGATGTATCGCCGAGTCTGCTGGTGTTTCGTGGTCTTTGCACATTTGGGGTGGCTGCAGTTTGCTTCTCTCGGATAATTACGTGACAGGAACCCTCTATCAGCTCTTTAGTCACTTTACCCTCTTCCTGGAAGTACTGCTGAGCCCCTGGTCCATCTAGAGTCAACGTGTCTACTATCAGACTGTCTAGAGTTGATGTTAGGGCCTCCTTGGCCTCCTGAACATGACATCGAGGACCAGACACAAACACACAAGGATTTGGAAAATGTGAGGCTTGTAAGGTCACCTTGGTCTGCTTCACGCCAATCAAGTCTAGGATTTTATCAAAACAGTTGACAATGTCATGATGAAGCAGATTGATGGTTTCTTGAGTTGAAACTTGATTCATCTGGAAGTCATGAAGAACTTCATTGAGCTTGGCCAAGTCTTCACTGTAGCCCACCAGTCGGACTTTGGTCGTTGAGGTTCCACTGGCACCTGGCATGTAGCTGACGTCCACTCTGAGCTCTCTACTGTTTGCCTCGTTCTTGGCTTTCGTCAGAATTTCTTTCAACCTGTTAAGATCTATTGCACCCTGCAGCTGTACAGTGGTCACTTTAAAGTCTCTCATTACTGCTGCCTCAGCTTCATTCAGAGCATCAGAGGACAAACTGGACAGAACCAGATCTGAACCCACCTCAAAGAAAACAGGGTTTCTGAGTCTCTGCTGGAAGCGAGTTTGGTATTTTGGGATGGCATCACTGGTCTTCATGAAGGTTAGCAGAGCTGTAGGGAACTTAACTCTCTTCTCTTTTACGTTCTTAATCAGTTCATCCAGTTTTGCAGCTCCTGACTGCACCTCTTTGTCAGGGCCCTCCAAAGTGATCATGGCACTACCTCTGATGATTGTAACCTCTGGACAATTAGCACGCATTTCTCGATTGAACTCTTCTTTTATGAGCTTGAAGTTCTTCTCCACAATTGGCACTTCCTTTTTGGCGGGTAGGCTTTTTTCCAGAATTGCAATCTTCTCCTTCATGGCATCAGCCTCTCCCACAACCACTGCATAGCCACTCTCTGTGTAAACTTTGATATCATCTGTCTTAAAGGCCGAGTCCTGCAGTACCATTTTCACTTGTTTTGGCTCAAGCACATGAAAACAGTTGTAGCTCTCGGTGAGCTGGACGAAGACCCAATCCACTTGACACTCCCATTTCTCTGCAGCACCACCAAAACCTCCTCCTGGCTCCTTGTCAACCTCCCCTCTAACCAAAACCTCCTCTTCATCGAAATTTAGCTCCACTGTGCAGCCGATTGACGACAGCTGTTTTTCAAAAAATTTGTATGCTTTAGAGTTGTCTCTCAGGAAATACAGCAGGAAAACATCTATCCTGAAAGTCTTCTCAAGACCCTTTATGTTTGGGTTTGTTGAGCTCTAAAAGAAGGAAAGAAATCAAAGAAATCTGTGAGTTTATGCTATAAGATAGACTACTTATCATTAACAATTGGAGTGTACCACATAGGCCTGGGCAGTAAGTCAAAAATAAATCATAACCCTCATTCAAAACCTCTAATTGACGTTATCTTTGCCATATCATGTATTTTATTTCTTTTCTCTTTACACTTATTAATACTTCACCCATTATGTACTATCTCTGCTATGTCCAGTCTGTGGCATCCATGACAACCATCATAGAGGAAACTTGAAACACCAATCCCAATGCCAAATAAAAATACCGTATCCGTTGTTTGGACAGATACTTGACTTTAGTAAACACAACATCAATAAAAAAGAAGAAAACTATGAGAAAATACCAAAAATATCTCAGCTTTAGTGGTTCAGCATATTTACAGCACAAACCTAGTTTGTGTGTCATTGCGTTAAATTAATCGTGATTTTCATTTAACGTCATATCGCGCAGCCCTAGCACCTCAACATCCATCCAACATCCAAACACCATTTTAATCACCACCTCTTAAGAGAAAAGAGACATGTATAAGTATTTGTTTCCTAAATAAACTTGTTTCACAACAAACTGGATTTCACAGCAGTTGCCAGTGGTACAGATTCATACAGTCCTATGTAGATAAAAACATATTGAATTAACATTTCTGTTAATATGTTTTTGTTTTTCTTTGTTATGTCTGACAATGACACTGTCTTATAACAGAAATACACTACAACCCTGTTTCTAAAACAGTTAGGCTATTGTGTAAAATGTAAATGAAAGCAGAATGAAATAATTTGTGAATCATTTAAAACATGATGTTGAGGGGGTTTTTTTTTTTTTATCTGTGTGCTAGTTTAGTGGCCAGACTGCTTCGAGCTGATAGGAAAGAAAAAGTAACTCAAATAACAACTCCTTACAATCAAAAACTAACAGCAAAGATTTAAAACAGTACTGAAGTCTTACTTGGTACTATCAAGGTGTACCAAATAGTAAAGTGTCCCATGAGTGTATCACCATCTTGCTTGTTGTCACCCATGTTTTGAAAAGCATTATCTTTGATGGTATGGAGTGACATACATGACATGGGTTACTTGCTTGTCTACAAAGGCTTTAATGCAAAATAGTATATAAAGTATTTGTATCTGTATCTGCATGCTGTGCTATCCACATGATGTATTTTTCAGGGAAGGGCTTCCTTATTTAAACAACACTAAACTACACTTTGTATTTTAAACTTTGTATCAAAAGCGAGACTCATAAGTTAAAGAAGCCTGAGAACTGTCAGCCACTGAAAACATCTGAGGCATAATAATAACGATGAATAACAAAGATGGCACAGCAAAAGTGGAGCAAACATATACTTCCATAACTAAAGTGGCTGGTGTGTCCATTGCCCAAATGTTGTAAGAAGAGGAAGTGATACAAAACTGACATTCTTCTAAAACAACAAACACATTCTGTAAATTTGTCCCTGACATCAAATTTAATCATCGTGTAGTTTTTAAAAGAAAGAGTTTTACTATTTAGAATGTATTCTTTGCAGTACTTACAATGTGTTTTAAATATTGTAAAATCATCTGTTTTTGTCAATATTGTCCTCAGCAGTCCAACTTTCCCTGGAGGCTAACTCCTCTAAAACTGGTTTCGCCACATTATTCGGCTCTGACACTCACTTTTTTACTGTAACCAAAAGTCATGTTTGAAAGAGCAGTGAACTGTACCAGTGATTGGCTTGTTGATGGCTGGTCAGAGGTCTGTGGTGAACTTGTCCGGCTCACGGTCAGCCGCACTTCTCCACTCGGAAGAGTGATGGTGTGAAACTTCCTCTGCAAAACTCTCTCTTGATCTAAAGCCACCATAAACAGAGTCACTGAAACAGCCTGCAATTAAACACAAATCTAAAAAAATTATTTTACAAATAACCGACTGTCCTACCTTCTTTTTCCTTGAAACAGATTTTATAAATGCTTCCTCCGAGTTTTTCTACATTTCCGCAGTCGCCACCCCCGGAGTCTCGCCTTTTCTGAAAGTATCTCCTCACTTTCTCCTTCTCTCTGTCTGTAAAGTCAGTGGCTTCAAAAAACAGTGGATACGGATATTCATCCATTATATCTGCAATTCTACACTAACATGAGAACTTTAATCCCGTCTAAAACTTGGTTGTGCCACTCTGTGAGTGCCCGTTTTTGTTTCAGTTTCACTTTTCAAGTATCACATCCTCATACTTACACTCGTACACCCAGCAATGCAAAAAGTCCTCATTTAATTCTCAGGGGCTTTTCTCGGCTCACCTACCTGCTCTGCAGGTACTTTACAAGGTGTTTCAGCTGTCAGAGTATAACTCTAAATCATATTTATGTCTTAACATGGTTTTGAGAAAGACATTTTATCAGTAATTATGTGAGGTCTGTCATTAACTCAAGCTTTAAAACATCAAAGAGAATTCTACAGATATGACTTTTACTAAGAAGTAGGTAAATAAGCTCAGGAGATTTGTGGCAGTGACTGATTCATGTGATGAGGCCCTTTATGGACAGATGGCATGCAGTGAAAAATAGCATACATTACATTGATTCTTTAAACAATGGAGAAGTGGCATCAGTTTGTGAAGATCAAATTGCTGAACAAATTATATAAATATGTTATATTTTTCATTCTCAAAGAGTTTATTTTAAGACTAAACAGTATATGTTAAAATTCACAGGGCAAAAAAAGCATTATTGATTTAATACATTTTAAAAACACTTGTAAATTTTCATAAAGCTACAGCTACTAAACAAACTCCAAATCCTTTATTATTCACTGCTGAGTAAATTAAACATCTTTCACTTTAGGGTGAAACACTAAAGTTACTTTTGTGCTCTTATAAGTCATCAGTTACAGATTTGTCTTGGTCTTCCACAGTGTTCTTCCACATTCTCACATGTAGTTTCAAGTGGTAATCTACAAATATCTAAAGCTCAGAATCCAAACTTTAGAGTTCAATTGAAGTAAGCTTAGTTTATTATGCATGAACAAATAATGACATGGTTTTTCAACATATGGTTTGAATAACCTTGTTGAAATGCTCATATTTTAGGTGTAAATTGACAGAAAGACCAGAGACCTGACATAAATTATACTTTGAACTGTCTCGACATCAACAGTGATCTGTGTCTCTTTAAATATGTCCTTCCCATTCAAAGGTGCTTCAGCAGCCCCGCCTACAAGGGGTGGGAAAATCCAGACTGCGCTGTGGCAGAAGTAGTAGCACAAAGTTACACTTGTGCTGTCATGAGCAGCCAGTTTTCTTTAAATTTAAGTACAGGAATTTAAACACAGAGACTTTTGAAGATGGATTTATTTGCTGTTTAATATTGTGTGGTTGAGCAACTAATTACTTATCCAGTTTTTCAAGAGAGTGACTATTTCATTGGCTCTTCAGTTAATAGTGAGTTGTATAAGAAGATAAGAAGAATAACAATAAGAAGATTCCTTTTATCAGGAGAGCCAAAATGTTGTTCAACACAAAACAGCAGAGCAAGCTGCTGTCTGCACTCACTGTTCAATTCAATTTAATTCAATTCAATTCAGTTCAATAATATTCAGTTTTATTCATATATAACACCAAATCACAAAAGTCGACACTTCACATCATAAAATAAAGACAATAATAATACAGATATAAAGAGAAACACCCAAACATCAGACAGCCCCCTATGAGCAAGTACTGACAGTGCTGACCGAGAGTGGGAAGGAAAAACTAAAGCGTAACTAAAGGAGGATTGAGGGTTATCGGCACTAAACATGTGCTTTATCAAAAATTGAAGTTTTAAGCCTAATTTAATCTTAACCCACACTACTTTTAAATATCCCAAGAACCAAAAGTAGTCTGAGAGCAAAGTGCACTATAGAGGTGATAAGGTACTATGAGTTCTTTAACATAAGATGGGGCAGATTACTGATGGTAATGCTGTGTTGAAAATGTATTAGTTGTATAGGAAATGTTCCCCATGATGAAGCACTAACAGAAGGTAATGAGGTAATCTGGATAAGCCTGGTTATCATTGAAAATAATAAACATGCTTGGGTTTGCTATTTGGTCCACCAAACTGTCATAACGGTCATCGGGCTGATTGGTGCGAGGCGGAGGCACCTTCATGCTGCTGTTACCCTGAGTGTAGACACCAGTGAGGACTTGGGCCACAAATACTCTCTGAGAACCATCAGCAGCTGGCACTGAATAGCCGGGGTTGGCTGAATAGCTGGCACTGACAGCAAAGTAGGTCCCCTGACCATATACAGTTGCTGAAAACAGAAAATAAAGTACAGACATTTAAAGTTTTGGAATTATCAGACATGTATATTACTTCTCGGGTTAGGCGTCTTTTTTATGTTTGAAAGATTCAAAGATCTTGTTAGGTGGTTTAAAAAACACAACACAATCCTCTGAAAATGGTCAGGTACAAGGACTGTAAATTTGTGAAAAAGCAGCCAATGTCCAAAAAGGTCTGGAAAACTATTGTATAGGCCACCCTAAATATTACAAGAAAAAATGGCTGCTTGGAAGCAAAATATAAAAAACATGAAGGGTAGGTCAAAACCTTTGCACAGCACTGTAATTTTCTGTATTAGGAAATAAAGAATATATTAGATTATCAACAAAATAAAGCAACAGTGACATCAAATGTTATAGTATTATTATAGGATATTTTCTATGCACTGGTGTTCTATAAACAGAATCAGGTGATCATACTGATTAAAGTTGATTGGATCAAAGGATAATTACCATGTTTCCCAGAAAAACTCCTGTCGAATCCATTTTTTATGATGGACTCACAGGTGTCCTGACTCGTCCCATGATATAGAAGCCTTTCACCTGCTCCCCCGTCCTGTCTGTTCTTTTCAGAAAGCTTCTTCTTTTGCACTTCATAGTTTTGCTGCAAATGGACATTCTGCAAGCGTTCAATCTATCACAAAAGAACAAAATGTTCAGCTGTTCAAGTTTCCTTTTCAACACAGTTAACTTAGATTTCTGGTAAAAACCACTCACTTTCAAAATAGTCTTCTGAACTGTTTGCGTGAAGGCCGCCTTTACTTTGAGGTATTCTGAAGAGGAAGGCTCCAATGGAACCGCTTTCCTATTTTCACCACTAGCCATATTGTCCCAGTACAAAGGAAGAGTAAAGTCTGGAAAAAGTTAGACCAGTTAACCAAAGAAGATAAAAAAGGTTTTTAAAATTATTGTTTCCAAAGACAAACGAATCAAGACAAAATCCATACTGTAACTGTCATAAATCCTGAGTGCAGCGCAATCAGACAATCTCACAGAAGGCTTCCAGAAAAGGTAAAAAACGAAGGCTTATATTTTGTACACTACATAAACTGACCATACGGAGTAACAAAGGGCTTGCTTTGCTCACATGAACACTTTTTAAAATAGTGATCAGGGAAATTAACATGAACTTTAAAAATAAAGAAATGCATAGACAAAAGGAAATCATGATTAAAAATATGTCAAGGAGCTCTAGCTCAGATCATAAATCCCAATAAAGTATTTCATCACCACTCTCTACATAATGTTTGTAAGTCTTTTGACATTTAAGATGTGCTAATTAAGACTCGACAGCTTTTCCAGACCACTCTTCTCACCTGGGCGATTCTCCAGTCGTTTTAGCTTGGTTTTTCTAGCAAACCGACTTCTGGCTTCCATCTTCTGCAGATCCACGCTCCACATGTTTCCGTGTGTGTCCACTATCTCTTTCTTGATATCATGCTCTAGGTTATAATTATCTGTTTTGGGGAGCCTTTCCCAGCTACCATCAAATCCCAGGATGCACCACGCCACACAAGGGTACAAATTATCCTCCTCCCTAACTCTGACTTCTCTCCGTAGACGAGCAGCAGCATGAAGCATCTGTATCAGCTCGGTGACCCCATCTTTTAACCCGCTGACTACCAAGCCTCCATCTCCACTCTGGTCCTGCTGTACATGCAAACCCTGCGTCTCCACTAGCTTCTGCAGATCCTTTATTTCATCCTGGGTGAAGTCTGCCAACTCCTCCTTTGTGATTTTTTTTGTGGAGCAGTGAGCCTGGTACAAATCTTTTACCTTCTTCATTGCATCATGGACACTCTTTTTACCAAGGCCCAGGAACAGGAAGACGGACCGCTGATGAGTAGTACAGAGGACACTTAGGTCTGCGTTAAAACAAGTCAAGCACTGATAGGTTATAAAAACACATCAACAAGATTCTGATAAATAGGAACTTGATGTTAACATTCAACAAACTACTTGTGTTACAACAGAAGGAAACATCTGCATTATTTGGTGTTTAAATATATATATATGTAAAAAACATCTACTGAGAAACTATAACTGAATAGTCTTCATGAACTTGTCCTTGAATAGTTCCCCTTTTCAATTACATCTATGCATTTTAAGAGTTTTATGCTGGCCTGTTTGTATACCTCCCTCATTTTTAACTCCTAGCCAGTTTTTGAACTTTGTATTTGTCCCTTTTTGTTAGTCTCGTGTATAATTTCTAAATAAAAAGCTATACTCAAGCAAACTTGGACTGCCTCTTTGTTCTGCTGTTAGGTCACTGGCTCTTTTAGTCAGTTTGTTTTGCTGATAGCACTTTGCATCTTTATTTTGACTGTTGAGCTTCTGCAGATTACAGTATTTATACTTTTACTTATCTAAATAACCTTTATGCTTCCATTTGTTTTGTGCTTTACATCTACCTTAGTTTACTTAACTCAATAGCTGTTGGTATACCTTGGTTTTCCCGTTTCATGCTCAAGTTGTTTTTGTAGGAGTCACCGTAAACCTGCAAATACAAATGCATGCAGTAAACACCATCTTTTTTATGACATGTGTTGTTATCAAACTGTTAATAGAATAAAATAGAAATAATCTAACCTGTTGAACCAAACTGCTAACATCAACATATGGGATTGTTGTGGTTGCCAGAGTCCTCCTGGACCTTCCAGTAATCAAAGTTTGGGGTGTGATAGTAACAGTGTTGCTGGCATATGCTTTTGTGCTCACATTTGGGGTGACTACAGTTCGCTTTTCTTGGATGATGACACAACAGGAGTTCTCTACCAGCTCTTTACTCACTTTACCCTCAGTCTTGAAGTACCGCTGAGCCCCTGCTCCATCCAGAGCCAAAGTTTCTATTGTCAGACTGGTTAGAGCTGACATTAGGGCCTGTTTGGCCTCCTGAACCTGGCATCGGGGTCCAGATACAGACACATGTGGATTTGGAACATATGAGGCTCTTAAAGGAACCTTGGTCTGTTTCATGGCAGTCAGGTCTAAGATTTTATGAAAACAGTCAACCATTTCAGGATGGGGGAGAGTGATTTTTTCTTGAGTTGTGACTTGATTTGTCTGGAAGTCATGAAGAACATCAGTGAGCTTCCTCACATTTTCACTGTAGCCCACCAGTCTTACTTTGGTTGCGGCAGATCCATTAGATCCTGGGACAAAGCTGATATCCACTTTGAGCTCATGAGCGTTTTCTTTGTTCTTGGCTTCCATCAGGACTTCTTTCATTCTGTCAAGATCTGGAGGTACCGCTGCACTTCCCTGCAGCTTCACAATCTCCACACTCAGATCGTTCACCACAGCTGCCAGAGCCTCATCCAGGTCAGCAGAGGACAAACTGGACAGAACCAGATCTGATCCCACTTCTATGAAAACAGGATGTCTAAAGTTTTGAAAGAGAGTCTGGTACTTGGAGATGGCATGGCTGGATTTGATAAAAGTCCTTAAATCTGCTGGGAGCTTGACTCTCTTTTCTAACGTTTGCTTAATCAGTTCCTCATATTTAGTAGCTCCTAGCTGCTCCTCCTCGTCACTGCTTTCCAAGAACATTGTGTTCCTTTTCCCTCTCATAGTTGGAGCCTCTAGCCAGTGAGTGCACATTACTCATTGGCTAGTAATGGCACATTGGCTAGTAATTGGCACATTACTCAATAAAACTCTTCTTCCAATTTGAACTGCTTCCCCTTCAAGATGTTTTTAGTAAAAATCTGGTGGAAAAAAGTACCTGATTTTAGTAATGTAATATACAAAGAATCAATGTACATTACTGTACATCTGTCAAAAACTCAGAGAAACAAAATATGAGAAACAAAGACTTTTTGTCAGTGTCACTGTGCTGTTATCATGCAAGTGTCTAGATTACTTTAAATATATCAACATGCATTACAAAATTTAAATTAAATTTACACTGTTGGTTACCTGTGACTGATGGGTGGCTGGTGGTTGATCTGCGGATTTAATATTTTGAAGAAAATTAGTCTGACGTTTAGTTTGATCAGTCTCTTTACACGGAAGTGTGTTTGGTTTTGCATTTCCTCTTTATAAAGGAAGTGCAAAACCAAACAACCCTCCCCTTTTGTAGAGTGGAAACAAGTCCAAATTAAGGCTAGACTGAAACTGCAATGCACTTTGCTGACTGTGGTACTGGCAGTGACTGGTTTTATACACAAACCCTGAAATGAGCTGTTTTAGTAATGTGTAGGCAGCACAGTCCAGTTTCAGCTGCTGTGTTTAGTGCTAAATGTTAATTGTTTGCTTAGGTTTGCTAATGCTCACAGTATGCAACAACAGACATATTTACCATCAGCAAATCACTGACCACATTGGGAGGGGTGCTTGCATTGCAGTGGACTGTAGTGTAATCAGATGTCCCACTTTATGTTGAAATACACAGCATTTTCGAATGGCTAGTTTTTAAAGGGTAACCCAGCAGGATAGACACGTTTCTCAAATTTAGCTTTTATCCAGTGAGTGAACTAGCAGAAAAAAATGCAAGTGTAGTCATAGTAAAACCTTGGTAACTACTGCTGTATTTTTCATTATTGCATGGTGTAGATTATGAAGTGACAAAGCATAGTCAGATTTTTGCCAGTTATGAATCCAGTGGACGGATTCCTGCTGAAACCCAAAAATGATTATTGGCCAGAACAGCACCTGAATGAGAATCGTTAAAACATGAGAATCATTGTAAGTAAATGATATATTAGCTGAAATAGCTTCCTTTTATCTTTATTGTACTTATTCATTGAGGTAATTAGAGAAATGGCATATACATAAAATATATTTATCCTTCACACAGTAAATGGCTAATGTCTGACATATACTTTTCTGTTTTTAAACGACCTCTCAGCATTAGTTTCATGTTCTCCATTTGTCCAACATAAACATAGACCTAGATTTAGTTTGTTGGCCTCTTATCACCCAGTTTTTACACATTTACACAATTATAGCACACTGGGATTCCTTACCTTCTTTTCCACTAATTCCATAATCCAATCCCTCAGAAGGCCATCTTCTTGTTTTGATGTTTTCTCTCCCTTTGGTCTGATTATAAAGAAAAATAACAGCATTTTACCTACAATACTGAATGTTTTATGTAAGTAGTCTATATCTTACATCTCCATAGACCACATTCCTAAGAAAACATTAATCTCTGAGGTGATTCTTTTCTGTTTCGCTTTCCTGTAAGTCCCTGTAAGCTCCATTCGCATGTCATAATCACAGACACACCTAGATATGAAAATAGGTCACTGTCGGTTTCATATGGTAAATTTCCTTGTTTGTCCTGCCGGTAAGATACCATTAAGGGAACTTGCTTGCTCAGAAGTATCTTTGTTACAAGCAATAATGTAGCTGGTGTTGGTTTCACCTTGTCTGTCCATCTATGTGTGTCTGAGTAAAATGTGCTTGTGGAGAAATCTACTGTTGAGGAAATTACCAGACAGATATTAAATGCTTCATTTCAAACACTGACATGACAATAGAAACTCTGATTTTGAAGGGGCAAGGTCTTACTTATAGTACCAAGTAGTCATGAATAAATGCTGTACTTGTATCAGTTTGCCTGTAAAAGTTCTCAGTGATTTAGGTCACAGTAGCTTTGAGTGCTTGGAAAGAAGGCAGCTGGACTTCGTTTTGGTTCATGAAGAAGTTTTACATAAAAAATATGCTCTTCAATGAGCAGTCACAGTTATATATAATGTTTTACAAGCAATTTGAAGTATGCTTATTAATCAGTCCATTGTTTATTAGCTTTCAAAGTAATTGCACATTAAATAGTCATCAGTAGCCGAGCCAGATCACTAACAAAAATGTACATATAATTTAAGAGAACACAGGAAATTAAGTTTATTACGTGCCATTTTCATTGTAAATATTGATCATAAGGGAAAATAGGCAGTGAAGTGCTCAGTAAAGCCGAGCTGATGTGATCAAATACCCTGTGCTGCTGTTTCACCAGGGTTGGCAGCAGACCGTATAAAGTGGATAAACAACTAACACTGACAGGCCGGCGTTCGACTCAAGTCACTTTGTTTTCCATTTTAAAAAAGAACAAAAACAATGCTTGGTTAGTTCAGAGCTTCTAGGTCATAGAGTAGTTAATTCGGCTTATTACATCTTAATATAATTCTAAAAACTATGTCAATCTTGAAACTACTAAACCCTGTTGCACACAGCACACAAGAATAAACAGTTAAACTTAACTGGTCCTGATCCCCACAGCTAAGAAAACTATATCAGCTTACACATAATATTTTAACAGTATGTGATACCTAAAAAACAAACAAAACAGAAACTACAAGATCTGTTAAGATACAACAGTGAAGACAAACAATAAACCTGAACAGAACAACGCAAATATTAATATGAACAAATTTTGCCAAATTTTACAACATACTGAAGTACCTTTTTGCAGTAGAGGTAGCACTGTGAAATTACTACTCAGTTATAATGTTAAACTTCTGCCTTCATCTGCTTGCATGGTTGTATTACTCCAGTTGTTGTCACAATTAGACCTGCTGTGTTTAATCCGTTTAAATCGAACTCGGGTTGATTTCCCTCGTTGGTACGGTTCGTTTGTGCAGGTGTGAACAGTAATCGTACTCGGGTGTGGACCAAAACGATTCCTATGTAGCCTTACTCTGACTGGCGGTCTCGGTACGGTTCCAACTGAACTCCAGAGCGGTTCGTTTATGGTGTGAACGTGATCCGAACCAACTAACAGGTGTTTGTTACAAGTTTGAACTAAAAAATGAAACTCCTCTAGCCGTGTAGACTTCTCACTTCTAAATCCATGGAGTTGCTGTTGATGTACAAAGATCGTTACAAAATAGCAAGCTAGGTGTGAAATGAACGTAAATTCTCCTTTTAGTCACACAGCACCTTCTTCCTGTATTCACTTTTGTTGCCCGCCCCCTTGACACATCTGGCCAATGAGCTGACGTGCTCATTCTCACGTGCTTTGTAGTGAAGCGGTTAAAGTTATATGTACCATGTAGCCTCATTTGAACATGAATATAGTTTTTTTTTAATATATATGTTTTTTTAATTAATTAATTATTATTTTTTTATTATTTATCAAATGTGATGGTGGGACAATATCTCTCAGAGGACTCACACCTTTAGGGAAACCAGGAGAGTATTCCCAATTACAAAAGGACAGGATTGAAAACCGTGGTGGGAATTCTGATCAATTATGAATCCAAATTGAAATTTTTAAGTTAAAACTGTAGTCAGTATATATAGAGGTCAGGAGAAAAGCTCAACAGTGAGTGTCTACAGCCATCTGTAAAACACATTGGAGACATCTAGTGGTGTTGGAGATCTTGTCAAATTTGTTGGAATTATGAATGAAACAAAGAATTTGCCAGAATTTGATGCAGCATGCTCTACCATATGGGAAGAGTCTGATTAGTAACAGCTAACCCACTGCCAATGCACACAAAACACAATGAAACACTATGAGTCATGGATTGGCCTCCCCAGGGCCCGGACCTCAACATTACTGAAGCAGTGTGGGATCATCTTGACAGAGAACAGAAAAAATGCAGATGAGACTCATCACACGTATCCGTTTCAGATCAAACTCATTTTAATGTTATACTAACATAACCCAAGAAAGTACAAAATGCAGGTTTTAAATTTATTTCAAAAATGTGTTTTTAAAGTTTTTCAGAATCAGAATTAAGATCTGAACGCACTGTTATGCCAGACATATTTGCTTTTCCAATACGAGCTTTATAAACTCTTTAGAGATTCTTCTTGTTTGTGTTCCATTTACGAAGCAAATGTTTCATCTGAAACATTTTATACACATAGAAGCTGTGCACGTGACTCTTTTAAAAACTTGTAAAAAATGGGCTTCTGTAACAGTAACGTCAGACCACTTTTCCACACTAGCACTTATAAGTATTTTTGTCATTTTTATAAAGTATTACACTTGATGTTTTTACACATTTAACAGCTGTAATTCTATCAGTTATAAAGCGCACATAAGTAAGGTTTTGAACACTTCAATTCATGTATTGAGACTTAAAACCACATAAAAAGAAAAAAGCAGGCTGAACTGAAGCAATTAATAAGGTGTGAAATAATACTGCAGTAATGTTGTTGTATTAACAGACTATCCACTAGATGTCACACTGAGACTAGAAATTGCATCAGTGCTCTCAACAGTGACTAGCAGCTGTGAATGTGTCAAAACAAACAGAAAGTACATTGATGCTGGAGTGTTAATATCCCAGGAAAGATGTTTATTTCTGCTTTGATTAGCCTACATGCCCAAAAATTGAAAAAAACTTGACATTTACATTTGCTGTAATCACATTTTCACATTTATTTTCAAATAACTTTAAACTTCAAAATAAATTTTGTTGCTGGTATATATTTTTTCTTTGCTCAGCAGAGCAGAGTGCATTTCACACATTTCTGTTGATGCTAAGCTAATTGAGGTATTCAAGAAACTGTAATCAGTATAAAGAAACTTATGGGTGTGGTTTTGTTTTGGGTTTTGGCAGGGTTTTTAGACCAAAAACTAATATCTATCTGTATTTTAATACAGAACTCTTTTGTTTTGCAGATATGCACAAAAACAAAACAAAACAAAAAATCCAGCAAGATTTTTAGCATTTTTATTAACTAAATATTTACGTAGCAGATTTTCTGATCATTTCCATCACCTGATGGACTCCATCTTTCAGTCCACTCACAGTCCAGCAGCCTGGATTATAATGGTCTTCTACTACATGCACACCCAGGACCTCAATCAACTGCTTTAGGTGGGTCACATCGTCTTGAGTGAGGCCTGCAAGTTCATCCTGCCTGAAGATTTCCGTAGCGCACTCAGCCTGATACAGACTTTTGAGATTTGCAATGGCATTGTCAACGTTTTTTCTGCATAGTCCGACAATCATGAAGGTGTAATGTTGAATTCTGGAGCTGGTAGAAAGGATGCTTGGGTGTATGTTCATAACTGGGGGGGCATGTGAAACAACTGTAAAACAGATGATTTATAATCAGTGACAAACAGCTCAAAAATGAAAAAGCTGTTTCATGAGGAAGAGGAAACGATGACTTTGTGTTACCTGTGTTGATAACAGTAGAGGGAAACATCTGCATCGCTCGTTTTTTAAATGCCAGGAACACATTGAGCTTGTTGAGAACAAGGCGAATGTTGGTGAGACACTGGAGAGGACGGAAAGATGCAGCAGTCTTAACTCCTTGGAGGATGGCATATGCCACATGGTTGGGGTCCAAGCCAGCAGATCCTGGACAGCCATTTAAATAAAACTGTGTCAATAACTTACATGTTATCTGTTCACCTATGCATCTTAATGTCTCACCTACTACTCACCAGCACAGATGGCAGGTAGGGCCACAGACTTGTATCCAGAAGACTCACAAAGTTGAATGATGTAAAACAGCTGCTTCTCAATGAGACTCACATTTTTTTCTCCACACACGTGTAAAATGGCTTTACATGGGAACCCTCCAGGTGGGGTTTTTAAAATGTCTCCCTTCTTTACTTTTGCTACACAGACATAAAAAAAAAAAAAAAACATGATTAAGATGCTGCAAACTGTGTGCCAGAAATATATTGCAATATGAAATGTGTATCTTTAGCCATTCTTCTCACCATTTCTGAGTTCAGCCTCAACCTGAGGTCCAGCCATAGTTAATATTTTTCGGCATACGCCACCTGTAGATAAATAACAATAACTTTTGCATATGCTATTTTTGGAAATTGCTTTGCTCGAAGATGAGTCTAAACAACATGAAAATGTAGCAGGAGGAACATTTTAATATGTTAATTGCCGAAAGGTACAAGGAATGATGCTTGGACTGTACTTTGTGCTCAACAGGTAAACTAGGCTGGTTTATTGACCTGTGTTTTTGGTAGAGAACTGCAGATATGCATAACAGTTAGCAATGCAGAGGTAGCACACTTGCTGCATTTATTTCAGTATTCATTATTTATTTATTTAGCATTTTAGGTTTCTATTGTAGTACTGTTTTTACTGATATTTAGTATTTGATTATATAAAGTTGTGGGTTCTAATCTAGTTCTGCATTGTTAGTGCTGCTCCCTGTCTGGGTCACCATACTGGATCATCTGTCTCCATCTCACCCTGTCCCTAGCATCCTCCTCTGCCACACCAAGCCTCTGCATCTCCTCCTTCACTATATCCATTATTTTCATGTTTTATAAGTACTTCCTAATATTAGTATCACACTTTGTTCCAGCCTGTTGTTTTAGCCTATATCTGCTTTGTTTTTATTTTATTTATTTTTTGACAAAAATGACACAAATGCAGTTAAGGTGGTTCAGAAATCTGACCAAGGAGAAGATAAGCATTCTCTCGATAAGTTCATCGAGAGAATGCCAAGACTGTGCAAAGAAGCAATCAAAGCAAAGGGTTGCTATTTTGAAGAATTTAAAATACAAAACATGTTTTGAGTTATTTCACACTTTTTTGTTTACTACATAAAGCCATCAATGTAAATAGTCATGAAAATAAAGAAAAAACATTAAATGAGAAGGTGTGTCCAAGTATTTGACTTGTTCGGACGACATAATGGAGCAATCGTCAGCCACCTCCTCTACATGGATGACATCAAGGTGTATGCCAAGAGTGAATGGGACATTGATTCACTGATCCACACCACGATGATATACAGCAGCGACATTGTCACTGAATGTCATTTGGACTGGAGAAGTGTAGTCAGATGGTAACAAAGAGAGGGAAAGTAGTCAGAACTGAGGGGATTGCACAACATGAATGCAACACTGTAGACAGTGAGGACAGCTACAAGTACCTGGGACTCCCACAGGCAAATGGGAATGCCGATGAGGCTGCTAGGAAAGCTGCAATTGCTAAGTACCTGCAGAGAGTTAGTCCTAAGGAGTCAGCTGAATGGCAAGAATAAGATTCCAGCTATCAACACCTATGCCCTGCCGGTGATCAGTTACCCTGCTGGGATAATAGGAGGAGATGGAAGCCACTGACATCAAGACAAGGAAGCTCCTCACCATGCATGAAATGTTTCACCCCAAATCCAGGACCCTGAGACTGTATACTAAACGGAAGGATAGAGGTCAGGAACAAGTGAGTGTCACAACCATGGTCCAGGATGAGACAAGAAACATCCATGAGTACATTAGGAAGATGGCACCATCCAACCAAGTGCTCACTGAATACCTCAGGCAGCAGAAACCCAAGAAAGAGGAGGAAGAGGAGGAGCCATCATGGAAGGACAAGCCCCTGCACGCTATGTACCACCGGCAGATAGAGGAAGTGGCTGACATTCAGAAGTCCTACCAGTAGAAGGCTGGCTGTAAAAAGATGCCCCTGAGACAATCGAGCACATAACAGTAGGGTGCAAGATGCTATTAGGCAGGGCATAAATGGAACGCCATAACCAAGTGGCCAGCAGAAACATCTGTGCTGAGTATGACCTGAAAGTCCTGAGGTCAAAATGGGAAACGCCTACTAAGGGGTTCGAGAATGACCAAGCTAAGATCCTGTGGGACTTCCAGATACAGAAGGGCAAACTGGTTATGGCCAACCAGCCAGACATAGTAGTGGTGGACAAGCAGAGGAAGATGACTGTAGTGATGTAGCGATACCGAATGACAGCAACATGAAGAAGAAGGAACACGAGAAGCAGAAAAAGTACCAAAGGCTCACAGAACAACTCGAGAAGATGTGGAGGGTGAAGGTAACAGTGGTCCCAGTGGTAATTGGAGCAGTTGGTGCAGTGACCCCCAAGCTAGGTAAGTGACTCAAACATCCGAGATCTCTGTGCAGAAGAGCGAAGTCCTAGGAATAGCAAAGATACTGCGCACGACCCTTAAAGCTCAGGTCCTGGTAGAGAACCCAAGCTTGTATGATCATCACAGGGCCAAAGTGCATTTTCCCAACAAACATGATTGAAACTCAATAGTTGTTCAGCCACAAAGTTTCTCACCTTGAAAATTTGTGAAGTTTGTTGAGTTCACCACAGCATCTGTAGTCTCATTAACAATGTCACCAAAGACCAGTTGTAGTTCAACAACACCTCCTACTTTGATGGTGACGTCAGCTAGGTCACTTTTGAGGGACTTGAAGGTTACTGAGAAGAAGAACATGATAATAAGGTTCATATGTGTCTGATATTAGCCTCCATGTCATTTGCTGAACTGTCAGAACCTTTAAATAGATGGTTAAAACACAATATTTCAAAAGTAAATTTTTGTCTGAATGAAAATTGTTCAACCAGCTCTGGTTTTACCTTGGCCTCTCTGCTTCATCTTCAAGCTCAGCTGTCTGTAGACCTCTTGGTAGCACTGTAGATAAATGTCTGGTTTAAACAACATCATACAACATTCTACAAACAATGCACAGTACTTAAAACTAAGAACAAATGCAGGGAAGTACAAGAAATTAAGTAGTTGCCATTACTTTAGTAGCAGGTCCTGAGATTCTCTGGTTCTAACTAATGTCAAATGGCATGTTATCTGCATTGTGTGTAGTGCTTTATGTTACAATATTCACAAGAAAAACACAATAAACAGATGATCATACAATCAGACCTTGGCAATGGTGGAGGGGAGATACTCCCTTTTAACAGAGAGACAGCTTTGGCAGAAACAGGGTTATGTACTGTAATTGCAATCATTTTTACTCCAGTAGCTATTGAAGTACTGCCCAACATCTTCATTCCTATCCATATTACTATCACTCTGGATATCATATCTGGATATTGGATATCACTCTCAGCAGGGAGTAATATGTAAGATGTAATCCAATATAATATACCAATGCTATGACTTGCTACTGAAGTAATTGATGGTAGAAAATAAAAACAAAACCAACAAACAAGAAAATGGTTACTGTATACAGCTATAGAAGATCAAACTCTGTCACCTCCTCAGAGTCTTGGTAGTCTGGTTTAATGACAACACTGATGTTGTGAAGAGATCCACAAGACCCAGATAATCCAAACTGGTGAATGCTGTCAGTCAGCACTTGAATGGCTTCTTTTTGGGGATATTTCAGAATTACCCCAGGCCCAATGATCGGAAAGGCAACTGAACACCAGCCTTCCTTTACACAGAGTTCCAAACACCTTTTTAGCCCATTAGCAAGGGTCTGCAAAAGAGAAGACAGGAAAAGCTTTTCCATGCATTGGTCTCAGCGGTAAAGAGATTTATCATTTCCATTTACTGGTTTATGATTGTGGTTTTCTTGCTTTACTGTGTTTTCACTTTACCTGCATGCTGAGGCCATCAACTCCATCCCATTGCAGACACTCAATGAAGAAGATCTTAGAGCAGCTCAGAGCTGGAGGTGCATCAACCACCATAACATTACCAGCAGAAAGGGTCCACCTCCGAGCTATCAGATCAAAGACCTTCTGCAATGGATTTCCTGCTTTTTTCAGTAGACATTTACCAACTTTCGTGGAAGTAAGCTTTTTGGATACCATGGGGGCCACCACCACATTCACCTGTAGAAATTATGTGAAATAATAGTAACATGTGGGACACATACTCCTTGAATAGAAATTGTGAAATTGTTTAGAATATATTTGTATAACCTGTTCATCTTCCAAAGTGCTAAGCTTGATCTCCAGGTTTGTTTTGTTAACAGCTGTTGTATTTGGTGTACTGCTAGCAGTGTTGCTTTCCAATCTGTCTGGGTTGGAGCTGAGGACGTTAACGTATAGTGGTTCTGGGTAAAGATCTAACACACTTGCAGTACTTTGAGAATAGACTTCTTGTTGTTCCCTAATGATCACCTGACAGGATCTCTCCAACACCTCTTTGTTTTTTCTGCCTTCTTCCTGGAAGTACAATTGCACCGCCGGTCCATTTAACACCACTGTATCAGTTGACAGCTGCGCTAGACTTTTGGCTAAGTCTGCCTGAACTTTCTGAACCAGAGAACGAGGACCCATTACAAGCACACAGGGATGTGGAACATGTGAGGCTTTCAAGGTCACCTTAGTCTGCTTCATGCCAATCAGGTCTAACACTTTATCAAAGCAGTCAACCAGTTCAGGATGTGGCAAGTTTAGCACTTCTTGAATATCAACTTCATTCTTTTGGAAACCATGAAGGACCTCATTGAGCTTGTTAACATCTTCACTGTAGCCCACCAGTCGTACTTTGGTCGTTGTAGTTCCAGTAACTCCTGGCATGAAGCTCACGTCCACTCTTAACTCGCTAATGTTTGCTTCTTTCTTGGCTTTCATCAGGATTTCCTTCACTCTATCTAAATCTGGAGGTACTGCTGCAGCTCCCTGCAGCTGTACAGTGGCCACTTTAAACTCTCTCATCACTGCTGCCTCAGCCTCATTCAGAGCATCAGAGGACAAACTTGACAGAACCAGATCTGAACCCACCTCAAAGAAAACAGGGTTTCTGAGGCTCTGCTGGAAACGAGCTTGGTATTTGGAGATAGCTCCACTGGTTTTGATGAAGGTTAGCAGAGCTGTGGGGAACTTGACTCTATTTTCCTTTATGTTCTTAATCAATTCATCCAGTTTTGCAGCTCCTGACTGCACCTCTGTGTCAGAGCCCTCCAAAGTGATTGTGGCACTACCTCTGACGACTTTAACATCTGGATAGTTAGCGCACATTTCTCGATTGAACTCTTCTTCTATGAGCCTGTAATGCTTCTCCACAATTGGAAGCTCCTTTTTGGTGTATTGAATGTTTTCCAGATCTGCAATCTTCTCCTTCACAGCATGAACCTCTCCCACAACCACAGCATAGCCATTCTCATTGTACACTTTGATATCATCTATCTTAAGGGAGGAGTCTTGCAGCAGCATCTTGATCTGTTTTGGCTCAAATACATGATAGCAGAGGTAGTTCTCATTGAAACGGCTGAAAATCTGATCAAGCTGTTGCTCCTTTTTCTCTGCAGGGCATTCTCCTGGCTGACTCTGACTGTCACCTCTAACTACAACATTTTCATCTTCAAATTTTAACTCCACCGTGCAGCCGATATAAGAGAGTTGCTTCTGTAGAATTTTTAATGCCTTGGGTTTATCTCTCAGATAATACAGGAGGAAAATATCTATGTTAAAGGTCTTCTCAAGATGTTTTGTGATCACTTTTGTTGGTGCCTGAAAAAGAACAAAAAAAGCACATTTATCAGGCTATGCTTGAAGACCAATAAGAATTCTACATTTAAAAAATACATAAACATTAAACATAGAAGGCTTCCACTTTCTAAAATGCTTTGGTTCTGGTAAAATCTGGGCCACAAATCTGGGCCACAAACAGCAACCACAAAATATGTGGTTGCTGTTTGGATTTTGCTTTGGGTGCCTTTTTTGAATGCCTGCACCTTTCAGGAATCCACCCAAACTGGTCGGGTCAGATTATCTGACAGTACATAGTGCAACGTTTCCTTAGGAAAAAGAAAAAAGAAAACTCACCTGAGACTGACTGGTCGACGACTGATTGAGGGTCTGTGGAGGTAAACTTGTTTGGCTCACTGTTAAATACTGTTTTCCACCAGAAATAGAGATGGCATGAAACTTTCTCAGCAAAACCCGTTCCTGAACTGTCAAAACAGCCAAATTCAGTCACCACATGTCACGGACAAAAGCTTACATTTAAAAATGTAACTGCAAGAATGAAAGAAACCAAGGATCGCAAGTAACTTAAGGCAGCATATTGTTCTTTAGCTTTTTTAGCTCTTCTAATATTCATTTAAGATGGTGAACATCATACAACATGATTATATGCAGGCCTGTGAATATGGACACGGTCACAGAGGTATTAGCATGAGTTTAAACTGTTTACACATAGTCTTGTTTACATAAATAAAAAAAATACCTTCTTTGTCCTTGAAACAGATTTTATAGGTGTTGCCGTCAACCTCTCCAGGAATTCCACACTCACCACCCCCAGAGTCTTGTCCTCTCTGAAAGTATCTCCAGATATCCTGAATATCATTGTCAGAGAGACCTTTGGCTTCAAAAAACAGTGGATATGTGTATTTATCCATTTTCCCTAATATTCTAAACTAAAAGGAGAAATTTCGATACAGTTAACACCCTTTTGTGTCACTGCTTTGTGTGAAAATGCACACTGAAACCCTTTTTCATCATCTACTTTCAGTTTCTGTAAGTTCCTCCTCCTTTCATCTACAAGTAGACACACCTAATGTTAACCTTAAAGGGTATTTTACAGTTTTTCTTGTTGTGCAAGTACATGTGTTTTCTTTTTCAAATTATGCAGAAAACACTGAACGTCAAAACATGATGTTAATATTGACGTGTGACGTTTTCTTTTTATAATGCAGTGACTATTGTGATGATTTGTGTTTGTCTAATGTGGAGCTTATTGATTTAATATATATGTTATATATATGAAGTTCTTGTTGGAGTGAACAATTTTTTAAAGGTAAATTTCTGTGTATATAGATTACAATAAATTTGCAATTATTTGCAATCTTAATATGATTTCAAAAATATTAATTTATCCAAAATGCAAAGAATAACTTAAAGTTAAATACTGTAAATAAACATATAAAATTAATAGTAAACCAGTTATTAGTTCTGTAACTTTAAATAGATCTGTTTGAGAGATTGTTTAAGTATAAAAACATTCATGAGAATAACTTTTAATAGCTGCATTCATAAACAAAGCAACATGTTTATCATTTCAAACAGCAACTTTTGCAATTATTTTACAGTTGGTTACTTTAGTTAAAAATCAACAATTTTTAATCTTTAGTTTAACAGCAGAGGACTTTGAGCAGGGAAGTAAACACAGACATTTCCACGAGTTTAGTTTGGTAAGCTAGACTTGTTCCCAAAGTTCCCCTGAAGGGATCTGGCAACGAATGAATGAAAGGAGCATTTGATAATTTATTTCAGGTGGTTATGAGTAGTTTAGAAACAGGAATATCAGCCTGACACTTGGTAAACAACTGAGGAAACACGCCTATAGGCGTCCCACAGGAGGGTATTATGCCACTCCTACTCTCACACACACGGAAAAAGGAAGAAACGAGGGAGGAGGTGAAGAGAGGCGGGGCACAGAAGCCATATCACAAACACTAAAGGTTTTAATTTGAAATGATTACATGAAGTGCTAAGTTTGTGTTGCAGCGTCCTGAGGTGGTGAGTCATGGAAGTTTCCTTTTCTAATATCAAAGCTTTTGCTAAAATGTTAAACATGTGCTTTTATGAAATGTATAGTGGTTAGCACACAGAGAAGGTTCCTGGTTTGAACCCCTGGCTGGAGTTTGTATGTTCTCTCTGTACCTGCGTGAGTCTACTGACATTTATATTAGGTTCACTGTAAAAAAAAATCCGTAAAAATACAGTACAATCTACTGTATAAATGTGAAGGAATTTTCCGTATTAGTCATTTACAGGTATTTTTCTGTATTTCTCAACTACTACAATGCATTGTGGGAAAAAGAACCCAAAAAGGAGGGAAAAGTCAGAGCAAGAGCAGCCATTAGACTTCTTTCAGGCTTCATCTCGATTTTGGACTCTGGAGTTGAAGAAACTGCCTTCAAATTTCCGTGGTAAGTATTAAAACTCATGTTTTCTTTTATTAAAATAATGTTTTTCAAAAGACTCCGCATTTTTATTTAGAAAGAATTGTTAATTTATTTGTTAACTGGTTTCGGATGTCTCCAGACAAGTCAGGAATATTTTGCTGACTCATTTTTTAAATAATCGTTATTTAGGTTTAACATGACTTAAGCTTTTCAATTTAGTTAATGTTAAAAATAATTTTTACTGTGATACCACCAGTTTTGCCCTTCAGTGGCTAAACCAGTTTTCACAAATATTATAGTTAGCTGTCTGTGTCTCTCTGGGTATTACACAGCTGTGACTGCTAACTAGCTAATTAGCGAAAGTCAGCGATGTAGATAACTGGGAAAAGTGAGAACTTCATGGTATGTATAGAGAGGAAGAAATTATTTTAGGACTCTAATAAGTGCTATATCAATACCTGTGTTTTACAGTTGGCTCTACTGTACACTTTAAAGAGTTTCAGGCAAAGTTACACTAACCCTAGTTTAAGCCTCAGACCTTCCTGGCTGACGCTAGCAAATGCTAATGTTAGCCTCTGATTTGGGCTGCTAAAGTAAAGACTTTTGGCTAACTGACCAGCATAGATTATTTTGGTGGTTAACAAACTGTAGTGGTAATATTATTGAAAGTATAGTTTCAGCTCATTACATTTACAATTATGTCTATTTTGTAGCACATAGAAATGTTTAGTTAATATTTGCAGACAGACACATTTTCCCTGTAACTGTGTTTTTACTCCAACGTTTGTTGAAAATGTAATTTATGAAATGCTGAGCAGCATTTCATAAATTATGCTGGTATGTGGAATATTTTTGTCACCCCACTGTGCTAATGTGATTAAATACTAATAATTATTACTAAAAAAATTCAGTAATTAATAAATAATAACTATATCTTGATTGAATTATATTGTAAGCGCAGTGCTGGTGTGCAGGAGCTTTATATGCCTTGTGGGGGATGCTGACATACTGTTATGTCTATATCAAGCTTTTAGCCAAATATAAGCAGAGATATTGGTATCTTTCTTAAAAATTCAGATCCTTAGAGATTATTTGAGAAATGGATCAGCAGCTATTACTACTTGAAGCACTCTAAATCCTGCAGTGGAAAAATATCCCTTATTTCATCTTTGATCACACACTTTGGTTTTCCAGTGCAGAGCAATGGCCAAGCAAAGGAAAGACTTCCCTGAGTGAAAAAGAAGATGAAGATGCAAGCTGGTGATGATCCAGAGCAGCTGGTCTCAGGAAATGAAGAAAAACCCTGATCACCTTTTCCACAGAAACAAGGTGAGTTTAATGTTGTGGTTGATTTAGTTTTTCAAGGTATGTACTGTATGTTACTTCAATTATAAACTGCTTTTGTTGCAACAGAATGTTGTTATGTGTATGCAACTCTACGTGAATTATAATCATTTGTAGGGCTGTGTGATATGACCAAAATCTCGCATCCCAATATAAGACATATCTCTCCTGATAACGATATATGTCACAAAATAGTGCATTTTCTGTAAATTCTGTGATTCTCGGGCAACTCGACTTATGTGAAGTGTTTTCAGTTGGGCGTCGTGTACCTGGAGTCGAGTGTTTTGACTGATGCATGAAACTATACATTTTTAGACATGAGTTTAAACGGCCGCCATTTTCTTTCTGAGTATTTGTTACACGGCGTGCTGCAAGGAAAAGCCTGTTCTAACGTTTGAGTCTAAGGATTATTTTGAGCACCTGACGGCTCTTTTTTGCTTTTCATTCGTAAACTCTCTCGAAACTCTTTCATGTGATTCTTGTGTGGATGGTTAAAGAGGTTTGTCGTGTTTGAGTGGTGGTGGGGACCAGTTTGTGGCATAATTTGCATAGTACAGTTTTCTGGTCCATGTCAGATTTTTTATAACCAAACCATGTCCATGCTACAGAGGTAGCCCCTCGTTTAACAATAAGGTCCTCGATTTTTTTTGACTGGTCCATCTGCTTGGAGCTAGCTGGTTCTGCCTCATCCTTGCTGGCCATGCTGGTATTCTCTGTGCCTTCATCTGCGTGGTGACTGTAAGCGCCATTTATAGTTACTTGATGTTTTTATTTGAGGTCATTTGTTTGATGCATATTCTGAAATTTTATGTTTGAGAATAATGTATATCATTTCAGTTCATTTTGAAAAGTCTCAACAGAAACTTGAGCTTTATTGTGAAAGGTTTATGTGGAAAATAAACAAGCGGATGGCAGACCCACACGATGGTTTTACCGTCACTGTTGGTAACGAAAGTACGTGTAAAAACAGTCGCTTGTCCGTCCATAGTGTGGTTATTGTAAGTATAAGAGAAGGAGAGAACTTTAAGAAATAATATAGCCACTACAGTGACCATCAAAACCATGAAAAAAATATTGCCGTAAACAGTTTATTTTGCAACACCACAAAACAAATGATAGCGTATAATATGAAACGATACATTTTTATATCGTCATCTGATATATATCGTCATATCGCACAGCCCTAATCCTTTTTTTGTTTCTGTTGTTTATGTTCAAGGTAAAAAAAATTATAAAAATACAAAATTTTTAAAAATGTCTTGTTGTTTCTCTTTTTTTCCTCAGAATAAATTACGACTAGTCTCAATGGCTGAGATGGAGGAGCAACACAGCGACACGTTAACCCGACTGCTGAAGTTCCCGTATGAACTGAGCAACTCTAAAAATCCAAGGAAAAGCTGAGTGTATTTTATTTAAAGCTCAGATGGACCTTGATGGACTAACATGCAGGCTGCATTCAGGACTTTGTCACACTGGTATATGAAGAGTGGTAACAAGAGAAATTGTGCACACACAATGTGTCACTTTATGCTTGCTCTTCTCCAGCCTCTGGTGTCACTTTGTAGTAATTAGTCTTACTATTGTCTTATGTGTTGTGATTTAGGGTATGTGCACACAAGCAGAGGTTTTTGTTTGTAACCGTAACCTTATTTTCAGAGCCTTGTCTAACATTTAATGGTCGTGAAATATGTCAGACTTTTTCCTCTACTTAAACAGCTAAGGGCATTTGAACACAGAGAAAAAGGTGTGCATTAAGGATTTTGAACTATGATGTTTAAGTGTTGTCACTGCTGAGGATTCGTGGACACAGATCCTTATTCACTACGCTGCTGTTTACAATTTAACTTTTCATCAGAACAAGCACTTCTAGTTGTACTTTGCTCCTCACTGACAAAACAAGTCCAGTAAATGCACTTTTATCTTCAAGTTTGGGACAGTAATCTGTCTTAATTTATTTTGTGCTTTAGTTATCATATGTGGAAAAGTTCTGTGGTTATCTATCCGTCCTGTTTGCATAAACCCAAAGTTCAGGAACATCTTCTTTAGATCTGTTCAGTTTTATTCATGTGGCACGACTTAAACAGTCAAGTATGTTATATTGTAAGGTAAAGACCCCAAAGAGTTAATCTCGGACAAATGTTCACACAAATATGAATTGCATTCACTTCATTAATGAAGTGAATGCAATTCAGTAATCAAATGTGTTTGGCTATAACGGACTACATGTGTATACTGTACCATAAGTGGACAGACATGGATGTAAACCACACCTTAACCATTTGGCTGAGTCAAAACTACCACAAGGCAGTGATTCTAACTAAAAGGTACTCTGGATATTAATAAATGTGAACATATCGTTAAATATGACTTAACTATATTTTTTGTTTGTCAGGTGTCCTGTTTGAAGAAAAGACTTGGTAGCCACTTGAATGAATGTAAATAAACACATTTACATGAGGGCAACCTGATTTCAAGGAAATAAAAATGCTTAAATTTGAAAGCTTGTGAGTTATTTTGTTCATGTATCAGCTGTTTAGTCGTTTTATGACAAGATGGATGCTGTTGTTATATTTTAGTATAGTGTTAAGGAGAGTTAAGGAGAATAAAAGAATATTTAACATTAATTGTACCAATGTTGTTGTGTACGAAGCACAAATTAATTTAAAAAGTTTTAATTTATGAATTTTTGAGCATATGGTGTACTAGGTTGTAATTGCATAGAAATGTACGTTTAAGGATATAAAGAACTATATTTAATGAGTTACAGTGAAAAGAAATGGTTGGAAATAGTAATATAAACAGAAATTTCAATTTTTCTATTAACGGAAAATATCAGTTAATGATACAGAAAATATACTGTGAATAAACGGAATTTTCCGTTTTATAGCTGAAGGAAATGTCCGTAAATAGTACAGAGAGTATACTGTAAATCTACAGAATTTTCCGTTTTATCATTTACAGAAAAGTCCGTCAAACTTCCGTAAAAAAAAGGAAAATGTACTGGCAGAAAATTACCAGGACATTTTCTGTTTTTCTACGGAATCTTTTTTTACAGTGTTGATTAAGGTGCTGATATTCCCTCTACAGTGGTTGCTTCCCTCACCACCGTGATGTCATCATACAGATGCAGGCATTAGGCTGTTATACCCGCTGTTAAGGTTCAGGAAGCCATTGCAGGATTCTCCTAAACAATAGCACTTGACACAGCAAGCATAAAAAGGCCCTTGGTCATTTTAATCTACCCCGGCATAAGAGACATATAAAGGGCTTAAAAAGAGCCTTGACCTTATTTTAGTAGTTTGACAGTATTTCATGTAATCCATAATTATCTTTCAATAAACACTGAAAAGCAAATCACTTTTTAAATTTTTATTTTTATTTTTTTATTATTTTCTAACACTGGAGCCTAGCATATGTAACAGTAAATATGAATGGATGGCAAAAGTTTCAAAACTCAAACACCAACTGAACTAGCATGAAGACAACCTAATTAAACAATGAACATTCAGAAATGAGCAGATCTGAGTCCAAATTCATCAATTGGAACAAAAATTTTAAACAAGGCAAAAACACAAAAAGAGAAATTGTCCCTCATAATAATAGGTAGCACTTTATAATAATATCACACTATTAAGCGTTATTAGTAAGGTAAAGGTACTTAATTAATCATTTATATAGAATTACTCTTCGTTTGTATGCCATTTATAAATACAGATATATTATTGTTACTATGATTATTACTAGCAGTGATACCATGTACAGCAGTGATAGTGTGGTACATAGTGTAACAGTAACAAATGGATAAACATATCTGTATTTATAAATGACATACTAATGAATATATTAAATATATTAATTAAAATACCGTTATTATATATATTGTATATATACATTAATATTTTTGTGTCATTGTGAAGTTGCATAGTGTTGTTTTAAAAACATAATGTTTTGAAGAGCTCAAACAAAGAAAGTTCCCAATGACAAATATATATATTGCAGTGTAGTGCATAGGCACTCATTTCCCTCAAGGCCTAGTAGATTGTTGTGAAGTTTGAAAAAATGGATTTTCACATCTGGCGTGACCTTGGCCCGATTTTCACCAAAATTAAATCGTCTTGAGTTGTTATTATTATCTACCATCACACAAAATTCAAATTGATATCCTAAAAACTGTGGATGCTAGACTGCTAACAAACAGACAGACAAACAAACATGACAGATTACATACTCCCTCCCTATGAGGGGAGAATAAAGTGCAGCTCACCAGATTAGTACACATCCTTATATTAAATGGTTCTAGGATCATAAAATTACACGTAGAGACACTATAGATTTAAATTTATATTAAAAGAACCTGAAGAGAGAGAAAAAGAAGATCTGTGGAATATTTGCATCAGCTGGTTGTCGTCTTTTAATCCGATTACCTGTCCAACAACCCAGACAAGCCTACATTAAAAAACAGTTCCAAAAATAACTTTTCTCCTCCTGCTCGGTTTGTGTTGACTGCAGGGGTTGATACACACTCTCGAGCTTTGCAATGGCATTGTCAACATTTTTTCTGCACAGGCCTACAATCAAGAAAGCAGACTGCTGGGCAGTAGAGCTGATATGAGGGATCCTTGGGTCGTTCATTACTTGGATATTAGCATGAGCTGACACTGTAAAGTGGATAAAACAACAGTAAGTAAGCTTTAAATGAAATCAAGAAGTCTCTGATCAAAAAAGGACAGTGGTATTATCAAAGAAAAGCTGACTTTGCATTACCTGAGTTGATCACAGCAAAGGGAAACATCTGCATTGCTTTCTTTTTAAATGCCAGGAACACCGAGAGCTTGTTGAGTACAAGGCGAATGTTGGCGAGACGCTGGAGAGGATGGGACGAGGCAGCAGTCTTAACCCCTTGGAGGATGGCATGTGCCACAGAATCAGGGTCCAATCCACCAGATCCTGGACAACCAGTCAAACAAAACTCCATAAATAACTTTGATGTTTTATGCATCTTTAATGACTCCCACACTACTCACCAGCACAGATGGCAGGAACAGCCAAAGACTTGTAACCAGAAGACTCACAAAGTTGAATGATGCGACGAAGCAGCTGCTCGATGACGGCTGTATCTCTTTCTCCACACATGTGTAAAATGGCTTTACAAGGGAACATGCCAGGCGGTGTTTCCAAAATCTCTCCACTGTTCACTTTTCCTGCATGGATGCGATAAAGACAACATGAGATGATATGATTTGTTAGAAATGATTTATGATGTAAATACAAATTTGGAAATATGTCTCAGAATCATTCTTCTCACCGTTTTTCAGTGCAGCCTCAACCTGAGGCCCAGCCTTTCTTAAGATGTCTTTGCATACTCCATCTGTACATAAATAGTAATAATAATAATAATAACCATTATTTATATACAATTGTTGGAAAATGTCTAATAATAAGGATTTTAATGGCCTGTAAAGGCCAGTCAGGGCTCCTACAATATCCTCTTTAATACACAGTGGGTGCTGTGTAACTAATGGTGCTTGGATGGTGTTCAGCAATGAGTAACTTGTGTTTACTCATGATTAACAGCTCTTTGATGGAAGTGTACTAATAAAAAATGTAGGGTAACTAAATGTAGTTTTAAATTGCCTGAACAGTACTTTACCTGTCCGAAAGTCTCTGAAGTCCGTTGTGTTCACCACAGCATCTGTAGTCTCATTAGTGATGTCACCAAACACCACTTGTAGTTTCACTCCGCCTTTCAGAGTTATGGTGATATCAGCAAGGTCACTCGTGGGCGCTGAGAGGAAGAAGAGCAGATTAAGTTTAATATTTGTCTCATGTTGTCTGTTGCTGTATTGTGGTCTTTAGTACAAATTTGATGTAGTTCCAGTACTTTGAAGATGTTTTTTCTCTCTGATGAGGACCTGACAGGATCTCTCCACCAGTTCTGTGTTTTGTCTCCCATCTCCCTGGAAGTACCACTGCACCACAGGTTCATTTAACACCACTGTATCAGTTGACAGCTGCGCTAGACTCGTGGCTAAGTCTGTTTGAACTTTTTGAACCAGAGAACGAGGACCCTTCACGAGTACACAGGGATGTGGAACATGCGAGGCTTTCAAGGTCACCTTAGTCTCCTTCATACCGATCAGGCCTAATACTTTATCAAAGCAGTCAACCAGTTCAGGATGTGGCAGTTTCACCTCTTCTTCAGTCGTAACCTTATTTATCTGGAAGTCACGAAGGACCTCATTGACCTTGTTAATATCTTCACTGTAGCCCACCAGTCGTACTTTGGTGGTTGCAGTTCCACTGGCTCCTGGCATGAAGCTCACATCCACCCTTAGCTCACTAATGTTTGCTTCTTTCTTGGCTTTAATCAGGATTTCCTTTAGTCTGTCTAAATCTGGAGGTACTGCTGCAGCTCCCTGCAGCTGCACAGTGGCCACTTTAAGCTCTCTCATCACTGCTGCCTCGGCCTCATTCAGAGCATCAGAGGACAAACTGGACAGAACCAGATCTGAACCCACCTCAAAGAAAACAGGGTTTCTGAGGCTCTGCTGGAAACGAGCTTGGTATTTGGAGATAGCTCCACTGGTTTTGATGAAGGTTAGCAGAGCAGCGGGGAACTTGACTCTCTTTTCCTTTATGTTCTTAATTAGTTCATCCAGTTTTGCAGCTCCTGACTGCACCTCTGTGTCAGAGCCCTCCAAAGTGATTGTGGCACTACCTCTGATGACTTTAACATCTGGATAGTTAGCGCACATTTCTCGATTGAACTCTTCTTCTACGAGCTTGAACAATTTCTCCACAATTGGCACTTCCTTTTTGGTGGGTAGGCTTTTTTCCATTCTTGCAATCTTCTCCTTCACAGCTTGAACCTCTCCCACAACCACAGCATAGCCACTCTCTGTGTACACTTTGATATCATCTGTCTTAAAGGACGGGTCCTGCAGTACCATTTTCACCTGTTTTGGTTCGACCACATGATAGCAGAGGTAGGTGTCGGTGAGACTGGTGAAGACCCAAGCCAGCTGTTGCTCCACTTTCTCTGCAGAGCATGCTCCTGGCCCCTTCTCCATGTCCTCTTTAACTACAGCCTTCTCCTCCTCAAAATTTAACTTCACCTTGCAGCCGACTGAAGAGAGCTGCTTTTCCAGAACTTTGAATGCTTTGCTGTTGTCATTCAGGTAATACAGCAGGAACATATTCAAGGAGAAACTTTTCTCAAGACCTTTTGCTTTTGCTGTCTACAAAAGAAAAATAATTTTAGACAAATAGAAATAGTACCGTTCACCCTAAGTAACACATAGACATGCATATCTAATTAAAGTGCTTCATGCCTGAATAACCCGTAGAACATTTCAAAACTCAGGTGTTCAAAACTAGTTTGGCCAGATTATCACTGGACTTTGACTTTCTGTTTGCTTTGCTATGGTCTGTTTTGCAGATTTTGCCATTATTCAGACACCAAAAGGTTACTGAAGCTCAGAGTGAAACAATATCTGCTTATAGAAATGAATTTAAACTTATGACATTTTTGACTGCAAAGGAAAGCAATGCTTTAGTTCTGTTACCTCCCAAACAAGAGTACACATACACACACACACACACACACACACACACACACACACACACACACACACAGAATAAATACAGTGTAAATGTTACAAGTGTTGCATTAACAGTAAGCGGGACTTATACATGAAGTTCTCTGCAGTTATTTTGGTAATTTTTGCCCCCTGACAAATAAGCAAACTGAATGTGTGGCAAAGTGTTAGTACCCTACTCACTTGGCAGCCCCCTGAGAATGTAGTATTGCGAAAGAAAACCAGTGTGTTTTATTTTTAATCACTAGGGTTTGTCAAACACCTGTCAATAAGAAAGTAAAAGCAGTAATAAGTGTAAACTTACCTGTGGGTGATTTGCAGATCCATGGTTGGGACTGGATTCACTTACTGTTATATATAAATCTCGACCATTAAAATTGATGGTGTGTGTTCTTCGTCTCAAAACATGCTCCTGATCTAAAGTATGTCAGCAAAAACAAAGTTCAGCTGTTATGAGAATGCACATATCTAAACTGTAAATTTGGGCTGTAATCTACTTGTAATGCATTTGAACCCAGCAGGGCTTCTTACCTTCTTTTTCCTTAAAACAGATCCAGTAGGTTTTATCTCCGACTTTTTCTATCATCCCACAGTCACCTCCCCCAGAATCTCTTTTTTTCTGAAAGTATCTCCTGATCTTCTCCTTCTCACTGTCTTTTAGCTCCTCGGCTTCAAAGAACACTGGGTGCTGACATTCATCCATTTTGCTTCAAATCCTGAACCGGAGAAAAGCTTTCAATGTCTTTCAAAGCAGCTCCACAGTGAAAAGTGAACGTGATCTCGCCTCTGAATTATGATTATTTGAAATGCTTGCATTTCCACTTCACCATACCAACAAAGGGTGTTTTAGGAACACACCCAAAGTGTGATCACTGACAGCTGATCAACTCTAACTGGGACATTTCCTGTAAAGGTGGTGATGTATTTATAGATACTGATCAGAACTATTAAGGGAACACTTCTGAGCTTGAAATATTTAAGTTGAAAATCTTTACTGACTTACTCTCGGTGATTTGTTGAGAACAAAAATGATGCAACTCTAATCCAAACACACATCAGTGGAAACAAAAATCATGAAGCGTTTGAGTGTTGAATTAAAAAATGTGCCATTAATATTTTGTCAGTATAGCATAAGATTATTTATTTGACCAGTATAAAAAACTACACTTTACACTTTATCTTTGGTAAAGTTTTTATTAATGTCACAGCACACAACAGAGGTCATGACAGAGGCAGAGAAAGTGGAAATGATCCACAACAAAGGTCTGACCAAGACACTGCTTCAGCGCAGGTGTTCAACCTAAATTCTTGTAATTTCACACAACAGGAAAAAAAAACATTCTTACCAAATAAAAACTTCAAAAACTGACATTACCACTACAAACCAACAGATGTCCTACAGAGACAAAAAACTCTTTGTCCTTTCTTATGTTGTACTTTCATTTTCTGGAACACACCCAATAACATATGTTAACCTTTACGGGCATTTCACAGTTTGTCTTGTTATCCATGCACATAAAATTCTGTTCATTTTGAAATGATGCCGAAATCATAGTTGCGACCATCTTAATATGATGTTGATTATGACATATAATCATTTTTTTTCACTTGTAGTTATTTAACGACAGATACAAAAAAACCCCACTCTGCTGATGCACAATGAGAACAATGAAGCTACAGCCTTTAATCCACCAGTGCAATGAACTCTACTGTGAATAATAGGCTTGTAAAACTTGTTTTTGTGATAATAAACAGAATGTATCCAGTTATTTGCACAAATCATAAACATCTTGATTTTTTGTTTGTCACACAAATAGGTGATTTCATGTCTCCCAACTCGCCATGAACATTTTAACATTCCATGTAACAGAGTAAACATGGTAGCGGTAGAAATTAGAAAGTCAAAGAGCCATTAAATGCTAAACTGATTTCCTCTCCACAGATATGAACGATCCCCCCCGTTATTGCGATTAGGATTAGGATTCAACTTTATTGTTATTACACATGTATAAATACAGGGTAATGAAAAGCAGTTTGCATCTAGTCAGAAGTGCAAGAGTAGTAAGTGCAATAACAGCAGAATATTTACAGATAAGTTAGGTAGAGAGCAAATATACAGATGTACTATGGGCAGATGTACAGATATACCGATATATACAGTTAAGTGCAGAAAAATGGTGGAGTAGTTACAAACAACAGACAAATGTACAGATGTACTGTTGTATACATATGTACAGATATACAGATGATCTGTGTAGCATACAGATGTTCTATATCGCTATATAGACGGGCAGATATACAGATGTACTATGAACAACTATACAGATGTGCTAAATATATACAGATGTACCGGTGTGTGGTAAACAGAGCTACAGAGCCTATGACTATATCTACAGTAGTGGAGTGTAGTGCTCTGAACAGTCTGTAATAGTGAACAGTGTACACACTATAACAGAGACTATGTCAGTGTCCTAAAACTATAGCAATAACCAATGTGAGCATATGGTGAGTGTTGAGAATGAATGACAGTTATGATCATAAGTTTATTCTTCACTTCTTAAGCTGCTGGAGTTTTCAGAAATGTAAAGTGTGTGTTGTTAACGCTACACTCAATTAGGTGGATACTGATCAAACATGTGCTTTTCCCATATGAAATTCCTTCTGTCCTAATCTCACCTCCTCTTTCTTGGAATCTACCAGAGGTTTCAACTTTCACTTCCTTTTTAGGGGCTTCCTTCAGAGTCAGCGTATTACAACAAGAATAAACTTTACATTTTAATGGACGCATGATGCATCTACACAAAAGGGCAGCGTGATGATGCATACACTGTTAGAAAGTCTGCAGATGTTTGCGTCCACTTATTTTGAAGATAAACTGGGGGGATTTTTGAGTTTAGTTCACTGGTAACTGTTCAATAGAGTGTATAGTTGGTGGATGAATTACAAGTGTGAAGTCTGTGAAAACAAAGAAGAAACACTGCGACTAAACACAGCATCATGGAGCAGCCTGAAACTACCAACACTGTGGTACAGAGCATCCAGAGAAACCACAGCTGTCAAAAGACAACTATTATGTTTTATCATGCACAGTCTGCTCATACATATTTATTGCAGGCAGGTTTAAACGACACTAGTAGGCACTCAAAGACAACAAATGACTGCTGCAGTGTGTTCTCTTTTACTGTACACACACACACACACAATACAAAAAACAAAAAAACAAACAAACAAATCAAATAGCTTACATTCCAGCATAAAAATGAACGTGACTTCGTACAGCTTGATCACATGATGCTTCAGAGCCCAAACATGCTTCACTTTGTCTTATGCTCTCTCTCTCTTTCATGCACATACGCGTTCATGATTATTCTTAGGAAATTTCAGCCTGTAGAAATTACAGGATTACAGGTCATAAGAAAGAAAAAACATTCATTTTTTTGATTGATGGGCTTGGATAAACAAGCACTTGTTAACAAGCACAGGCAGACAGAGATGGACTATTTCCAATGTAGCTGCCTTTGTGTATAAGTGCTGTAATTAAGCATGGTGCAATATGACTGACTCACGTGAAAAAGCTGATATGGGAAAATAGTCCCTGGAAATCATCTTTATGTGCCTACAAGGATTTTAGGCTTGATACTAACAAAAAGAGAGTAAAAAAAGAAAAATAAACAATGCAAAAAGGGATCACCACTCTGAAGGTTGGGGCTTGTTTGGATCAGTCACAGGGATGATATTTTTGGCTTGACTGTCATCCAAACAATGACTTTCTGGACAAGTTTGTTCAATTATAAAATATCTGAAAATATCATAAATTATATCAATGATGTAACTGTGAATGATTCCCAGTAACATTATGCTTCATCAAAATAGCACAAACTAAAACATTATTATTGTTTCAGCCTGAGATAGAGTGGTAAGTGACCAGAGGAAACACACAGCACAGCAAAGTACGAGTTAAAGATAATGTGTCTTTAGGTTAGTCATAACCCTCTGCACTTCAAGCATGCCGGTTATGGGAAAATCTTTTATCATTGCAAATCACAGACAATCTTTATGGTTTACTTGGATTACTAAAGATGAATGCAGTTGGGGTGTCAGTCATGACAAAGCTCACTTTTCAATAGTAAGAAAGTAAGAAAGAGGTTACAGTTGCAACACTTGGTGTTGATCCAATCCTTAGTTTTACCTGAGCCACAATAGCAGTTCAGAGTAGAGCTGACTGCAAGCCAGCAGTGATGCAAGATATCTGTGAAAAGTATATTCTAAGTGAAAGCCAGCAGTATTTTCAACAGAACGTTTATTTGGATCCCACAATTAAGGTGTTAAAGAGGGTCACCGAATATGTATTAATGATCAGACTGTCATTCTGAGGCCATGCGATTCAGCAAAGGCATCTGCATTAGAGCAGAGTCCATAAGCTATAAAGATGGAGGGATGGAGCAGTCAACTTTGTGATTTTCCATAAAACTGCAAAAAGGTTATCAAAGTGTGTTTGGTAGACTCTGCTGTGCTAATGTGCCCTGACAAAAGCAGGATTTGAGAGATTCTGGAAATTCAGCTGGAAAACAAATCAGACAATGATGATTGCCTTTGCTCTGGATGTCTGCATCACAGCCCAGTTACTCGTCTTTGTACGTGGAATAACAAAAGACTATGAAGGAACTGGCAGTAGTGCCAGTCAGTGATAGGGACTACAGTAGGAAGTGATTTGTTCTTGAAGGTAACTCCATGCTTAGCTCAGGCTTGACCTGCAATGGGATAAATTGGCAGGTGTTACAACCTATGGATGTCTAAATCTGACCAGGAAGAATGCCAGACTTCACGAAAGGCCCAGTTTTTTATGTGGCCTATTGGAAAAATTCATTGCCCACCGTTGGATTGGAGGCCCCTCACCCCCTAGACAATATTATGTCAATATATTTAGAAAGAAATAGTATTTAGATAAGGCATCACACCCTTACAATGATGAAAGTGTACTTCTCTGCTTACCAACACGCTGATTTCAAAAGGACAGAAACACAATGCAGATTTACTGTGTTTATGCAAAGATACAGTGGCTTGCAAAAGTAAACTTTTCCACATTTTGTCACATTACAGCCACAAACATGAATCAATTTTATTGGAATTCCACGTGAAAGACCAATACAAAGTGGTGTACACGTGAGAAGTGGAACGAAAATCATACATGATTCCAAACATTTTTTACAAATAAATAACTGCAAAGTGGGGTGTGCGTAATTATTCAGCCCCCTGAGTCAATACTTTGTAGAACCACCTCTTGCTGCAATTACAGCTGCCAGTCTTTTAGGGTATGTCTCTACCAGCTTTGCACATCTAGAGACTGAAATTCTTGCCCATACTTCTTTGCAAAACAGCTCCAGCTCAGTCAGATTAGATGGACAGCGTTTGTGAGCAGCAGTTTTCAGATCTTGCCACAGATTCTCGATTGGATTTAGATCTGGACTTTGACTGGGCCATTCTAACACATGGATATGTTTTGTTTTAAACCATTCCATTGTTGCCCTGGCTTTATGTTTAGGGTCGTTGTCCTGCTGGAAGGTGAACCTCCGCCCCAGTCTCAAGTCTTTTGCAGACTCCAAGAGGTTTTCTTCCAAGTTTGCCCTGTATTTGGCTCCATCCATCTTCCCATCAACTCTGACCAGCTTCCCTGTCCCTGCTGAAGAGAAGCACACCCAGAGCATGATGCTGCCACCACCATATTTGACAGTGGGGATGGTGTGTTCAGAGTGATGTGCAGTGGTAGTTTTCCGCCACACATAGCGTTTTGCATTTTGGCCAAAAAGTTGCATTTTGGTCTCATCTGACCAGAGCACCTTCTTCCACATGTTTGCTGTGTCCCCCACATGGCTTGTGGCAAACTGCAAACGGGACTTCTTATGGTTTTCTGTTAACAATGGCTTTCTTCTTGCCACTCTTCCATAAAGGCCAACTTTGTGCAGTGCACGACTAATAGTTGTCCTATTGACAGATTCCCCCACCTGAGCTGTAGATCTCTGCAGCTCGTCCAGAGTCACCATGGGCCTCTTGGCTGCATTTCTGATCAGCGCTCTCCTTGTTCGGCCTGTGAGTTTAGGTGGACGCCCTTGTCTTGGTAGGTTTACAGTTGTGCCATACTCCTTCCATTTCTGAATGATCACTTGAACAGTGCTCCGTGGGATGTTCAAGGCTTGGGAAATCTTTTTGTAGCCTAAGCCTGCTTTAAATTTCTCAATAACTTTATCCCTGACCTGTCTGGTGTGTTCTTTGGACTTCATGGTGTTGTTGCTCCCAATATTCTCTTAGACAACCTCTGAGGCCGTCACAGAGCAGCTGTATTTGTACTGACATTAGATTACACACAGGTGCACTCTATTTAGTCATTAGCACTCATCAGGCAATGTCTATGGGCAACTGACTGCACTCAGAGTTAAGGAGAGTGCAACAGAAAAAGTAAAAGATTAGGCATCAGCGCTTCTGCTGTCTAAATTGTTGATATTAGACTGATCGTGTAAAGAGATTTCACTTCTCTGGAAGTAGCTCAGCAACACAAAAGTTCATTTATTCTCAAGACTCACACATTAGTGACTGGAGTGAGTTCAAACATGAAAAGTGAAATCTGACGTCACTTTCAGCAAATACAAGCGACACCTGAAGGAAGGCATGTCTCAACATGAACAAGTCACAGACAAAGTCCTTATGATTAGGTGAACGTAGAAAGTTTAAATGCCAAAGGATTGCAACAGCAGGATATCCAGTGTGGGAGAATGCAAATCAAAAAACACATTTTTATTGCAGCCACTTCTTAGGAAGACATTCTTGGACGGGGTCCACGTGCCTGTGAGTGTATATAAGGAGGTTCAGAGATGATGAACCTCAGTCCTGCACACTCAGGCAGCTCAAGAAGAGAAGGAGACGCACAGCAGCAGAGATCCTTCATATCTGAGAAGAACAAATCAGTTGAAGACTGAGCCTTCAGTAGATCCTCCACTCACTAATTGAAAAGCTTTAAGATGAAGACAAGTGTTGCCATCCAGTGCATCGTTCTCCTGGCCTGCATGGCCCTTTGCACTTCAGTAGGTAAGTGTGTTTTATCACATTATCGAAAAATTGGTGTATTTGTGCAGCTTGAAAGGATCTAAATTGTGACAACAAATCAATTTAAATATATTCATGTTTAAGTAAAATATGAAACTGCAGACATTTAACATTAATGATCACTTTCTATGTTTTACAGTTATTCCAAGGTGCCGCTGTGTGAAGACCAGTAAGTCTGTAAGGATCACTCTCATCACTCAACTCAAGGTTCATGACCCTCGTCCACACTGCAACAAGAGAGAAGTCATGTACGTACCCACAGTGACAGGAGCACATTATTAATAAGAGCTCAGTCATTCATAAGGATTGTTTATAAAGTGGTTTTAAATCAAAGCTTTCTTTACATGTTATAGTGTCACACTGAAGGATGGGAGTGAACGGTGCCTCGATCCTGAGTCACAATTCACCAAAATGCTGCTGGAAAAACTGTAAGTAATGCAGATGTTTTTTTTCTTTCATTCACTGTCATTCAAATTAAATGTGAGTTAAATATTAGAGAGGAAGTCAGTGAAGTTAAAACAGGAACATCAACAGTCACTTTGGAACATCAGTGATTAAAAATCAGAATCAGAATCAGCATACTTTATTAATCCCTAAGGAAATTATGTGGGTTACAGTTGCTCCAGTATGGTAACACAACACTGATGGTTTTACTGATGGTTGTAGAGCAGCAGTTTAAAGCTCAGGGTAAAAATGCATGACTTGATCTGTTCACTACCAGTGGAGCTTCACGGTCTCATCTCTGTGATACATTGTCTTTGCAGGAATCAGATGAAAAATATTCCCGTCAGCCCTCAAACAACCACATCACCAGCCATAGTGCAAGAATCACCATGATCCACTTTGCATGTTTAGTGCTGGTACAACATGTGTGGATCAAGAAGAAGGAGCAGCACAGCTCTGGTTCTCACCACAAAATAGAAATGCAAAGTAGACACTGACGGCTACAACTGACAGCATGATGTAAATGGATTTAATATGAGATGTAAAATATTTATTATACAAGTTCTCAGTCATTTTTTTCTGGAGACAATCAGGGACGGGTGTTGGAAATCTTGTCCTTCAGTCTGTCTTCAGATTGAATTTCTGATTAATAAGCATATATTTTATTTAAAAAGTATGTTCTTTGATTAGTTTTGTGTCAGACAGCAGTGCTCTTATTCAGTGCACATGCAGACATGATGTGAGCAGATGTGTGTCATAAATATGAGCAGTGGTTATAGGTTATTATGTAATTTATCTATTATTTAAAGGGTTTGTAAACAATTAAAGAATAGAACTTCAGTGGATACAGCATGTTTATGTACCATGTTTGTTTTTGATGCTGAAAAGTTCCTCAAAATAAATAATAAATCTGGAGTTTGTTAAAAAAAATTATATTTTTTCACTTTATTATAAATAATAACTCACCAATTTACCACCATTTTATACACAGTCAGCAAAAAGAGAACAAAAACAAACAAAACAAAAAGAGAGGCTCAATCTAAATATCAATAGGTTGGCTATTAAACCCGGTTTCACTTCAAACTATAAGCATCAACTCAAAAAAAGTCATTAAACTGCTTTGCTTTTATCTCTGATTAACGGTAACTTAAACACATATTAGCAGCTACTCCGGATTAAACGAGACCTTATTGCTATTACTGAGACAGGAATGCAGAGAATTTTATTTTAACCAATTTTCTGTCTTCCTTAGTACTTCCTCTCTTGGATAATTAAAAGCTGGCCAAGAGATTGATTCATGAGCGGTGATGTGTTACAGCGTCACAGACAGTAGATCAAGAAAGCAGATTGGATGTAAGAATGTGTAAAAACACAGATATGCTTAAAAAAGAAAAAGGTTCTTTCCAGGGTTTTATAAAAATCATTGTCACCTCACATCTGTACACATTACAGATCAATATCAGCGTTATGTAGGACATTCACTGGCCATTTTATTAGGTATACCTCTCTAGTACTGAGTTGGACCCACTCTTGTTTTTGAGTTCCTGTTTCCTTCATATCAGCTTGAAGCACTCTGGTCATTTTCTGGCATCAGACCTCCTGCACACTGGAAATTTCTACTTTTTCTGACCTTTCTCTGTAAACCACAGAGGTGGTTGTGTGGGAACAAATCTGTAAATGAAAGTTTATAAAGAAGTCCCACTTTATAAATACTGGACTGCAACTAAAAAGATGATAAACCTGAAATATATAAATGATGACTGTTTTATGCAACTAATGCAACCATTTCACAGATTTTCTTGTTTTTTTTTAAGTTTATACACTTACACACTTTGCAAAACAAAATATGATCACATTTAAATCGTGCAATTTCAATTGCAGTGAAGCATTTCTGGGATAGGCTCCAACCACCCACCCCGCCTGCAACCCTGACAACGTTAAGTGGAGGATAATGAATGGATGGCCTTTCTGAGTGAACCTGTTGTAGTTAAACAAATGCAACTCCGGAGTCAACAAAGTGACAGCAATTCATCTTCAGCAGAGCATGTGTGCCAAATTTCAGTTAACAGCAAATGTCCCTTAAAGAAAAGTCAAACAATCACAAGCATGATTTATCTTGAGAGATTTTCTGAGAATGCCAAAGATATAATATCTTTAAAACTTAAGTACCTAATTACATGTACCATAAATGTAAGAAAGAACATCTCTTCCTCAGCATCTGTGTTGATGGTTCCCGCCTGTTACCTTAGACAGCTTTTCATCCGCTTTTGAAAAAACTTGGATCTTTCTCTCATTGGCAGGTATAGACCAATCTCCAAGCTTCCGATTACTGCTAAGGTCTAAGCGAAGACTGTGCGCAACCAGTTAACTGGTACTCTGGGTCAGCACAGCATTCTTGACCTCTTTCAGTCTGGTTTTCTTAGATCTCATTCAACTGAGATGCTCTTCTGAGAGTATCAAAGGATAATTTGATGCAGAGGGACATGGGTAACAGTTGTGTGATGCTTATGTTGGACCTTACCTCAGCTTTTGATACTGTTCACATTCTGCTAAAAAGGCTGACGTGCTGGATCGGTGTATCAGGATCTGCCTCGGAGTGACATCACAGCTCCAGTACAATCATCTTCTTGATCAACGTCTCCTTGCCAATCAGCCACCGTTCTGCGTACTTTGAATCTCAGTGCCCTTATGTTTTTCTGCCTTTCGCCTCTGTCAGTGCGCCCCAGGGTGGCTGTGGCTACAATGTAGCTTGCCATCACCAGTGTGTGAATGTGTGTGTGAATGGGTGGATGACTGGATATGTAAAGCGCTTTGGGGTCCTTAGGGACTAGTAAAGCGCTATATAAATACAGGCCATTTACCATTTACCATTTCTGACTCTCATTCACTCAGCCCACCTCCTTCCCATCTCTCACCTCATGCTGGTCACTCAGAGCTCCATCCAATCCTCCATCTTCACCACCACCTGCATCTAGACTACCTCCTGTAAAAAAAAAAAAAAAAAAAAAAAAAAAAAAAAGCAGCTTAACTGAGCTAATGTTCAATTCTTCTAAATCATGCCCATACGGTAAAAAAATACATTTTTCCTGGCCAAAATATATTTCAAATATATGGTAAATATATTTTGTATTTGTGATGCTCCACAAAAATATATTTTTGAAATTGAAAATATATTTCTTTCAAACCAAAATACATTTCAAAACATATTTTAGGGTGAAGAAAATACATTTCCAACCTTACAGTAGAATGTATATCAAAGTATCCTTTATTTAAAATGTATTTAGTGCAATAATGATTATAATGATAATAATACTAAAAGTAACATGCTTTATGCACATCTGCAAAAAACAGTTGGATTCAAACAAAACAGAGTCAAAGGTCTAGCAAGAATTAGGTTGTTTATTCATTTACTTACAGTATTTCACATTACACAATATTTCACTGTAATGTAGCGTTCATTGACTTTGAAATTATCTGTCAGTGATACAGTAAACAAGATACAACAACTGCTATGTACACTTTAGTTTTTGACAATATATACAATATAGTACTTAAAGGAACACACTCTACTTTTTTTGGAAATAGGCTCATTCTCCATCTCCCTCAGAGTTAAAAATGCAGCGTCTTCTTTCTAGATCCGTACGTTAATAGAACTCTGGAGCGTGATCTTACGGGATGGGGCGTAGCCAGGATTTTTGGTTGAGGTGCCATATTAGCAGGCCAAACAAATGCTTGCTGTGTGGTCGGTTGTAATGTTAGATTGCACTACCGGCAAAGGAATAAGCTTGAAAACAGGTTCTCTTTTCATTGTTTCCTCACCTGGAAGCATCATGAGGGAGCTTATGTGTTGGATGTTACCAAAAGAAGGCGTCTAGCCTGGATAGCAGCTGCGAGACGAGCTGATATTCAGTTCTCTACCATCCACAGATATCTGTTGGTGTGCTCCAGTATTTTCATTCAGGTAAGTTCTAAATAAGTTCATATTATTCTTTATAGCCTGTTAGTTTTATTTTCAATGCGCTCTAAGATCATAGCACAAACTTAGAACAAACATGCAGAACTACCTTCTATTTATAGAGTTGCTAATTATTTGGCATTATTGCAGCAAACCAGCCTATGAAATGAAAGAAACAAATCCTGCACATGGGGCACTACGAAATCCCTGCTTCAAACTACATGCTACATACCACCATACCAATCAGATTACTTCTTCCATGTGTAGGTAAACAAGGTGACCCTCCTGGATAAGATGGCAAAGGTTTGCTGCGTTTTGGTGAACATGTGCCCCAGTGTGGTAGTAAAACCAGGGAAAAATGCTCTTGTTAAATACTCTTAAGTCTTGTGCTGTTTATGTAGTGATAAGTTTTCAAAAGAGACAGTAAAGTACAGAATGGTAGTAGTGGGTGATATTATTTAAATGCTGTCATGATTTTATGTGAACATTTTGTCATTTGTAAACTATACATGACATTGATTCTACATGGTAACTGATTTGATGTTCTACAAAGTGCTTTTAGTTAAAAATAGGCAAACATTTCTTTGTTTCTTTATTCAACTTTTGAACAGTGCTACTTAGTAAGTACATATTCAGTAAATGCAAATTATTTACATGGCCCCCTAAATTAAAACATTATGGGTTATTCAGAACAGAACTATGCTTGGAAAAATATTGTCCCATCAGTTGATCCAACTCCTCCACAGTAGCAGGTGGAACTTTTCTTTTCTGAGGACGGCTTCTTTTACCTGTCACAACGAATGGTCTGTTTATGTTTTGATCAAGAACCTTTTTTTGGGCAGCTGAAGAGGAGAAGTCTATCTTATGGCAAACCTCTGGCTGTATCTTGGTCATATTACCAGGCAAAACCCAGTATGCAGGTTCATCTGTAAAAGTCCTTGTGCCACAGATCAACACTGTTGCTTCTACATTAAACAGAAGAGCAGCGACATGGCTGCAGATCTCCACGACTCCGGCCATACAGGTGCAGTGGGCGGCTTCAACCTTCCCTGTGATGCTCACAATGACCTGTGGCTGCAATGCTGCAATTCAGTCTTTAAGAGTGCAGTACCTGAAACACACACAGACAAAGTTCATTTAAAGACAAGAACTTTAATAAGCCAAGGCCGACACAAATGTGTTTTATCTACTTTCAAATCCATTTATCATAAATGTAACAAATAAAGTGTTTTTATGTATCCATCTATAGAACGCTGCATGTTATATTCTAAATCTGCCTGTTTCCTTTTAGAAACCTAGCAGCAAAAAATGAGCCTAAAGTATGTAATGCAAGGATGTAATCACTTTCAAGAGGGAGAAAACATAATGTTTAACTTTAAGTGACAATTATGGACACCTAATATGATAAGGAGATTCTGCAGGTCATTAATCAATGTATAAAACTAAAACAGAATGTATTTTTAGTGACACAGGACACAAACAAGGAAGCAAGATGTGTAATTAGGATTATTTAAAATAAATATGAATTAATTAGGGCAATTTCTTTAACTATAAAGAATAACTAAATCCTTCAGGACAACGTCACATCAATGCACTGAACTCACTATGTTATCCCTCTAACAGAGCCTCTACATGTTCTCACTGTAATTTCCCCTCATGAATGAATTTATGCTTGCACTAATCTGAATGTTCGGGGGGAATCAAACGCATTTTACTCGCAGTACTCAAGCTGACTTACCTTTGCTTGAATGACGGCGTACGTGGAGGCTTAAAAATAGCCAAATCTTGTACCCAGTCCTTGGTGAATTGGATGTGCGCCTCCAGAGATTTATAATTGCGAAATTGGTGCGCCGTGTATGCGCTGACTCCACAAACAAGGTACCAGAGTAGATCATGCTAAGTCAATAGCGGTTTGGTCTTCAGGGTTTCTACTCCACGGCCGTATTTCATACGGGTCCACATTTCAACAATCAAGTACCGTCTCTTTGCATCTGGACACAATCTGTCTCTATACCGTCATTTTCTTTTGAGCTACGTTTCAGAATGGTTCGTAGCAATCTTGTTTTTGATTCGTGACCAGCCAAGATGGTGCTGCGCTCCCACAATGCATTGCGGCATTACGTCAACTCCAAAGCCCTTTGCGTGCAGGAGAGTATGCGCATGCGCATTGCCGTGGTGGTTTAAAAAATAAAGACATAATGGAAAGTAATTAATAAAAATTAAATATTTAAACATTCCCACAAATGTGCAATGAACGTGCACAAACACTGTTTATTAGTAGTTGCTGTTTCTTTCTTTGTTCCTTTTTTTTTTTTTGAAAAATAACAACGTCTCTGAGGCGCGAATTCCGACAGTGAGAGGAATGGCCGGATACGGGAGACGGGAAGAAACAAGCCGATTATGTTCGCGTTAATTAGGTGGTTGGAAGATGTAAAATTCTCAATTCTGCCAGCTGAACATATACGAGATTTTAATGAGGATGAATAATTAGCCGGCATGGAGGAAACGGACCTTTATTTGGTGGAGTGGCGACAAGAAGCCAAAAGGCGGGTGGCCGGTCTATGAAGCCTCCATCATCAAGCTAGCAGGTGCCTTTTCTCATATAATATTACTTTAATCTCGCTTATTTGGCACGGAAGCGTAGAGCTGCCACCCAGGCAAAAGAGAAATATAAGTATATCACGTTATAACGTGAAAGGTTTATCGTTCTAACAATATACTATCATGTTAGTACAATATACTTTTCATGTTTGAACAACATGTTTGAACAACATTGTACGAACAATGTACATAATTATCATGTCCGTACAATATTGTGCGAACGTGATAATTATGTATATTGTAATAACGTGATATTATATTATACAAACATGAAAAGCATAATGTTAGAACAATAAACATTTCATGTTATAACGTGATATAGCTCTATTTTTCTTTTGCCTGGGTGGCAGCTCCACGCTTCCATAATTTGGTAATCAAAATATGTAACTTAATTAATTATATTGTGACGTACTTTTGCCTTTTCTTATTATTCTGCCTTCTCAGAAAGGGAAAAAAATACAAATAAAACTGTTTACACTTGTTATATACAATAACTATCAAAACCTATTCACATTTAATTTGGCTTTCACAGAAATCCCACCTCTCCTTCTGGCTACAGAGCACTTACTTACCAAGGTTAGAAACAAAGCACAGTTATGCTTTATTAATGTTCGCTAATTACAATGTTCCACATTTCCTTGCTTTTTAAGTCATTTTTAGACTTTTTAGAGTTTTTGGTTTTTTTAGCAGTAATGTTTCTGCCTATTTATTTCAGCCCATGAAATCGAATGCAGATCTTCCTGATGTCAGATTTACATAAATGTAGGTAATTTTGTTTGTCATTGTCATTAATGTTGTTGCTGTTGTTGTTTTTGTGCAGTTTGCAATCATATAAACCTAGCAAGCATCAGTCAGCACAGTGACTAACCTAAACTGATTCTTGCTTTATTCACATATATTATATGTAATTATATATACCTGCACATTGTACCTAGGGTTGCAGCCACTTGGCCCCACCCCATTGTTGTGACAGCCCTGATTGTACTTATACACTGCATCTGCCACATTAATGTATTTTTAAGCGATTTGTTTGTAATACATGAATTTGTTTCTTACAGATGTCAAAGTCTCAACCTCATGCTGCCCTCCCCCATCCTCCTAAAGTAAGTATTTGTTGTTGTAGTTTTTATGCAGTGTCTGTGTCACATGCTAATCATAATTATTGAAATAACTGTTTTATAACAGATTTTCCAAAACACTAGTTATGTTTGTTGTCATTCAGACTAATACTACTGCTTAGACATTGCTTAGTGGTCATGCATGTTTGACAAGCTTGTTATGATACCAAAACAGTAGGCCTGTCACAATAATCGATATATCGACTTAACACACAATACATGTACATGACCTCAATAATTGTTAATGATGCAATTTATCTGCCATTATATTTACAAAAATAAAATATAATAATAACAACACAATAACATTAAATAACATTGTTTTCTATTTGCTAGACAATTTACTATTTATTCAAGTTTTTATGGTATCTAATATTTTGATACCTAATTTCCATGATCTAAATATTTTTAGAATTAGATGTTGGTTTGTCAATTGAAAGTGTGTAGATCTTGCATTATTATGGTGTTATATTATGATTATACATTCAAAGACATAAAATCTTAAAATGACAATGACATAACTTGTCGCAATTGTTTATGGGGCAATATACCGACCAACAAAAAGTTGTTATCGTAACAGGCCTTCAAAACAGACGGTTTTATGATTGATAAATTCAAAAAATAAATACATTTAATTTCTCTGAGATTCTCTAATATTCAGTTACAGTTCACAATACAGCTACCTGTACATGCAGTATTATACTGTAAATATAAATCTCTGCATTTAGCATCCCACTAGAACAGTTACTGCGTCTTTTTTTTTTTTTTTTTTTTTACAAATACCTGTACTATTACTAACACATTTACTGTTTTACTTTTAGCCTGTGGATACAAATGCAGATTTCCTTAATGTAAGTTGTGCATTTTAATTACATCATGTTATTTTTATTATTATTTATTTATTTATTTATTTATTTTATTTTACATTCAAATATGATTGCTAGTAGGTAGGTAAAGAATAGTTCACCTATAATTGATATTCCCAATTAATTTCTCACCTCTGATTGAATGCCTTTGTTTGTTTGCCTTTTTTGACTATAACAAAACAGGATATATATGGTGAATTTATATGCATAGATACAGTCGTAGTGCTTGACACATGCACACAGCAGTAGATGTACTAAAAAGGAAATAATTACAATCATGATGTTGATTGCTGATGTCAGTATATATATTTTAGGGGAATGTTTTGTTTTTCACCCAAAATGAACTATATTGCTTCGGAAGAGATTTATTACTCTGCCTGACTCTTATATATTGTTCTGTTTTTTGTTTGTTTTTGTTGTTTTCAGGTTCAATGGTGCGTGTTCTTCTAATGGCCGCCTTCCCACTGGAGGTTTTGATCCACAGCAATTTAAAAGGTAAACAGCGTTGAAAGTCAGTTCAAATGCTAATAGTATTCTAAAAAGCCTACAACTCTGTCACCAGTTTCTTTACCAAAAAGTACCCATAAAAGTATCTCTTAATAGCATATCATTGTAGCTCAAATGTTTAGTTGTACAAATGTCAGATTTTTGGAAATCTAAAACTAGTCAAACGCTCAAATGTTCATGCTTTTTATAGGAGGACAGATCAAAACGGACATCGTCGCAGAGTGAAGAACTGCCCTTCATAAGGACACTATGACAGCCATATATAGTAAGTGAAGACTTTCTGTCTATCTAAAATTGCATACAGCACAAGTAACTTACTTTGCAACCATTAAAATAGGTTGTAAAGTAAGTTACCAATACAAATAGGTGATGATGCATTGTAGTGGTTGGTCTCAGACAAAGAAGGTCAACAGATTTATGAATGCTGGAGGGTAAGGAGAGACAACCAAAAGGGGTGTTAGCATTACTGTAATGTGAACTGGATAGACTTTCCATCTAGGAAAAAAAGGGGTAAAATTATGCGTAAAATATATCTGTATTAATATCTGTATCTATATAAACAGAAATATCTGTTTACTAAATGAAGCCAGCTAACATAAATCATATTTTTATTTTAACTCTGATAAAAGTAATAGAACTGTGACTTTTGTTTGTTGCAGTGGCAGTAAGGAAGAGGTTTCCCAATGTGTCCAGAAGGGCTTTGAGGATTGCAGTGAAAGCTGGGGGAACTGAGACTGCTGGAAAAGGAAAAGAAATTACATTTAAAGTATGTTGACTTGTGTTCATACAATCACACACACATATACACATACACACACACACATATGTGTACATATATATATATATATACACACACATATATGTATATGTGTGTCTGTGTTTCTTTTAGAATGTTTAAGTATGTAATGAGAATAAAATTATAAAATGAATATTCCTTGCTTGGTTGATATGCTATATGTATGTTTTAAACATCAAATAAAGATTTCTTTCAGCTGTTACATGTGAATGTGTTTTCTTAGAAATATATGAAGGGTTAAATTTATATATTTTTGAATGATTTTAAATAAGTTTAAATTGTATTTTGAAATATATTTTATAAATATATTTCAAAATATACAAAAATTGGCCAAAAAATATATGTGCTAAAATATATTTCAAAATATATAAATATATTTTAAAATGTATTTTTGCACATATATTTTTTGGCCATTTTTTGTATATTTTGAAATATATTTCAAAATGTATTTTAAAATATATTTTTTTACCGTATGGGTGTCTCCTTATTGACATGTTGTTTGTGCTGAGGTAGTTCAAAACCGATAGAATAGACAAATTATTTGGAATCATTAGATAGTGTTAATGCTGTTATACTATACTACTATTTCTTTAACTTTACAGCTGATAAACTTCACTGTAATGAAGATGCCTTTACTACCAACACATGACAGTAGAAGAATAAAGAATAGAAAGAAAACTACAGCTTCATTTACTTGTGTAGGTTCATATTTGGGACCTGAATTACCTGCTGGCGGGCGACTGAGGGATTCAAATAAAAGCTCTGGACATCTACAGCACTACTCTGGAGTTCATGTGAGTAATGATGAGTAACACCGGCAATTGGCTCAAAACCAGCTATAGTCACAGCATTGGCCTCTGTGTAACCTCGCAAGCAGAGTGAGGCATATCCCTGCTGCAGACACCCAGAACATTCCTCTGCAGTCACCCGGCTAACGATGCAGGTAGAGTCTTTATACTGTCAATGTTTGGCAGAGGTAAGTAAACATTATTTAAACAATGTGAAGATGTTTTTTCCTAATTTGGCCCTAATACTCTTTCCTAGATAACAAACACAAACTATTTAGTTAGAAAGAAAAAAAGTTCATTCATCTTGTCTGCAGAAAACGCTGACGTCATCTTTAAGACTTTAGTTTTAAATTTGTACTTCCTTTTAGTGAGGAATGTGCGGTTCTGCAGATATGGGATGAAAGTGTTTCATCATATGCAAATCAAACAATGAGTTACAAGACGGCCTGGAAATGTTACAACAGAAAACAAAGTTAGAAGGAATTTTACAAAAATGCACACAAAATAGTCAAATGTGGAAAAGTGATTTCCAAAGTGTGGTGATCATCCGGTCTGTGTGCTTCTCTGGCTCGTTCTGTTGTTGGTCTGTTGGTGAAGTTCTAACATAAAAAGAGCAGAAGGGAAACAGAATGTTAAAAACAATGAAAAGTGTCCACTGCAGCCACTTTCTGTGCTTTTCATGCTGTATTTCCTGAGCTTTCATGTGTTTTTTTACACTTCTCCCATTCCTGGTGAACATTTGACGGATGCACAGCATCATCCAAGAAACATACAGCTGGGATTTTGGAGCACTGCACAGGAGCATGATTGTGAATACTGTCAAAAACAGACCAGTAAGTTAAGCATATGTGCTGGAAAATGATTCTTATAACCACCAGCACCAACTCCCTGATAAACCCGACTCTTTGAAACAATAAAAAAAGCAGCAAATAAGAGTAAAACACTGGTGATGATGGTGAACTGACAAAGTCTCTTGTAGACTGGAAAGAACAAAGCCGGTGTTCCTCATTAACTCATGTTTAATTGGGTGAGATAAAACCCTGTATGTTAGAACTTCACCAACAGACCAACAACAGAAGGAGTCAGAGAAGCACACAGACTGGATGGGCCACACAGGTTTGACACTGCCTCCATCTGACGGCCGCTCACTGCAGGGAAACAGGTTGTCTGAAGTGGCCCATGAGCTGAAAATGCATAATCAGAATTTCCCTTTATACTGTTGCTGTCGCGTTCACTAGATTATCTGCACTGACTCCATCGTGTGGCACAAATCGCTGTGACATGAGCCAGGCCTTTTCCAGTAAACTGGATTTCTCTGCTACACACCACAGAGGTATCCTGATTCTAACACCATAACAGTCTTAGTTCCCATTATGTGGATCGTGTCAGTTTATGTTGGTTGTGAGGTATTTTACTTTAGAAAGAGTTGCTCCCACATCGTCCTACTTTACTGTGGCCTGCAAGCAACAGCAGCAAGTCCTGTTTTAATAATATGCACCAGCAACAAAGACAATAACAAATGCTGGAAAATCTGAAACCACTTTGCCACATTTGACTATTTTTTGTGCATTTTTGTAAAATTCCCTTTAACTTTGTTTTCTGTGGTAACATTTCCAGGCCCTCTTGTAGCTCATTGTTTACTTTGCATATGATGAAACACTTTGACCACATATCTGCAGAACGACCCATTCCTCAGGAAAAGAAAGCATCATTTTTGAGCTAACGCTTAAAAGTCAGTGTCAGCATTTTCTGCTGACTTTTTTTCCTTCTAACTGAACAGTTTGAGTTTATTATCTACAAAGGACCATTAGAGCCACATTAAGAAAAACAAATATTGTCGCTCATTTTGAGAATAAAGTTGAAATTTCGAGATTAAAGTTTTAAGTGTGGAGATTACAGTTGTTTCAAGACAAATTGCCAAGGTTTCTGTACCCTGTGAGTCTGAAATTGTACTTCAGAATTGGTTTAAATAATGTGGAATTACAGGGATTATTTTATATAACCATCATCTTATCATTGCATTAATTATCATTTCATCCAAGCATTTATTGAAGTTGCTGGCGTTATGTTATAATTTATATTATAGGGGTTATCATAATCAAATATTAACATGTTTATTACAGGTGCAGTATAACTACTTTAAAATGATTGAGTTAAATATATATATATCATAACTCATATGCTGAGTATATTGTTACAGTAAAATAGTAGCTGAGCAAAGGCCTGAATGTATTCAGCTTCTTGTTGCATTTGAGTTTGCCTAGTTACAGGTGACGGAAGGATGTCCAGCCCATGGTGACCTCAAAGGCCTTAGATCATCACCATATTCTTAAGAGTATGCCACAAGGAGGAACCTCTATGTTGCAGTTAATTCTTAAAATACATGAATGTTCTGTACATGCAAATTATGTGCTTGTAAACGCAAGAAGGGGCGTTACAATACCCTGATGTTATAAAAGCAATCTAGAGTGTATTTTGGGGAGAGATGTACAACTGTTTTGCAGTTTGCACCTCTCCACGCTGCGTGCATTCATTAAAATCAATTGTTTGATTGACCTCTTCTGGACCATCATTGTTTTACTCTCATCCTCAATTTCGGACCCGTAACATTTGGTGCATTGGCCGAGGGTTGAGTAGAGAGAGTTGGAGGTTGAGACTGAGAGGGTCCGAGGCGCTCGAACGAGCAGACACGAGTCAGTGGTCGAAGTGAGTGGACATAAGCCGGCTTATTCAAAGGTAAGGCACTACCTGTTGAATTATTTCCAAACAGTGCTGAATTGGACTCTGACAAAATTGAAAGTCTACTCACTGAAAATTACTGGCAAAGGTCTGTTTTGATTTCGGTGAAAATCTCATGAGAATTGAAGTTGAAGTAATGATAATGTAAGGTTAAGTGACAGTACTGATTAAAGGAAATGCAGCTGGACTGCTAAGGAAAGAGAATTTAAAGTAGTTGGACTACTGAATTTAGGATATAGGTCATTTGAAATCTGTATATGGTCATACAGTTATAATTGAATATAAAGCTGGGCTTGGACATCAATACAGTCGGTTTTGTGGTTTCATAGGATGTCTTTAAAATACAAGTAAATTTCTGTAGAACGGAACTGTGGGATGTTCCAGTAAGTGCATTGTCGGAAGGTGACGCTTCCAATTTGTCGGTGACGATCGACATCTTCCTCTGGGAGGGATAGTTCACTTGGCAAGTGTGGAGAACAACGACGCTCCTAAATAGCCAGTGGTTGGACCACTTCACCGTTTGGAACGGTTTATGCACTTTTTTGGGTAGCAAAGCTTGGAGCTTGGGCGTTGGACGCTTTTAAATTCACTTAGGATATTTAGGGATTAGAGCAGATACAGTTTGGAACTGAGACTGTCATTGATGATCAAAAACTTGGAGTTTCTCCCTTGGAGGGTTAATTAAATTTTGTCTAAATTATGTAGGTTGTGCAATTTAAGGCCTTGTAAATATTATTTAATTTATCAGACGTCTCTGTGTTATAATTTCTATGTTTGTATATAGGCTCTGTCTGCCACGGGCACTGCAGCAGGCTGTTTATTTTGAGAGTGTGTCTGTGTTTATGTAAATGAGATGCCTGTGACATATTTAGAGTGACATTTCCTGTTTACTAATGAGTGGCTAATGACTGACTGCAGAGCCTGGGTTAAGGACGACTTATATTGGTGTTTTAAGGGAAGAATTGTTTTTATTTCTACTTTGTTGGCATTACGGTTGTTAATTATGATGACTACTTTATGATACATGTAGAATTGGAGTATGGGTTTTGCTTTACACGTCCTTGAACGACGTAATACTTGTTGAGAGTAATAGGACTCATGTTTTATTGACTCTTTGTAATCACACCGTGTTTTTTGACCAACATTTTATAACAGTTTGTGTAAATACACATGTTGGATTCAGGGTATTGTGTAATGATTGTGTGACTGATGCTACAAAACTGACCTAAAGAATGGTGATGTGTGTGGAGAAGCGGGGTGTGAGACGATGAGAGGTTTCAGTTTTCTTTTTCTTTTTTCTTTTGACTTGCTCTTTCTGATTATGAAAGGCATGTTTAAAATACTCGTATGAAAGCGTATTTCGAGTGATTTTAATTGTGTGAATGCTGTCAGTATTTGATTTGAGTGACTGGGTGATTTGTCTGAGTAAGTGAAAAGGGGAAGTCTGAGAGAGAGAAAGGCAGTGCGTGTGAGACGATTTATGGCGTCTGAAAGAGGTTAGAGCATTTAAAAGGTGTGTATGGAATAAAGGAGTGTGAAATATATTTCTTGTGTGATGAAAAGTAGGATGTGCTAAAGTTTGAAAGTGATTTTAATTCAAGAAATGCATGAGTGATGGTATGAGAGGTTGAGTGTCTTTTTCTCTCAGTTCAAAACACATAAGCATATACACTTGGTTAATTGTTTGGATGTGTGAAAGAGCTCGGTTTAAATGTGTGTGAGGGAAATGAAGGTGTATTGTTTTTAGACCAAGACTTAGTAAAACTAAAGAGGGTTTGTAGACTGTAAATATGAAAAAACAAGTGTTTGATTAATCGGTAGAAACAGGAAAGAGAAATAGGAAATACTGTGCTGCTGTGTGTGTGACAGGAAGGTGTGTGTGTGACTGATGATGTCAGGGGAGCACCCAGAGAAATGGACAGAGTTAAATTCTAAGAAGATGAAGCAAATGAAGCCTTTAAGGAAAAATGCATATATTACTAATTATATGGTTTAGTGTGTCAATACAGGTGGGCGTCTTTCAACTTTGCAACCTTGAGTTCAGCAGCAGAAAAGTAGATTAAAAGAATTGGGAGAATAAGCCAGTTTTTGGCTCGAAATTGTGCGGCTGGATCTCTCACTTTGTCCCTGAAGCGGAGAAGAAGTTCAAAGGACAGTCAATCGCCTGATGAAGACCGATAGAACATCGTGGACTTGAATACAGCAGGCAAACGACAGTGCCACTGATCCATTAACACTGATGACGACTGACGACCAGCAGCAGCATGTAAGAGTAATGCAACATGTACTGTGAAAATACAGGCTGGGCAGTTGAACAGTGGGATAAAGAATTGTGGAAGAGCACTGGACATTGAGTGATATTTTGCCATGCTGGGACTTAATCTGAAAGAAAGACTGTAAAGAAACAGAGAAGAAGACAGCAGCTGAGTTGAGACTGTGTTTGCGGGAGCTTTGAAGCCCGAACAGGACATTGTGCAGAGAGGACCAGTGAGAGATGAAGCTGGACGAGTTTGACTGCGAGAATATAGGATATAATTGGATTGAAAATTGAAACCTGAACTCATGAATTGTTTAGGGATGTCTACCATAGCATAACAAAGAGGTAAACATTAGAAAAGGTAAGAATAATGAAAGAAATAATTGTTATTACCTTAATGAATAGAAAACACACATACAAATTGTTACATGTGAGATTATTTTTGAAATGAATCAGAAGTGAGATAGTTTGAATCTAAAGCTCAGTGGTGAAATGCATAAATTAAATATGAATATATAGGATGCAATGAAGAAACAGCTTACACGTAGTGTACATTAACATGAATACATAGAAATGCAATGAGAAACTCAATGAATTAATTTAATGAAGAAGCAGTTTACACCCAATTAACATAAAATGCAGGGAAGAACACGCTTACATGCCTGGCATAATTGGTGTTTCTGACCAGAGACAGAGAAATGGGTTATTTAACCACTGGTGATAATAATGAAAATGTCTTAGTTTTGTTATTTTCAGGAGTAAAGCAGACTTGGACCGGCTCTCCACAGCAGCAGTCGGAAGAAAGTTAGAGGTTAACATCTATGGATAAGTTAAGGCAAGTTTCTGGTTGAATTGTTCACAGCATGATGTGTCCAGGAACCTGAAAAGCAAGCCCCACCTCCTGGCTGAAGACCAGGAGGGCGGTAATTTAAGGTGGGAAATCAAAATGTGGGTTAGTAACTCGGGGAAAAAGAAAACTGACTGCTTAACTGGAGAGTTGGGAAGAAGTCTGGGAGACTGTGAAGTCATAGATGCAAAATAACATATACCCATACACACACAAACAGAAAATGCATTAACCTTATAAAGACAAGCTCCTGAAGCTTAATGAACAGATATTGATTAAAAACCTGGCTAAGAACATAAGCATATGCAATGAAGATCTGCTTGCTGCTTGTATGAGTGAGAGAATGGTGTGAATGGTTCATAAAATAGATGGAAAAACAAAAGAAAAGTGTCTATAAGAGTGACTCAGGAGTGCTCTTGCACTGAGTGATCAAAACAAGTGATTAGTATAGAAAGAAAATGAAAATAATTCAATAATGTGATAAAGTTTAAACATGTATTTCTTTTGCCAAGTTAAATTGTTGAGATATGGCTGAGTATGCAAAAGTTTGAGAGCTCGTGTGAATGTGGACAGAGGAGGTTGCTGTGTGTGTGTGATTGAGGCCTTAAAGGAGGGGTAGATTGTTCAGAGGTGCAAATTTGATTAGGAGGTTTATAAATTAGTGTTGACATATTGTGAGAATGTGCTTATATGTTAAGGTTGAATGTGAGTTTGGTAAAGTGCTTAAAGGGGGATCTCGTGTACAAAACGGTGTAGCTTTTTTACGTTTTGGGTGTGTTGTATGGGTGAAATTTAAGATTGTTGAAGATTTTTGAGGTTGTTGTTTTATTTTTAAAGAGGGAGTGTTAATAAACATGGACATGTTTAAGGGGTTTTGTAACAGTGCACTTATAAAGAAAAACCTGTCAGGTGATTTTGTTTTGTACTTTGATGAGCTAATACTCAGCTCTCTTTTTTTTCTCATTTTTGTTGTAAGCAGGCCTGCAAAAGAGTGGATAACAGCGCTGACAAAGTAAAAGGATTGCCGCGAGCCAATCCAGTCTAAAAGCAGAAAGAACTATTTTCTTAAAAACAAAGTAAAACAGATAAATGAGTTGATGTTGCTGAGAGTGAAGACTGAATATTTGCGAGATAGTCTCCACTGTCAGCAATACCTGATGGTAATGCGTGTGAGTGAATGTGTGGGAATGGACAGGTGAATGGACGGACGAGGCAGACCATAGGTTGGACCGACTGGACACTGACAAAAGACTGGACTAAGGTTGGACATATGACTGATAATTGTTCTGTTTTAACTTTTTTATATTACAGGTTGGATGAAGTGGAGAAACTGAGTATAAAAGGTGATGTTCTGGTTAACACACAGGCTTTTGTTTATAGGACGTTTCAAGGATGCAGGCTGTGGATGGAGCCAAGAAAGGATTTGACATGATGATTAATTTGATTTCATTCCTTAAATACAGGTTTGAAGCTCCGGAGCATTTATACATAATATGATAGGACTAAACTTTTCTTTTAATTCCCTAAGCTCGAGTGAAGGATTTTGAGTTTGTAACACATGAGATGTGTCACAAAAAGGGGGGTGTTAATATATGCGATTAGCTACATGAAATGTGCTCTTTTAGGGTTACTAAGCAAATGCCTACGTGACCTTTACCTAATAACCTTTGTGATGATAAACTTGTTTACCGACTTGCTCTCTTGTAGAACATACAGATTTAGAAAAGGGGAACCTCAGCTCTGAGTTCTGACAATAACTCTGTTAAGTTGACAGGAAACACGTCGAGACAGCAATATAGGGCAAATGTATTAGAGCTTGTAATTAAATGTGGGACTTGAAAAGAGGAAGCAAATTTGGTACAGGACGTACTTGAGATGATCAGACGAGAGAAAGGAGAAGAACAGAGCACAAATACACCGAGTTGTTTATATTACAAAGAAGATCAAAAGCTTGTTAGACACAGGTTATAATGGAAGCATAAAAGGGATGAGAGGAACTTTACATAACATAGAAATCCTGCAACAATTCGTAAATTGCCCAAACACAGTGTTCAGACCGGATATGCGCTACCCGTTAAAGGGGGCGAAGAAATCAGGCCTAAGTTTGAAAAATGAAATGGGTTAACTCGATAGAGGATGTTTCCAAAGGTAGAGAAAATAATGTAGGACCTTTTACCAGGAGAAAGCTAATTGTATCTTTTACACTTTACAGTGTGCATTGAGGGAAGTCAGGAATAGTTTAAATTAGGATTGAAAAAATTAAACTAGGTGAAAAGGGGGTGTAGCAAGTAGATTTAGGGCAGTTCACAGCCTGGCGTAAACGCAAGGTGCTGTCACACAGCTTAAGTTATTTGGTTGATTTATTTCATGACAAAATAATAAGGAAATATTAAAATATACAACACGTTGAGAAGATCTCTTATGTTATATTTTAGTGTTTAACATGGAAGATGCCTCTCTGGAGCTTCTCTCCTGATGCTACTCCACCAAAAGAAGTTTATTTATAGAGACTATGTCAGCTCCCAAACAGACAATAATAAACCAAGACTAGCAAAAAACAATGTAAATATAAAGAATAAGAAATAAAGAACAATACAGAATCCAAATCTGAACCAAAGAACAAAATAGTGAAATGTGGATTATTGGGTTTTTCTCTGTATATATGAAGTATTTGTAATGTGTATCTGCTAATGAAGGCTTGTAGAGGCCAGTTTATACTCACAAACGAGTGCTCAGCCAGACTGAAAAACAGGAAGCTTTAGTGCACAAGGCATATTAATAAATATAGACACAAAAAGAGGAACTCCCCATATAAACAACGTTCAAAAATGTGTGAAGTATAAAGTACCGAAATAACACTATATAAGTCACAGTTGATGATTCTAATGTTAGAGAGCTCTTGCAACTGGCGTCTGAGCTGTGCAGAGGTCTCTCTTAAGACAGGTACTTATGTAGGTTAGCATGAGGTTGAGTTAATTTTATACACAATGCATAATTGTGCTTGTTTAGAGTTGATGTTCTATCCAAGAGGGTTTTAAGCTTCACTGGTGAGAGTGTCCAGGTGATACATGTTGAGGGAAGATGAGAACATAGCAGGTGAATTGCATGCACGCTTACAAACACACATGATTTAAATATAGGCCAGGCCAAAGGCCTGGACTTGATGCAGCTTTCAACTTTACAGCTCCTAACTTGCAGGAATGGCGGGGACTGTAATCAATGAATGCAAAACATGCTTACAGACACAATCATGACAGGGGTTTATTTTACAGGGTAAAAGTGGACCACAGGTTGCTTTGTTTCTGCTTAGCAACTACTGAGGTAAAAGGTGTTAAAGATAAATATGCAATAAGTAAACAGGAAATGTGTGAGGGTGAGCCGGGTGAAACAAAATGTTGTAGATAATGGAAACTTGTCTAACGGGCATTAACAGTAACCTTGGCATGTTATGTATATGCTTGAGGCCAAAAGAGGCGTAAATCCAGATAGAAAACTTTGAAGTGTGCTTTTTAGCGGAGATTTAGGCTGACATGGGGATGGTGTGCATTTTACTTGGGTTGTGTTTAATAAGACTAAAAGCGTTGCTCACACACATAAAGAGTATTGAGATTAAATAAAGTTAATATAATGGATAGAGCCCAGAACAGGATAATACATAAGTAAAATCAAATGCAATGTATGATTTCACTTTTATTGGGAAAATAATTAGCCAAGAAATGTGTATTGAATTCTCCACATACTTTGAAACTGCGCAACTCTGAGTGGGCAATGTAATGAAGCAACTGTTACATATTTGCATTAAACTAGCCAACATAGACTCACTACCACATGATGTTGCCCTGCAGCGGGGGCAGAAAATCATTTGCAAACCAGGGATCTTATGTTGATTATCATATTCTTACTTATGTACACACACACACTCAGAAGAGAAAAATTTCAAAACAAAACAAAAAACAACTTCGCTTAACCTGTCAAGCACAGGAGTAAAATAAAAATCTTTTTGGGCTCTGTTAAAATTTCTTTAGTAAAAGTGTAAAAGGCCAAACCTAGGAAGTTCCGCAAACAGGAAAGTTCCTTGAGTATCAGGAGTTAATAGTCAGGAAACATTTCTCACATTAACGCCTTATATCTGACAAATCATTGACTCATAGATGCAGATAGACATACAAGTGCACATACATCCAGATGTGCATTTAGACATTAAAAGTGTAGAGACATGTACACACAGATTGGCAAACCGGTACAGAGTCTAGCTGAAGAGCTTAACAAAGTAGACGTGGCAGTAGGGTTTGTGATTTGGCCTGATATGATATTGGGAACCAACTTTGAATAATGACAGGAACCTGAGATGAACACAGTAAGTTAGTAAGGTGTAGCAGAGAAAGGTTGTTTGTTTTCTATCCCTTACAGGAGAAGATTTCCACTAGAGAGGGACCCAGAAAAGGAGCGGAGATTACCTAAGCATGAAGTGTTTTCAAGTGGGGGCTGGTGTTTTATTGCTGGACCACCTAGAGGACATGAGGTTGTTGTCGGATTTGCTGAGTCAGGGGGCGGCTAGAGAGGGTCAGAGCGAAGGTAGTGGACCTGGGAATGGTGTAGTGACGTCTTTGGAAGACGTCAAAAGGGGGAATTGTGGAATTACAGGGATTATTTTATATAACCATCATCTTATCATTGCATTAATTATCATTTCATCCAAGCATTTATTGAAGTTGCTGGCGTTATGTTATAATTTATATTATAGGGGTTATCATAATCAAATATTAACATGTTTATTACAGGTGCAGTATAACTACTTTAAAATGATTGAGTTAAATATATATATATCATAACTCATATGCTGAGTATATTGTTACAGTAAAATAGTAGCTGAGCAAAGGCCTGAATGTATTCAGCTTCTTGTTGCATTTGAGTTTGCCTAGTTACAGGTGACGGAAGGATGTCCAGCCCATGGTGACCTCAAAGGCCTTAGATCATCACCATATTCTTAAGAGTATGCCACAAGGAGGAACCTCTATGTTGCAGTTAATTCTTAAAATACATGAATGTTCTGTACATGCAAATTATGTGCTTGTAAACGCAAGAAGGGGCGTTACAATACCCTGATGTTATAAAAGCAATCTAGAGTGTATTTTGGGGAGAGATGTACAACTGTTTTGCAGTTTGCACCTCTCCACGCTGCGTGCATTCATTAAAATCAATTGTTTGATTGACCTCTTCTGGACCATCATTGTTTTACTCTCATCCTCAATTTCGGACCCGTAACAATAACAAGGAGGGAAGTGATTTCTCTTTTAGCATATACTCATGTTGTGGTGAGTATAAGGAAAAGGGCAGTATAAGGATGTTGAAAAGATGCAGAAAGCTGCACTCAGACGAGTGGATTTGTACAAGATGAATGTCTGGTGATGGACAGATGCAAGGCTATCGATGGTTACACCCTCATGCAATGAAGGGGATATATGTTGTGTCACAAGACGGTTGATCAATTAGTTTCACTAACTCATCTACACAAGGCATTTTGTAGAAACAACAACATGAATCTCCACATTTTGACTTTATTCTCATAATGATCAACAATATTTTTTTATTATATTTTTATAATTTTTTCTCAATGTGGCCCTAGTACTCCATCGTAATTATCTTTCTCCTAAAAGCTATGAGAGGTCATAAGGATTTATTTCTACATAATCAAACGGGCATTTAAAAGTGAAGACATTTCATTTTGTTTTCAGACAACTAAATCTCTGTCTTTTCAGCCAAATTAATAATGAGTCATCCTATAACCACATTAATCCATAAGAACAATCACCTGAATTTCACTTTCTCCTTATCACCTAATAGAAAATTGCATACCTCTGCCAAACACTGAATGTATAAAGACTCGGTACATTTCTTGGATGATGCTGTGCATCCGTCAAATGTTCACCAGGAATGGGAGAAGTGTAAAAAAACACATGAAAGCTCAGGAAATACAGCATGAAAAGCACAGAAAGTGGCTGCAGTGGACACTTTTCATTGTTTTTAACATTCTGTTTCCCTTCTGCTCTTTTTATGTTAGAACTTCACCAATAGACCAACAACACAACGAGCCAGAGAAGCACACAGACCGGATGATCACCACACTTTGGAAATCACTTTTCCACATTTTGTGTGCATTTTTGTAAAATTCCTTTTAACTTTGTTTTCTGTTGTAACATTTCCAGGCCCTCTTGTAACTCATTGTTTGATTTGCATATGATGAAACACTTTCATCCCATATCTGCAGAACCGCCCATTCCTCAATAAAAGGAAGTAAAAATTTTGAACTAAAACTTTTCTGCAAACAAGATGAATGAACTTTTATCTTTTCTAACTAAATAGTTTGTGTTTGTTATCTAGGAAAGAGTATTAGGGTCATTTTTTTTTTTTTTAAATCTTCATATTGTTTGAATGCTGTTCTCTACAAACCATTGACAGTATAAAGACTCTACCTGCATGGTTAGCCGGGTGACTGCAGAGGAATGTGCTGGCTGTCTGCAGCAGGGAAATGGCTCACTCTGCTTGCGAGATAACACAGAGGTCAATTCTGTCACTATACCTGGTTTTGAGCCAATTGCCGGTGTTACTCATCATTACTCACATGAACTCCAGAGTAGTACTGTTGGCTCCGAGCCAGCAGTAGTGTTAGGAAATTGGTCAAAATATCCAGAGCTTTTATTTGAATCCCACAGTCCCCCACCAGCAGGTAATTTAGTTCCCAAATATCAACCCATCATACAAGAACAGAACCTCAGCACTGACCAGAATTAGTCTAGAGGCTGGTGGTGGTGAAGGAGGAGGCTTGGATGGAGCTCTGAGTGACCAGCATGAGGTGAAAGATGGGGAAGGAGGTGGGCTGAGTGAATGAGAGTCAGAAAGGCAGAATAACACAAGTGCATTGAGATATAAAGTACGCAGAACGGGGGCTGATTGGTTTGGAGACGTTGGTCAAGAAGATTGTTGTACTGGAGCTGTGATGTCAGCAGTCAGGTAAAGTGGAAGCGTTGTAAAAGACAGACTAGCAGCCGAACCTACGAAAGCAGGCAGATCACTGATTACAGACCTTCCTTAGTGAACTTGCACATACGCGTCATTACAACTTGCAGCCTGAGAGACTGAAGTTTATATAGAAGATAAGTGAATAAGGAGAACAAGTTTATGTGCATTTCTTTAAAATTGGCCTGAGATGCTCTGAAGCAGCTGTCCAATGAAGATGCCTCCAGGGTGAGGAGACGCGAGTGGGAAGCATCATTATTGGAGACAGCTGATTTTTGTTGGTTTCTCATTGATTTTTTGTGAACTTTCAATTTCTCCACTTGTACCAGGATGCAGTGTTGGCTTTTTATGAAGCCCAGGGATACAGCCATTTATTTATTCTGTCTTCCATAAGGAGGCTTCATAAATTTTGTACACTGTTTGGTCTTTTTGTAGACCAATTCTGCATGTGAAGTACAGATGGTATTCAGTCCCAGAGCCCAGGTAAAGGAAGATTTTGACAACCTGCCCCACCAGCCTTCAGTGTCCCCTGCAACACAGCTGTATGGTCTCGCTGAAGGTCAACTTTCAACAACTTTCCTTGGAACTGGATATTTGTAAACTGAAATGTGACACATAAGGAGCTGCTAACAGGAATTGAAATGACAAACTTTATTGCAAAGGTTTTGCAACCGCTGGATTTCTACTGTGTGCAGCCACTTCTTAGGAAGACATTCTTGGCCGGGGTCCATGTACCTGTTACTGTATATAAGGAGGTTCAGAGATGATTAACCTCACAGTCCTGCACACTCAGGCGAAGGAGACGCACAGCAGCAGAGATCCTTTAATTTTGAGAAGAACGAATCAGTTGAAGACTGAGCCTTCAGTAGATCCTCCACTCACTAATTGAAAAGCTTTAAGATGAAGACAAGTGTTGTCATCCAGTGCATCGTTCTCCTGGCCTGCATGGCCCTTTGCACTTCACTAGGTAAGTGTGTTTTATCAGATTATGGAAAATTTAATTGTATTTGTGCAGCTTGAAAGGATCTAAATTATGCCAACAAATCAAATTATATATATTCATGTTTAACCCTAGAACACTATCGCTGGGTGATTTACACCCGAGCAAATACATTTACACGATTTCTCTCTCCTGCCGCTGTTTGCGTGTCGAGGAGCCTGTGCCTTCACCAGGGAAGTCTCAAATTTCCCAGGAATGGGTGGACCAAAGACCAGCTTTCCAGAGTCATTATTTTGTTTTAGGAGGGTTTTTTTTTTCATTTTGTTAGACATGGCACAGTTGAAAGTAAAAGAAGACCACTCTAATTTGTCATGTGTTGTCATATTTTAATATATTTGATTACTTTTTATTGGTTATATTATATCGGGTAAATATCACCCGGCATTAGTGATTGTGTTACTATTTATAGCGATAGTGTTCTAGGGTTAAGTAAAATATGAAACTACAGACATTGAACATTAATTATCACTTTCTATGTTTTGCAGTTATTCCAAGGTGCCGCTGTGTGAAGACCAGTAAGTCTGTAAGGATCGCTCTCATCGCTCAACTCAAGTTGGATGAGCCTCGTCCACACTGCAACAGGAGAGAAGTCATGTACGTACACAGTGACAGGAGCACATTATTAATAAGAGCTCAGTCATTCATAAGGATTGTTTATAAAGTGGTTTTAAATCAAAGCTTTCTTTACATGTTATAGTGTCACACTGAAGAATGGGCGTGAACAGTGTCTCGATCCTGAGTCTAAATTCACCAAAGAACTACTGAAAAAACTGTAAGTCATACAGATGGTTTTTTTTTTCTTTCATTCACTGTTATTCAAATAATGTGAGTTAAATATTAGAGAGGAAGTCAGTGAAGTTAAAACAGGAGCATCAACAGTCACTTTGGAGCATCAGTGCGAGGCTCTGCACATCATTAATTACACCTGCATGAATAAAACATATTTAATGTAAATCTCCATCCAAACAAACAACAGGTTTTAATCTACAGTGAACCTCTGAAAGAAGTTTTATTTCTTACAAACATACTGATGGTTTTAGAGCAGCAGTTCAAAACTGAGGGTAAAAATGCATGACTTGATCTGTTCACTACCACTGGAACTTCAAAGTTTCATCTCTGTGATATGTTGTCTTTAGAGGAATCAGATGAGAGATACGACCATCAGCCCTCAAACAACCACAGCATGAGCCGCAGTGCCAGAATCAACATCAAGCACTTTGCATGTTTAGTGCTGGTACAACATGTGTGGATCAAGAAGAAGGAGCAGCACAGCTCTGGTTCTCACCACAAAATAGAAATGCAAAGTAGACACTGACGGCTACAACTGACAGCAAGATGTAAACGGATTTAATATGAGATGTAAAATATTTATTACCCAAATTCTCCGTCAGTCTGAGTTTTTTCTGGAGACAATCAGGGACGGGTGTTGCAAAGCTCATCCTTCAGCCTGTCTTCAGATTGAATTTCTGATTAATAAGAATATATTTTATAAAACGTATGTTTTTGGTTTTGTGTCAGACAGCAGTGCTCTTATTCAGTGCACATGCAGATGTTACTAAATGTTTACTTTTGTCTGTGATATTAAACTGTGATAAATATGAACAGTGGTTATAGGTTAATCTGTAATTTATCTAATATTTAAGGTTTTTTTTAAAAATTACAGAAGTGAACTTTAGTGGATACAGCATGTTTATGTACCATGTTTATTTTTAATTATGGAAAATGCTTCAAAACAAACAATAAATATGGAGTTTGTTAAAAAAAAACTGTTGTATCTTTTCTCTTTATTATAACTCACCAATTTACCAGCACTTTATACACAGTCAGCATTGAATAAAAGAGTGGGTGAATCCAAAAATTTACCAGAGTTTGCCATCAAACCTGATTTCACTTCAAACTATAAGGATCAACTCAAAAAAATGTTCCAAGTCATTAAATTGCTTTGCTTTTATCTCTGATGTAACTGTAACTCAAACATATATTAGCAGCTACTTCAGTTTAAACGGGATTAAAACAGGAGTGCTGAGAAATTTTATTTTGACAGATCTTGTCATGGTCCTGGGTGTGACCTATTGTTTTGTTATGTAATCGTTCCCAGTATTTAGTTTTCTCTGTGCCTCCCTTATGTTTGGTCTCTGTGCTTCTATTCAATTCAATTCAATTCAATTTTATTTATGTAGCGCCAAATCACAACAGCAGTCGCCTCAAGGCGCTTTATATTGTACAGTAGATACAGAGAAAAACCCAACAATCATATGACCCCCTATGAGCAACAGTGGGAAGGAAAAACTCCCTTTTAACAGGACGAAACCTCCGGCAGAACCAGGCTCAGGGAGGGGCGGGGCCATCTGCTGCGACCGGTTGGGGTGAGAGAAGGAAAACAGGATAAAGACATGCTGTGGAAGAGAGACAGAGATTAATAACAGATATGATTCAATGCAGAGAGATCTATTAATACAAACTGAGTGAGAAAGGTGACTGGAAAGGAAAAACACAATGCATCATGGGAATCCCCGGCAGCCTACGTCTATTGCAGCATAACTAAGGGAGGATTCAGGGTCACCTGGTCCATCCCTAACTATATGCTTTAGCAAAAAGGAAAGTTTTAAGCCTAATCTTAAAAGTAGACATAGTGTCTGTCTCCCGAATCCAAGCTGGCAGTTGCTCTGTCTCCCCTGTCAGTTGTATCCCCTGGTCAAGTCCGCATCTCAGTGTTACGTTTCCTGTTTTACTTTGAAGGTCTGTGTCCAACGTGAATGTATTGAGTTTCACTTCTCGTCATGTCTGATTTCTCCCAGCTGTGCTCCTCTTCTGTGTCTCATTCCCCTCGTTATTCCCCAGTGTATTTAAGCCCTGTGTTTCTCTGTGTCAGTGTTGGGTCATCCCTCATGGCTGTTTCTCTCTCTCTCTCTCTCTCTCTCTCTCTCTCTCTCTCTCTCTCTCTCTCTCTCTCTCTCTCTCTCTCTCTCTCTCTGTGTGTGTGTGTGTTTTTTTCCCTGTGAGTTTAGTTTATTCTTTCTCAGTTTAGTGTTGTATGCCTTTTCCTTTGCCTGCAATAAAGCTGCGTTTTTTGAGTTCATCCCTCGTGTCCGAGAGTCTGCATTTTGTGTATAACTCCTGCCTGCACACGTCCGAATTTGGACAGAATGACGCGACCACACAAGGGACCCAGCAGCACTCGCTCCTTCTGAAGAGCTCCGAGAGGATCTCGGTCACTGCGTGGATCAGCTATGCAACCAGTGGCTGGGTTTTCCTGTGGAGGAGTATCGTTGCATTGTAGCTAGCCGGCTACAGCAATTGATTTCAGGTCTTCCTTGGCTACTGAATTCTCTCCACCCGCTTATACAGGACTTTCTTCTTAGTACACTGCATCTCCACCCCCCAGCTGCAACCGCTCACCTACCCGGCCTGCCTAAAGATTCGCTACCTGGTCTGCCAGTGGACTCGCGGCACAAACTGCCGGACGAAACGCCACCCAGCCAGTCGCCGCCTCCTTCTTCCCAGAGAAAGCGGTGGTCACGCCGCCGTCATCCTTCGCTCGCCAAGCAAGCTCCGGTGGTCAGTAAAAGTGACTGTTTTACGCCACCCAGCCAGCTCATGCCAGCACAGGCTTTTTACAAAGCACTGGGAATAATAATTGTTCCACCCAGCATCTCCACACCTCAGGAGGAGCAGCCACGTCAGAACTGCTCCACATCACCATCAGCTTCCCTTGCTGCTCCCACTCCTTCTGCCAGGAGGAAGCGACGTCCACGCTACTGGCAGTCATCAACAGCGGGCTGGCATCATCACCGTCGTGAGCGGCCTTCTGAACTGTGTCACCGCCGTCTTCCACGCGGCCAGCCTCCGGACCAGCTCTGTTGCCGATGATGGATATTTAAATCTCCAGGGGTCTACTATTCCATATGCCTTAAGAAACATGTTGATGTACTGAGCCGATTTACTTGCTGGAATAATCTAAAGCTGGATCTAGGGTGCAGTTCAAGTCTCCAGCCAGTATTAAATCATGTGACTCAAGATCTGGTAGAAGGAGAAAAACGATTGGTAAAGAAAGCTACATTATCCCAATTGGGGCCATAGACATTAGCAAGAATGGCTTGCTTATTGAAAGTTTACTTTGTTTATTTTGTTTATTTTCGTTTATTTTGTTGCGTTTAACTGGTCCTAGCCTCCAAATCCTCGCATTGTGCCTTTAGCAGGGTAAGCTCTTCTTTCACACTGGACATGTCAGATTCTATAGCTGCAATAGAGTCGGAATTAGTAGTGACTCCCTTTTCCAACTCAGATGTGTGGCTTTCAACCTTATCCAGTCTTTTATTGAGCCTCTCAACGACATTACGCAGCTCTGTTTGGGTCTCTGCAGCCTTTTCATCTATTTTCTCCAGCAATTCTTGCTTCATTAATTGCAGCTCCTTCAGGATTACCTGCTGCTCGCCCGCAGTTGTCTCCGTGGCATCTGGGCATCCTAGGCTAGCTGGGCCAGCAGTTGCTTGAGAGGCTCTTGTGTCCTCCTCCATGTTGTTGGCTTGAATTGTTTTGGGGCATATTGTCCATAGATCAGAATGGTTGTTTTCTAATATGTTGCTGCTCTCATGTGTGAAGTAATATAGTGTATTTTTTGAAGAGTAATATTGCAAATACAAGGGTTCAATTGCAGAGCTCACAAACCCACACCCTCACATGGCACTGCCTCAACCGGCTGATTAAGAACTGAATTAAAAATTCTGAATAAAATATGAGGTTTGTGACAGTTACTAGACACAGTCTTAGAGAAATACTTTGTTTTTGCTGCTCTTATGGCCTTCTGATAATTTAACAAAGATTCTCTCAGTACATCAAGTGATACCTGAGGTCTGCCCTTTTTTCATTTTCACTCAGCTTTTCTACACACCTGTTTGAGTTCTCTGGTATCATTATTCAACCAAGGCTGGGTTTTAGGTTTTAGAGACCTGGTTGTGAGTGGAGCAATGGAATCAAGTATTTCCAAGCAGGTTGAATTAAACAGAGAAAGTAGGCTGTCAGTGGTCGAGTGAGAGGACCTATTAGAAAGTAAGGCATGATTAGAGTTTTTATAAGAACAAACAAAAAGATCACCTGCATTTGAGGTAATCATGCGAGATGGTATTTGGGTACATCAGGTCTGACAGGCTGACATGAAAGAGGGAACTCAAATATTACAGGCATGTGGTCAGGGAAATTAATGCTGCAGATTTCAGTGTCACAGAGAGTCAGGCCACTAGACAGTACAAGATCCAAGGTATGTCCATTCATGTGACTGAACAAGATTAAAAGAGCCTAAAAGATTTAAGTCATTAGTCAGCGGTGTATTTAAGCAGCAAATGTGGATATTAAAATCCCCTACAATTAAAACACTTGGCATAATTCCTGCCAAGAATTCAGAGAAGTCTTGGATAAAATTCTTATTGAATTTTAGGGGACGGTACACCAGCACACACAGCACCGGAGTGGACAGCTGCGTTTCAAACAACTGCAGTTCAAAGCTAGCATAAGCATCAGCTGTTAGCTGCCGACAGTTGAAAAGATTTTATAAACAGTGGCTATCCCTCCACCCCGGCTGGTAGTCAGAGGCAATTTGAGATAGTTACAGTTTGGAGGGACAAGTTCAGAAAGTGGGCTCAACTCACCCAAGTTTAGTCAAGTCTCTGTGACCAGAAGAAAATCCAAGCGACAAGTGGTGAAGAAGTCATTCAAAATAAAGGTCTTATTTGCAAGCGACCTAGCATTAACCAGAGCCAATCTAGCTATGTCGAGGATCGTGTCAGGATACATTTCACTGTGTGTTATACTTGTATAACTATGCATGTGACAAATAAAGAACCTTGAACCTTGAACCTGGTACTCTGGGTCAGCACAGAATTCTTGACCTCTTTCAGTCGGGTTTTCTTAGATCTCATTCAACTGAGATGCTCTTCTGAGAGTATCGAAGGATAATTTGATGCAGAGGGACAAGGGTAAATGTTCTGTGATGCTTATGTTGGACCTTACCTCAGCTTTTGATACTGTTAATCATCACATTCTGCTCAACAGGCTGTTGTGCTGGATCGGTGTATCAGGATCTGCCTCGGAGTGACATCACAGCTCCAGTACAATCATCTTCTTGATCAACGTCTCCGAACTAATCAGCCACCGTTCTGCGTACTTTGAATCTCAGTGCCCTTATGTTTTTCTGCCTTTCTGACTCTCATTAACTCAGCCCACCTCCTTCCCCATCTTTCACCTCATGCTGGTCACTCAAGGCTCCATCTAAGCTTCCTCCTTCACCACCACCTGTATCTAGACTAATTCCGGTCAGTGCTGAGGTTCTGTTCTTGTATGATGGGTTGATATTTGGGAACTAAATTACCTGCTGGTGGGGGACTGTGGGATTCAAATAAAAGCTCTGGATATTTTGACCAATTTCCTAACACTAGTGCTGGCTTGGAGTCAACAGTACTACTCTGGAGTTCATGTGAGTAATGATGAGTAACACCGGCAACTGGCTCAAAACCAGGTATAGTGACAGCATTGACCTCTGTGTTATCTCGCAAGCAGAGTGAGCCATTTCCCTGCTGCAGACAGCCAGCACATTCCTCTGCAGTCACACAGCTAACCATGCAGGTAGAGTCTTTATACTGTCACTGTTTGGCAGAGGTAAGTAAACATTATTTAAACAATATGAAGATTTTTTTTGTCTCAATTTGGCCCTAATATACCTTACTACATAATAAACACAAACTATTTAGTTAGAAGGAAACAAAAGTGCATTCATCTTGTCTGCAGAAAATGCTGACACTATCTTTTAGGCATTAGTTCAAAGGTTTTTACTTCCTTTTACTGAGGAATGGACGGTTCTGCATTTACAGTGGCTTGCAAAAGTATTCGGCCCCCTTGAACTTTCCCAACTTTTGTCACATTACAGCCACAAACATGAATCAATTTTATTGGAATTCCACGTGAAAGACCAATACAAAGTGGTGTACACGTGAGAAGTGGAACGAAAATCATACATGATTCCAAACATTTTTTACAAATAAATAACTGCAAAGTGGGGTTTTAACAAAGTTTAACAAAGTTAAAAGGAATTTTACACAAATACACACAAAATAGTCAAATGTGGAAAAGTGATTTCCAAAGTGTGGTGATCATCCGGTCTGTGTGCTTCTCTGGCTCGTTCTGTTGTTGGTCTGTTGGTGAAGTTCTAACATAAAAAGAGCAGAAGGGAAACAGAATGTTAAAAACAATGAAAAGTGTCCACTGCAGCCACTTTCTGTGCTTTTCATGCTGTATTTCCTGAGCTTTCATGTGTTTTTTTTACACTTCTCCCATTCCTGGTGAACATTTGACGGATGCACAGCATCATCCAAGAAACATACAGCTGGGATTTTGGAGCACTGCACAGGAGCATGATTGTGAATACTGTCAAAAACAGATCAGTAAGTTAAGCATATGTGCTGAAAAATGATTCTTATAACCACCAGCACCAACTCCCTGATAAACCCGACTCTTTGAAACAATAAAAAAAGCAGCAAATAAGAGTAAAACACTGGTGATGATGGTGAACTGACAAAGTCTCTTGTAGACTGGAAAGAACAAAGCCGGTGTTCCTCATTAACTCATGTTTAATTGGGTGAGATAAAACCCTGTATGTTAGAACTTCACCAACAGACCAACAACAGAAGGAGTCAGAGAAGCACACAGACCGGATGAGCCACACAGGTTTGACACTGTCTCCATCTGACGGCCGCTCACTGCAGGGAAACAGGTTGTCTGAAGTGGCCCATGAACTGAAAATGCATAATCAGAATTTCCCTTTATACTGTTGCTGTCGCGTTCACTAGATTATCTGCACTGACTCCATCGTGTGGCACAAATCGCTGTGGCATGAGCCAGGCCTTTTTCCAGTAAACTGGATTTCTCTGCTACACAACACAGAGGTATCCTGATTCTAACACCATAACAGTCTTAGTTCCCATTATGTGGATCGTGTCAGTTTATGTTGGTTGTGAGGTATTTTACTTTAGAAAGAGTTGCTCCCACATCGTCCTACTTTACTGTGGCCTGCAAGCAACAGCAGCAAGTCCTGTTTTAATAATATGCACCAGCAACAAAGACAATAACAAATGCTGGAAAATCTGAAACCACTTTGCCACATTTGACTATTTTTTGTGCATTTTTGTAAAATTCCCTTTAACTTTGTTTTCTGTGGTAACATTTCCAGGCCCTCTTGGAGCTCATTGTTTACTTTGCATATGATGAAACACTTTCACCACATATCTGCAGAACGACCCGTTCCTCAGTAAAAGGAAGCAATATTTTTGAGCTAACGCTTAAAAGTCAGTGTCAGCATTTTCTGCTGACTTTTTTTTACTTCTAACTGAACAGTTTGAGTTTATTATCTGAAAAAGGACCATTAGAGCCACATTAAGAAAAAAAAGTATTGTTGCTCATTTTGAGAATAAAGTTGAAATTTCGAGATTAAAGTTGAAAATGTCGAAATTACAGTTGTTTCGAGACAAATTGCCAAGGTTTCTGTACCCTGTGAGTCTGACATTGTACTTCAGAATTGCATGGACGTCCCGGTCAGCTTTGAGCTGGCGGCCTGCAAAGGATGTGGTTGTATAAAGACTCTACCTGCATGGTTAGCCAGGTGACTGCAGAGGAATGTGCTGGGTGTCTGCAGCAGGGATATGCCTCACTCTGCTTGCGAGATAACACAGAGGTCAATGCTGTCACTATACCTGGTTTTGAGCCAATTGCCGGTGTTACTCATCATTACTCACATGAACTCCAGAGTAGTACTGTTGACTCCAAGCCAGCAGTAGTGTTAGGAAATTGGTCAAAATATCCAGAGCTTTTATTTGAATCCCACAGTCCCCCACCAGCAGGTAATTTAGTTCCCAAATATCAACCCATCATACAAGAACAGAACCTCAGCACTGACCGGAATTAGTCTAGACACAGGTGGTGGTGAAGGAGGAGGCTTAGATGGAGCTCTGAGTGACCAGCGTGAAGTGAGATGTGGGAAGGAGGTGGGCTGAGTGAATGAGAGTCAGAAAGGCAGAATAACACAAGGGCACTGAGATATAATTGATTCTCATTGATTTTTTGTGAACTTTCAATTTCTCCACTTGTACCAGGATGCAGTGTTGGCTCTTTATGAAGCCCAGGGATACAGCCATCTATTTATTCTGTTTTTCATAAGGAGGATCCATAAGAAATATACACTGTTTGGTCTTTTTGTTGACCAATTCTGCATGTGAAGTACAGATGGTATTCAGTCTCAGAGGTAAAGGAAGATCTTGATTACCTGCCCCACCAGCCTTCAGTGTCCCCTGCAACACAGCTGTATATTTGTAAACGCAAATGTGATGCATAAGGAGCTGCTAACAGGAATTGAAAGTACAACACTTTAAGTTTTTGCAACCGCTGGATTTGTACTGTGAGCGGACAGGAAACAGATTTTTTATGGCCACTTCTTGCGAAGAAATCCTTGGCCAGAGTCCACCCAGCTGTGAGTGTATATAAGGAGGTTCAGAGATGATGAACCTCAGTCCTGCACACTCAGCAGCTCAAGAAGAGAAGGAGACGCACAGCAGCAGAGATCCTTCATATCTGAGAAGAACGAATCAGTTGAAGACTGAGCCTTCAGTAGATCCTCCACTCACTAATTGAAAAGCTTTAAGATGAAGACAAGTGCTGCCATCCAGTGCATCGTTCTCCTGGCCTGCATGGCCCTTTGCACTTCACTAGGTAAGTGTGTTTTATCAGATTATGGGGGGTTAGGGGTATATTTGTGTAGTTTGAAAGGAGCTAAGTTATGACAACAAATCAATCTAAATATATTTATGTTTAAGGAAAATATGAAACAGCAGCAGTTTAACATTAATTATCACTTTCTATGTTTTCCAGGTCCTCCAAGGTGCCGGTGTGTGAAGACCAGTAAGTCTGTAAGGATCGCTCTCATCACTCAACTCAAGGTGGATGAGCCTCATCCACACTGCGACAGGAGAGAAGTCATGTACGTACCCACAGTGACAGGAGCACATTATTAATAAGAGCTCAGTTATTAATAAGGATTGTTTATAAAGTGGTTTTAAATCAAAGCTTTCTTTACATGTTATAGTGTCACACTGAAGGATGGGCATGAACGGTGCCTCGATCCTGAGTCTAAATTCACCAGATATCTAGTGAAAAAACTGTAAGTCATACAGATGTTTTTTCTTTCTTTCATTCACTGTTATTCAAATAATGTGAGTTAAATATTAGAGAGGAAGTCAGTGAAGTTAAAACAGGAGCATTAACAGTCACTTTGGAGCATCAGTGCGAGGCTCTGCACATCATTAATTAAAACTGCATGAAAGAAACACATTTAATGTAAATCTCCATACAAGTAATAAGCAGGTTTTAAGCTACAGTGAACTCATGAGAGAATTTTTATTTCTTACAAACATACCGATGGTTTTAGAGCAGCGGTTCAAAGTTGAGGGTGAAGACGTATGACTTGGATCTGTTCACTACCACTGGAGCTTCAACGTCTCATCCCTCTGATATGTTGTCTTTGCAGGAATCGGAGGAAAAATACGATCGTCAACTCCGAAACAGCCACAGCATCAGCCACAGTGCCAGAATCATCACGATCCACTTTGCATGTTTAGCACTGTTACAACATGTGTGGATCAAGAAGAAGGAGCAGCACAGCTCTCGTTTATGATTATTTGTAATGCTGGAAAATGCCTCAAAATAAATAATACATTTTGAGTTTGTTTTATAAAATGTTATATTTTTTCACTTTATTATAACTACTAACTCACCAATTCACCACCACTTTATACAGCATCATCACTGAAACAAGAAGAGAGGGTAGCTCTAAATATCAATAGGTTTGGCATTAAACCTGGTTTCATTTCAAACTATAAGCGTCAACTCAAAAAAAGTCATTAAACTGCTTTGCTTTTATCTCTGATTAACGGTAACTTAAACACATATTAGCAGCTACTCCGTTTTAAACGAGACCTTATTGCTATTACTAAGACAGGAATGCAGAGAATTTTATTTCAACTGATTTTCTGTCTTCCTTAGTACCTCTTCTCTTGGATAATTAAAAGCTGTGAAAGAGATTGATTCATGAGCGGTGATGTGTTACAGCATCGCAGACAGTAGATCAAGAAAGCAGATTGGATGTAAGAATGTGTTTTATGAAAAATCATTGTTGCCTCTCATCTGTACACATTACAGATCAGTATCAGCTTTAAGTAGGACATTCACTGGCCATTTTATTAGGTATACCTCTCTAGTACTGAGTTGGACCCACTGTGGTTTTTGAGTTCCTGTTTCCTTCATATCAGCTTGAAGCACTCTGGTCATTTTCTGGCATCAGACCTCCTGCACACTGGAAATTTCTTCTTTTTCTGACCTTTCTCTGTAAACCACAGAGGTGGTTGTGTGGGAACAAATCTGTAAATGCAAGTTTATAAAGAAGTCCCACTTTATAATTACTGGACTGCAACTAAAAAGATGATAAACCTGAAATATCTAAATTATGACTGTTTTATGCAACTAATGCAACCATTTCACAGATTTTCTTGTTTATAGGTTTATTCAGTCAGCTGCATATTTCAGCTACATTAGTAGATTGTATACAATTTATTGACAAAAGAAAATGTAAGACCTGAGGCTAGACTTTATTTAGAGTGTCATAAATTACTTCGACAAACTTATATAACATTTTTTATTTTAATTTATTAACCTAATGTCCCTCAAAGGAAAGTCAAACAATGACAAGTAATCAATTTATCTTGTGAGATTTTCTGAGAATACAAAAGATACAATATCTCCAAAACTTAATTACGTAATTACATTTACCATAAATGTAAGAAATAACATCTCTTCCTCAGTGTTGATGCTGAGGTAACCAGAACGAGCCAGAGAAGCACACAGACCGGATGATTACCACACTTTGGAAATCACTTTTCCACATTTGACTATTTTGTGTGCATTTTTGTAAAATTCCTTTTAACTTTGTTTTCTGTTGTAACATTTCCAGGCCGTCTTGTAACTCATTGTTTGATTTGCATATGATGAAACACTTTCATCCCATATCTGCAGAACCGCACATTCCTCACTAAAAGGAAGTAAAATTTTTAAACTAAAGCCTTACAGATGACGTCAGCGTTTTCTGCAGACAAGATGAATGAACTTTTTTTTCCCTTCTAACTGAATAGTTTGTGTTTGTTATCTAGGAAAGAGTATTTGGGGGAAATTAAAAAGAAAATCTTCATATTGTTTGAATAATGTTTACTTACCTCTGCCAAACATTGACAGTATAAAGACTCTACCTGCATGGTTAGCCAGGTGACTGCAGAGGAATGTGCTGGCTGTCTGCAGCAGGGAAATGGCTCACTCTGCTTGCAAGATAACAGAGAGGTCTATGCTGTCACTATAGCTGGTTTTGAGCCAATTGCCGGTGTTACTCATCATTACTCACATGAACTCCAGAGTAGTACTGTTGACTCCAAGCCAGCAGTAGTGTTAGGAAATTGGTCAAAATATCCAGAGCTTTTATTTGAATCCCACAGTCCCCCACCAGCAGGTAATTTAGTTCCCAAATATCAACCCATCATACAAGAACAGAACCTCAGCACTGACCGGAATTAGTCTAGACGCTGGTGGTGGTGAAGGAGGAGGCTTAGATGGAGCTCTGAGTGACCAGCATGAGGTGAGAGATGGGGAAGGAGGTGGGCTGAGTGAATGAGAGTCAGAAAGGCAGAATAACACAAGGGCACTGAGATTCAAAGTACGCAGAACGGGGGCTGATTGGCTCGAAGAAGTTTTTCAAGAAGATGATTTTATTAGAGCTGTGATGTCAGCAGTCAGGTAACGTGGAAGCGTTGTAAAGGACAGACTAGCAAACCAAACACCTACGAAAGCAGGCAGATCACTGATTACAAATCTTCCTTAGTGAACTCGCACATACGCGTCATTACAACTTGCAGCCTGAGAGACTGAACTTTAGAAATATACACTTTTTGGTCTTTTTGTAGACCAATTCTGCATGTGAAGTACAGATGGTATTCAGTCCCAGAGCCCAGGTAAAGGAAGATCTTGACAACCTGCCCCACCAGCCTTCAGTGTCCCCTGCAACACAGCTGTATGGTCTCGCTGAAGGTCAAGTTTCAACAACTTTCCTTGGAACTGAATATTTGTAAACTGAAGTGTGACACATAAGGAGCTGCTAACAGGAATTGAAAGTACAACACAGCCACTGGATTTGTACTGTGAGCGGACAGGAAACAGACTTTTTATGGCCACTTCTTAGGAAGAAATCCTTGGCCAGAGTCCACCCAGCTGTGAGTGTATATAAGGAGGTTCAGAGATGATGAACCTCACAGTCCTGCACACTCAGGCAGCTCAAGAAGTGAAGGAGACGCACAGCAGCGGAGATCCTTCATATCTGAGAAGAACAAATCAGTTGAAGACTGAGCCTTCAGTAGATCCTCCACTCACTAATTGAAAAGCTTTAAGATGAAGACAAGTGTTGCCATCCAGTGCATCGTTCTCCTGGCCTGCATGGCCCTTTGCACTTCACTATGTAAGTGTGTTTTATCAGATTATGGAAAACTTTGGTGTATTTGTGGATCTTGAGAGGAACTGAATTATGATAACAAATCACTCTAAATATTTTTATGTTGAAGTATAATATGAAACTGCAGCAGTTTAATATTAATTATCACTTCATACCTTTTACAGTTATTCCAAGGTGCCGGTGTTTGAAGACCAGAAAGTTTGTAAGAGTTCCCATCACTGAAGTTAAGGTGGATGAGCCTCGTCCACACTGCAACAGGAGAGAAGTCATGTACGTACCCACAGTGACAGGAGCACATTATTAATAAGAGCTCAGTCATTCATAAGGATTGTTTATAAAGTGGTTTTAAATCAAAGCTTTCTTTACATGTTATAGTGTCACACTGAAGGATGGGCGTGAACAGTGTCTCGATCCTGAGTCTAAATTCACCAAAGAACTACTGAAAAAACTGTAAGTCATGCAGATGTTTTTTTTCTTTCATTCACTGTTATTCAACTAAATGTGAGTTAAATATTAGAGAGGAAGTCAGTGAAGTTAAAACAGGAACATCAACAGTCACTTTGGAGCATCAGTGCGAGGCTCTGCACATCATTAATTAAAAATACTGATGGTTATAGAGTAATAGTTCAAAGCTCAGGATGAAAAATGCTTCTGGGTCACAGGACAAATCTGGTGGATGAACAATTAACAAGCTACAATGAATGAATGTCTTTGTGTTTTCTTCCAAGTCTTTAGTCTTTAGTATCAGTCTTTATTTTTTGCGATTAAAATTCAAGATAATTTAGAAAGTAAAGAAGGCAAGAGAGAAATCACTGCTTGAGTGTTATGAGTTATGAATCTGTTCACTATCACTGGAGCTTCAAGGTCTCACTTCTCTGATTTGTTGTCTTCACAGGAAGCAGAAGAAAAGTCAGCGTAAGACGACCGTCAGCCCCCAAACAACCACATCACCAGCCACAGTGTCAAACTCACTATGATGCACTTTGCTTGTTTATAACTGTTACACAAAAGAAACAAGACATCACTTAGTGAGAAGAAGGAGCAGCCGAGATCCGGTGCAAATTTGTCCACCACATCCCACAGTGGTCGATGGGACTGAAATCTGGTGACTCTGGAGGTCATTTGCGTACAGTCAGCTCACTGTCATGTTAAGGACGCTAGCTTGAGTTGTGAGATATGGTGCATTACACTGCAGGAAGTAGCCATCAGAAGATGTGTACACTGTGGTCATAAAGGGATGGACATGGAAACAGTAAACAGTGAACATTGTTCAGCTGTTGGACTGGATACATGTTTAAGTATTTTGGGTTTTTTATTCTTTTTTCATTTACCATGAAGAGTGGCTCCTCCCGCTGATTTTAAACCAAAACTTTTCAAACCAGCTTATATGAGAGATCCACTTACACGACACAGAAAACTCTGAGTTTAACATCTGAACATAGCATTGAGCTCACTTCATAGTTCACCCCTCTGTTTCCTTCCCTAGAGTGCACCCTTTGTGTTTTGTTTCATTTCATCGTTGGTGTGTCTGTTCTGGATTATTTTTATGACCTGTATATTTTTGACTCAGTGAAGAAATAAAGGTTGTTTTTTGTTTCCTTCATTTTCTTGCCTTTGAGTCCAGTATCGGGGTCCTTAACCTTGCACATTATGACAAAATCTCCTCTTTCATATCGAATACAACCAAATCTGAGACTTTGAGAACACTGAACATTTTGCTCTCTAAAAATGAGGCTTGATCGTCGGTGTTCAGCCCTCTTAAGTGTCAACACTGTGAACTGTTTACCATCATAACTTTGCAATGTGCTTTAAAAATTTAGCTTAAACACGATGCAAGAACATGATACACATGTGAGACTCAAACAGCTTCATCAAAATTGTGTGAACTCGAGATCACTGAATCTGAATCCTGCATCAAAAGGTATGTCGGGTTCTGAAGACATAACATTTAATCTTGTAAGAAGTAAGGGGATAAAACATCACTCTTTCTTTTTTTTTTTTTTTTTTAGCTTTTTTGACTTTGTGTTTATGTCACTGCTTCCTGTAAGTAGTTCAGCATGGGAATAATAATAACACATTTCCAAACTCCAGATGTGAAAAAGTTATCTGAGGTTTTGGAACAGGGAGGTGAGCCTGCCAGGAGTAAATGAGAGCTTTACAGGGGGCCCCTCGGTCAAGGTTTAAATCTAAAATACAAACTCTCAAATCAGTTATGTGTTGATACATTTTATTTAAGATTATGTTTCACCCAAAACATATTTTAGATAGCAATAGACAGAAAATAGAAATCTAGAAAGCCAGTGGTCCACACTCTAGTTAGTCACATGTGCAGTAAAGACATCACCAAAAGCATTAAAAACGACCACTTTGTTGTGAAAATCTCCTGAAGTAAATGTCGACATCTGGATATTTGGTTCTGAAAATGTTGCACTGCACAGATGCTAAACTTTAACTGGAAGCTCCACTTGGATACTTTAAAGCACCATCCTCAGTGGTCACATGTGAGTATTTGATATAGGCTACTCAGGCAAAAAGCTGCATTTCTCAACTGCAGAGTTACAATGAAGGATGCATATTTAGGCTAGTTAGTGCCAAGTGACAGATTGATTCAATTTAATTTTATTTACCAGCACCAAATCACAACACCATTGGCAACAAAGTGCTTTATATTGTAAGGTAAAGACAAGAATACAGAGAAAACTCCAACAGATAATCACCTATCAACAAGTATTTGGTGAGAGTGGGAAGGAAAAACTCCCTTTTAACAGAAAGAAACCTCTGACAGAACCAGGCTCAGAGGAGGAAGACAGGACAAAGACACGCTGTGGAAGAGAGCCACAGATTCATAATAACTTGTGATTAAATGCAGAGAGATGTATAAACACAAAAAAGTGATGAAGGAGCACTCAGTGCATCATGGAAAGCCCCCAGCAGCCAAGACCTATTGCAGCATAACCAACTGGGCTGGGATTTCTAGAACCGATTCCATTCTGATTCAATTTTGACTCACACAGAAATACTGTCATTCTTCATTTATCAGTACTGACAGTTGTGAGACTTCATTGGAGGTGTAAACATCACAGCAGATGCCTTTGTATCAAAATAACTGAGGATAAAACACAGAAAAACATGAAGGAGATTTTGCTGGCCTGTCTTTTTATAGCAGATTACCTTAAAAATATTCTGCAGTCGATCAAATACGGAAGAAAACCATGAATCAATATATGAACATTACCTGATGCTGCTGAAGAGAAGCAGAGCAAAGTTACAGAGGTTTTATTAGAGACACAGGTAAGGGTTTTGCAATTAGGCATCATTTTAAAAAGTTTACATTTCTTCGGTATTGAACAGCAGAAATTAGACTTTCTTGTAGGAAGTCATTTAGAAAAAAAAACAGCAGCAGACAGCACTGTAAACAATGGTAGACTGTTGCGTAATAAGCAAACAAATAATGCAGAAAACAGAGATTTGAGATGGGAAACTGTTCTTCAAGTGCACTGAGAGAGAGAGAGAGAGAGAGAGTTGTGCAGGAAGTGTGGCTTTTATAATGGTGGAAGCAAAGTAGCAAAAGTAAGAGGGAATTAATGGCAATGTTCATCAAACGTGAAGCTAGTTTTGATTTTCTTTTGTTGCTGGTTCAGGGAATTTTGGTCGGAGAGAGACAAAACCTGCAGCTTCAGAATATGTGAGGTGTCGGCTTTCAGCACAGACGGCATGTCTGTGTACGTGCCGTCGGGTGAAAGAGGCCAACATCTCACAGGTCCTGATGCATCGGGTCCGCGCTTTGTGTTTACGTCTTTATGTGGAATCCGTTTATCTGCTCTCATTTACTGTTTTAGCCGTTTGGTGGGTTTTGAAATAGTTTGTGAGGTTTAACCTGAGATTGCAGAGTTTCTGGCCAATTACATTTATATTTAAAAATCGATTCAGGATTTAATGAATCGATATCGCTTTATTCAAGCTAAAATCCATTTTAATCAGAAAATCGATTACTGAAACCCACCTCTAGTAACCAAGGGAGGATTCAGGGTCACTGCCTTATTGGCTTCATTTTCCAGCTGAAGACATCGCCACCTTGCTCACTGTAGCTTAGAAACTTCAGTGAAC